>NC_079228.1:15445131-15690131 GCF_029633865.1 Lampris incognitus | reverse complement strand
GATTAACAAACAAAGCACGTGCGTCAAAGTGGCCTAATTAAAGGGGGGCGGGGTCAACGTTGTTCCACACGGTCTCCGGGCGAAGGAGGACACTTGACTCGAAAGGGGGGGGGGGACTTTAAGGTCCTTGAAAGAGCCAAAAAAGGTACAAGAAAACCATCAACACAAACAAAAAAAAACAAGTAATCACGACGTGAGTAACAGAAGCTGTTCCAGAATAAAGAGCAGCGTCTGGTCAAAACAACCAGGCACGTCTAACATGTCGACGCAACGTTTCAAACCGAGACCTCCGAGCATGTGACGCGCTTTACTGGCAGCACAAGTTGGCCGGGAGGAAAGCGTGCGTCGTTGGATGTAAATAAACACGTTATCCGCTTGATAAACGTTATAGGTGACCTCGTAAACGCCGCGTTAGAAATAAACTTATCCAAGTGTACTCGGGGTTTAAATAAAGTGGGCTGTTATCACAAGCTCGGGGGGGGAAAGATGTTTAAAGCCGCCTTGTTCGTCGTTTCCGTAAAGCAATAGACCAGTTTAAAACAAGACTTTGGGGGTTTTGGTTTTTTCTTTTTGCTGTTCTTTGCCCAACTCACCTGCGACACCAGAGGAATAAGCGTCTGCTCCACCGAGCGAGTTTTGATTTCCAGACCGGAATCAAAGTTGCTGTTCCCGTGCGGAGATGAAGCCATTCCCGCCGATCTCTCTGACACAACACTGGGCGACGGAGTTGGCGAAACCCTCTCTGCCCTCTGTGCGAGGACGCGAACCGCTCGTAATAGGCTTATTTATTACAAGCTTCGGAGTTTTCTCGCTTGATTCCGCAGTCGTTAATCGAGCGGCTATCTACAACAACCACGCCGTTTTGGAGGGGGGGGTTTCTTCTTCTTCTTCTCTTTTTTTTGTGTGTGTTTTAAATCCGCTCTTGCTCGGTGCTTGTGCCGCCGCGCTACTTGCGCCCGCTAATGTCCGTGTAGTTTGCTCAGCCGCGGCGCGGAGGGGACTGCAGCAGCAGCACGCCGCGGTGGGCAGCCGCACGCACGCACGCACACGCACGCACACACACACTTTGCCCAACAGATTTTCGTGGCAATTTACTTTTTCATTCTCGTCTCATTCTTCCTCTGATCTAAGTTCTGAGCGATGCTGCGCCCCCCCCCCCCCGGCTCGCCTGCGCATCCATTGCATATCAGAGAAGAAACGGGTGCTTTCATAGACGCCGGTTTGATATTTCCAGGCAGCTCAAAGACGAAAAATAAAAACAGCTTGTCAAAACACATGCCAATTATACGGAACAAAATGCTGCACCGTGCGAAAGACCACATGGAATGCCATAACACTGTAGTAGTATGGCATACAGTGTTTAACTCCATTTGGTTGCCTTGACCTGAAACGTGCATTCTCATGATCCTCACTGTGATTCGCAACCCTCGACAGAAATGGCGAGAGGCAGCCACATTTGGTCACCCGCCACAGTAAGATTTGCACCCACTTGGGCACCCAGTACATAGTTTATGAACCCAGAGGCCGTCTCTACTAATGAGTATCTGGCCCGGAACTGACTCCTGCCAAATCTCAAGTATCCTCAATGGGCATTGATAGTTATTTCAAACTTTACAAGCGCAGCCAATGGACGACAAGTTATGAGCAACACTTCATATTCACACCAGATGGCTGATAGCAGATTCTGATTATAAACATGGTGCCACAGTTGCTACTGAGGGCTTTTGCTGCCTGCTTTTGTATCAGCCATGGTGGCTGCCACTTCTCTGTGTCAGCAGTGTAAGCTCTGTGTGTGTGTGTGTGTGTGTGTGTGTGTGTGTGTGTGTGTGTAGGTTACTGTGTGAGTGTGTCACTGTGGCACTATGTTACTGTGTGTAATAAGCCTTTCTGCCACAGCCCCAGCCGGCGTTTATCTAATACCCCAGAGCTATGCTTTAGTTTAACCCTCCCTGTTTATTTTGGCTGCACGCACACACACACACACACACACACACACACACAGAGGGAGCACGAGACAGAAACAGAGAGAGAGAGAGAGAGAGAGAGAGAGAGAGAGAGAGAGAGAGAGAGAGAGAGAGAGAGAGATGCAGCTTCTTTTGAAGGCTTGCTTGGCTGCATAGGGACGCAGGAAGACTATTTTGTTTAGACCTGTTTACTCTCTCTGGCTTTGTGATTACTCGGTTACTCTCAGCAGGTGAGGAGATGACAACACAACTCTGTTCAGACTACTTCTGTTGTTTCGCTAGCGCCACGCTTTCACCTCAGTGCTTCCCTTCACAGAAGAACATTTTGAAGAGATAAAAAAGAAGAGAATCACACCACACACTGTCTTCTCGTAACTACGGCAAACCAGCTAGCCACCAGACAAGTTGTTTCTGAAGGTCTCGTAAGTTGACAAAAGAAGAAGAAGAAGAAGAAAAAAAGAGCGAAAATACGCCCCTCTTCAATGAGTTGTGTCAGGGCTGCGCTCCTCCTGGGGGGAAAAGGCTTGTAATGCTGAGTAGTATTTCATTTGTTCTGGAATATTTAATATTTGCTCCTCTGCCTCTAATCTCTTTACGGCACATTGGTTTTCGACTATGTGCCTGAAAACCGTACAAGCAGCAAGGTCCCTTTTGTGTACACTCATCCGCACAGTCCAAGGGTATTGCTCATTAAATAAAAGATGCTTATGCATGGTGTTATTGTCTTGCTAACAGCTGCTACTGTCTTTCTGCACGCTTCAGAGATGCTGACTTTTATCCTCTCCTCTCAGTCTGTCTATCTTTCTCTCTCTCGTTCTCTCTCTCTCTCTCGCTTTGTGCGTATTGTTCCTCCTGGCTGTACAGCTCTTGGGATGTGAATTGCTGAGCCAGATGTAAAGCTTATGAAGAGATGGTGATTTTTATGCACCGTAAGAGGTCAAATGAGCACACTCAGTCATATCCCCGGCTGGATAGGTACAAAAGGTGCAATTTAAGTATGAGATTGTGTTGGGATTTTGGAGGATTTGGAAGTCTATATTTCTATGCATCCTCTTAAAAAAAAAAGTCCTACGGATGAGGCTCAAGTTTTAACGAAACAACTCAAAGGTGGCAAAACACATGGTCCACATACTGCAATTCAGACATTTGCACACAGTCAGTGGTGCATTATGAAGCCATAGACCTGAACCTTCTGCCCTGATCACAGTCATGAACACATTTCGGAGAGATTTCTTAAGAATATGAGCACTCCAGGGTGGCATGGTGGCACAGTGGTTAGCACGGCTGCCTCACAGCAAGAAGGTCCTGGCTTCGAGCCCCGGGGTAGCCCAACCTTGGGGGGCGTCCTGGGGCGTCCTCTATGTGGAGTTTGCATGTTCTCCCCGTGTCTGCGTGGGTTTCCTCCGGGGGCTCCGGTTTCCTCCCACAGTCCAAAGACACGTAGGTCAGGTGAATCGGCCATACTAAATTGTCCCTGGGTGTGAATGTGTGTGTGTGTGTGTGTGTGTGTGTGTGTGTGTGTGTGTGTGTGTGTGTGTGTGTGTGTGTGTGTGTGTGTGTGTGTTGGCCCTGTGATGGCCTGGTGGCCTGTCCAGGGTGTCTCCCCGCCTGCCACCCAATGACTGCTGGGATAGGCTCCAGCATCCCCTGAGAGCAGGATGAGCAGTTTGGATAATGGATGGATGAGCACTTCAGACTATCATGAAAAGGAGGGAGACCTGCATCTGAACCTGTTCGTTGTCAGTGATGGAGTCACATCATGGAGGTGGAATATCCTGGTGGAAGAATGGAGGGCTGTGTACTTCCCTCGTTGTGTGACTTTGACTAAAACCAGGAAGTCCTCAACAGTTTACGGCTTCAGAATTCATCTAAAGCAGAAAAAACACACAGTGAAACCCAAGGTTTGAAAGTCATAGGTTGGCTGCACAGCAACACTGCATCATGAGGCTGTCCTTTGACATTACATCAGTCAGACCCCGCTTGGCCTATAGGCGCTTGTGTTAATATGGACACAAGTCAGCAAAGGTTACCCTGCTGCTGGTGAAAGATGCTTGCTGGAAGAGACTGCTTCATAAGAAACCACATGTAAATCGGACATTCTGAACGCTCCACCTCCCAAAAAAGAGCCGCTGCCCAACCAGACACCTTCAGGTACACGACTCACTTAGTCATATATGTATATAAAAACAGGCAGCGGCACAGCAAGGCGATCGCAGACAGCACCAAACCCAGCAATCTTGCCTTGTTTTGGGTTTCGCCTCTCCATTGTTACATGATCATGGACACCCCGTGCACACTCATTACTACCGTTTCCATCAAGCACTCTGCCATCTGAAGACTGTGCTTTGTTTTCGTATGGGGAGCATTGTGCAGGTAGAGATAGAGAGCACTCGCAAACATTCAATATATCCTGCAGCATGTGACTGCTCAGTATGTAGGTGCACACCACAACGTATGTATTTAAGTCTCCTTTATTAGTCCCCTTGGGGAAATTCAGTTACTGCAAATTAACCCATCCTAGCTGTGATCTGTGTAGCTAGCAGCATTCGGCAGCCGCCTTCATGCTGCACCCGGGGACCAACTCCAGTTCTTTTCCCATTGCCCTGCTCAGGGGTACAGGCAGGAGCATTAACCCTAACATGCATGTTGCTTTTGATGGTGGAGGAAATCGGCGCACCCGGAGAAAACCCACTGCAGACACGGGGAGAACATGCAAACTCCACACAGAGGACAAACCTCAGATGACCCCCCCCTCCCAAAGGTTGGACAACCCCGGGGTTCGAACCCAGGACCTTCTTGCTGTGAGGTGACAGCGCTAACCACTGGGCCACCGTGCCGCCAATGTATGAGTACATACATCTTACAAGCATACCTGCAACTACACATGTGTACAGATGCGCTTAGACCCACTAATCCATGTGCACATATGTGCACATACGTGCACACTTGTGCACTCTCACTGGTCTCTCTGAAGGAACCAAAATAAAAACTATGGTTTATGATAAAGAATGTCCATCCATCCGTTATCCAAACTGCTTATCCTGCTCTCAGGGTCACGGGGATGCTGCAGCCAATCCCAGCAGCCATTGGGCGGCAGGCGGGGAGACACCCTGGACAGGCCGCCAGGCCATCACAGGACCAACACACATACACACTCACACCTGGGACAATTTAATATGACCTGACCTACATGTCTTTGGGCTGTGGGAGGAAACTGGAGCCCCCGGAGGAAACCCACACAGACACAGGGAGAACATGCAAACTCCACACAGAGGAGGACCTGGGATGACCCCCAAGGTTGGACAACCCTAGGGCTCAAACCCAGGACCCTCTTGCTGTGAGGCGACCACGCTAACCGCTGCACCACCATGTCACCCTATAAAATAATAGGTAAAAAAATTTGGATGGGAAAATGTGAGATTTCAGTAAGTTGATATGGCAAGAAGGGATCCATATTTTCTGTAAGAAATCAACACTGCACTCCTGCTTGATGAACTCCGCCATAGCCGGGCAGTATCAGATGCTCACATGTCCAAGTGTTTTTGTCCAGACACATTAACCATGCAAAAGGTGTAGGAACGTTTCTGCCCACATTGATCAGATAGACAGTCCTTTCCCAACCAACCGCTCTCCTTTTGGTCTGCAAACCTTTCAAGGATGAGAAAGGGCCTGGCCGCAACGGATACTGGGGGTGATATTACTCTTTTAAGCAAAAAAAAAAAAAAGACTTGGATACAGCAGATGATATTGTTGCTGCCTGTAATCATACAAAATCCTTACCTCCCTATGCGGCCTTGTTGTTATCGTTAATATTTTACCTATTTCCATTGATGCCGAATACTAAAGCCTCAATCATTTCCCTCAGAAAAGGGTTGGAGAAAAAAAAGCTCTTGAATGTGTATTCTATCTAAGTTCCAGTACAAAGGCATTTGCGTGCATGAATTTTTCATACTCCAGCCCCCCACCGCCGAGCACACAAAGAAAGCCATACTATTCGTGCAATAAACCGCTGTGCAGGCAGGATCACTGCGTCGCAGCAATCAACAGGCAAATGGTGAGCACGATATTTTGTAAGACAGCAACGAGACGCATATTCTGTTAACCGAGATCTGAGAATTGTAAACAAAATGTGCAGTTATATTTCCCCACTAGCCCACAGACAGACCCACAGAGCAGCCCAGCCCCAGTTTATTGTAGAAGATGTTAGCGATGACGGGTGGGAGGCATAAACTGTATTGATGGAATCACTGGAAACATCTTATCCATCATGGGATGAGATCTCCTTCTCATATAAACGGGGAAAAAAAAACATGTCCCATTCTAGCCTCTTCCTGTCTGCCAAAGTAAACCGTCTCCTTCTTCTGCTCGCCCAGTAAGACCACCAAGCCCTGCTCCGCTAAGGAGACCTCCTCCCCGGCCACCGAGGTCTCCTCTGTAACCGCGGGGCTCTCCTCCTCAGCACCAAGGACCATCAGGGCAGTCATCACGATCAGCAACCATGTCCTCATCAGCACCAGGGGCTAGTCCGGCTTCAATGAGTCCCACTGTGAAAATACCAGACGTACATAGACGTTGGGAGTAGGGGTGCATCACCCTGTCGACAGCTTTACTGCACCAAATGTTTTTTTTAATAAAGAAATGGTGCTTAAATTTGTTTGACTTTCATTTCCCTTTCATATTTCCTTATGCTTTCATCGCCTCGTGACGTGATTGTCAGAAACGATGAGCCTGTTTCGTGCCCAAAGCACTTCAAGCGTCTTTAGCTATGTCAACAAACAGCCAGGCCAGGATGGTTCACATCATCTTATTGAGCCAAGAAGGGCTCCTTAGCAACCTCGCAAGAAAAAACTGTTGACCCATGTTTATAAAGTTCAACACAACATATGCTGCAGCCCAGATGTGCATTCATAAGATAGGAACTAATGGATGAAAATGTCTGCAGTCAGTAAATGGCACATACTCACATGATATACTACATATGCAGTCTGACATAGTGACGTAGACCTGTACACACACACACACACAAACACACACAGCAATTTTGGCATGTTAGAACTTTTGATGCGTGCACACGTTGGACCTGGTTAGCTAGCAAGTGGGGTCAATTTGGCGAATGTCACAAACGCGGATATTCGATTTCTTTTCAAAACCCCCCTCTGAGCCAGCCAAGTCCCTATTTCTCTATATTCATCTGTTTTTGCTTGTTCTCACATTCTGTTTCACACAATTTATTTGTGAGATATATGACTATGTGGAATAGCCAGCCTTCATTCAGAAGTGGTCTCTCGTTCAAGTAGGCTATAAATATTTGTACCTTCAAGGGCCTGTGATTTGCCTAATGACTTTTGCTGTTACACTTTTTATTGAAGGGTTTTATTGAGGTTTCATGATTGATGTGAGCATGCATGAAGCTATGCCTCTTTGATATGAAACATTTTTTATCGTCATAATAATAAATAAGATACTTTGTGAACATTTAAATCTTACTTTCTAGTGTTCTTGATAGCTGTATAGTACTCAAATAAATTAAAGCCTTGGGCCGGGCTCATTAATAGCTCAGTCTAATCAGCACGACTGCTGGCGCAACACAAAAGAAGCGATAACCCCCCCCCCTTTACAGCACCCCCGTCCCAGAAAATAGTTCCGACGGCCCTGTAGCCCTATGCTTGGCTATACAGGGTTTTTCTGGGGCAAAATAGAAACATCAGGTCTAATTTCCATGCCTCATTTGTCGCATTCGTTTGGTGCCTACTTTGTGGCTGAATCGACAGCGGCAGCTCCAACTTCTGGTTCTGGATAACGTGGAGGGACGGGTTCCTTCAGGTCTGCAAGTCATGATGGACAACCCAATGTCAAAAGGAAGAGGGTAGAGACCAATGGAAACAGAATTTTCCGTAAGATGCAAAACTGAGGGCTGCTGACTTTTTGTCCCCAGCAACAATTTCATTTACATTGTATTACCAAATTAGTAAATCTCTCTTAAATGTTATCATGTTATCATGCAGCATTGCTATGGCTTGGTTCTGGCCCAGATCTTGTAAACAGGATCAGACAGCCCAAGTGCCATCATTCCACACAGCATGTGGGCCGGATGAAGTGTCGGGTGTGGGACGGGTCCGGACAACAGCAATTTTGCCATCTGGGGTGATCCTCCCATGTGCTACGTCCCCCTGGCGAAACTCCTCACTTAGGTGAAAAGAAGCGGCTGGAGACTCCACATGTATCGGGGGAGGCGTGTGGTAGTCTCCAGCCCTCCCTGGATTGTCAGAGGGGGTGGAGCAGCGACTAGGGTGGCTCGGAAGAGTGGGGTAATTTGCCGGATACAACTGGGGAGAAAAGGGGGGGGGTCCAAAATAAATAAATAAAATTGAGGAAAAAAAACAGATATGTCCAAATGATCAAACATAAACAGAACAACATATCAGCAGTTAGACTCTAGAGCATCTTACGTGGAAATTAGCTGGCCAAAGTAGGACATACAACTGTTTGGGATGGGTTTCAAAATGCCTTTGTGTTTTTGAATCTTAAAAAGCAGTTGATCCATTACCACTGCAATAGTGTCGGTAGATAAAAGTGCCAAAATGTCTGAGGAATCGGCCAACGCACATGGAGTCACGGCTGTTCCTCCAAGTCCCAGAGTCAGGCCCGGGTCATGCCGAACATCCTGTTCATTCGTTCAGGCATCCTCGCAGTCACAAGCTGTTTTACAATTGTGGCATCAATTGCTGAACATTTGACGAAGTCTTTCCAAAAAAAATAAAATAAATAAAAAATAGTCAATCACAGAAATTGGGCAAAACCTGTAGAGGATGTTCGACCGCATTCGTATGCTACGTTGGGATCCAGTTGGACTCCGGGGTGGAGATTAATAAGCCTCGCGAGCCAGACAAATCTCACAACTTGATTAATGAGATATACGGCTTATGTGTGAAAGGTAACGCTGGATTTGTTTCTGGGGAAAATCTGTAGGCTTCATAGAGGGGTGCGGATAGCAATCTGATCAACAAACTTCCAGAGGTTATCGAGAGCTGCTGTCTGTTTTGTCTCTTGGATGCACATGCAGACAGAACATCGGTCAAGTAGACGGGAAGACGGAGACACACACAAACACGAAATGCACCTTTAGTACTACAGCAGCAATATTACTAATCACAAGTCCATGTAATGCTGGAGGGCTTCCACTGTGGACGCGTTGATGACTTGACCTTCCCAGGACACAATTATTAGTACGGACCCGTTCTCCGATGTGTGCAGAGCCACTGCAAGATAATGTGGGAAGTAGTTCTGATTCATTGTGCGACCTATTGCTGCATCACAGAACCAGAATTAAACAGTGTTGTGCTCCCTGGCTGATGCCATAGTTACTGATGAGGGGAAACACCGTCTATACATATGAAGATGACGTCTACATAACACTGCCGAAGACTGTGGCAAGGATACCTCACACGGCATTGCAACAGCAACTTCGAGCCAAAGTCGCACAACTGTGCATTGTCACAGTCTGTTGACCAGAGCTAGGACCAAAACCAGACAACAACAACAATAACAGCCTTACTCTATATCACCTCTTATTTCGCCTGTATAAGTCAATCATTGTGTACATATCTGAAGATTGTTGTGTTGTGTTGTGTTGTGTTGTGTTGTGTTGTGTTGTGTTGTGTTGTGTTGTGTTGTGTTGTGTTGTGTTGGGCGGTTAGTGCTGTCGCCTCACAGCAAGAAGGTCCTGGGTTCGAACCCTGGGGTTGTCCAACCTTGGGGGGGGGGTCATCCTAGGTCGTCGTCTGTGTGGAGTTTGCATGTTCTCCCCGTGCCTGCAGTGGGTTTCCTCTGGGTGCTCCGCTTTCCCCCACCATCAAAAAAGCAACATGCATGTTAGGGTTAATACTCCTGTCTGTGCCCCTGAGCAAGGCAATGGGAAAAGAACTGGAGTCGGCCCCTGGGTGCAGCATGAAGGCGGCAGCCCACTGCTCCTAGCTACACAGATCACAGCTAGGATGGGTTAATTTAGAGTGACTGAATTTCCCCAAGGGGACTAATGAAGGAAACTGGATTATTCTATGTTAAGTACACCGAGAGAGCCATGAAACCACGTGTGTGTGTTTCTATGTGCAAACCTACATGGCAAATAAACATGATTATGTTTCTATAATAAACCATTCTCTCTTCTCTCGCGTAATGTTTTCAACGAGGCAACCCTGTATTCATGTGGGAATGAAGGGAGATTTTCCGGTACCACAAAACCCAAATCAGGGAAATACGAAGATTACAGAGAAGTTTTTTTGACAGATGCGGCTGTCAGTGCTATCCTTTCCCCCCAAACACGTTCCAGGAGAGATTTATGGCTGCATGGGTATCCTGCTGAGTCTGTTTGAACGTCTGGCTCACTGAGACAACACTGGGAGCGGTGCAATCTTTGTTCCCCTCAAATCTTGATGCAACGCTGTCGAATGGGTCTCGTGGGGTCGATAGTCTTTCTGCGTTTTACGGCCAACTGCGTGCACATTTAAAGTCCAACAAACTTTTTCGGTCCTACTTTTCCTCATATATATATATATATATATATATATACTGCACTAACCTCAGCGTACTATTTTAGCCCCTTCCGCTTTGTCTTTGCTGCATTGCCATTTATCATAACACCTCGGGGGGGTTCACAGATGACATCTGATTTTTCCCACTGATCATGTCAAGTGACTGGCAGAAGAGTCCTTGTGACAAAAGTGTCGCCTCAACCTTTGCAATGAAAAGCACCCCCAGGGCCTTTTCTAACAAGCAGCGCTGGCTGGCTGCCGGCTGGCTCAGCTGTGACCAGTCACACCCAGTTAACGTTTGGCAGGGGAGAGCAAACGGCCGCACAATGCAATAATGTGTGTTTTGGGTCATTTCAAATTGCAACGCAGTAAATTCGACGGCTATGAACGGTTTACAAAAAATGTTGGCGGCCTCTTACCCTTTAGTTAAACTTACTGACAATCACGATTCAACCTCGGTTATTTTATGTCGGTTTCCCTAGTCTTTCAGATCAGATTGGGGGGGGGTGGATTTTTGTAAAAAATTTATTGTAGAGTAAGTCTGCAGATTTTTTGAATTGGTGATGGTGTTTTTGATTCATACGGCCAAACACAAACACAGCCTAAATGCTCACATCACTTAACAAACAATTCAGTCACTCCAAATGTGTTAATCAATAGTATAATTTTAATCATTAATGTTCTCAATGTCATAATGTACTTTTTCTTTTTTCTCTTTCTCTCGTGTTTTTGATGCGTTTTGTTTTCCTTTTTCTCCTATTGTTCACAGTAGTTGAGTTTGCATTGTGCAGCACAACTTGCATTGAATTTGAGTTATACAGTACAGTGGGGATTGAGTTTGAAATGTATAGTAGCTTGATTAATTTAAGAGTAGGTGAGAAGGGGTAAGAAAAAAATAAATGTGTACTTGCTCCTATTCCTTGTCCAACATGTAACAAATAATCTGATGCATATGCAGATTTGTTCGCTGAGTTTGATGTGTGGATTTGTTGATCACTTCAGATTATTGGCAATGGCTCATCTGTATGTTATATCCTGCTTGTTTACAAGTTCGAAATAAATCATCATCATCATCATCATCATCCCCTATTCATGTATATCCCTTTATGCTATAAAATCACACCTAACTGCCTTCCATGACATGTTTTTACAATAGATAGTAGTGTGATGAGTAGACAGACTTCCTCTGTACTCAGGTTCCAACTTTAATGTCATCAACCATCCACATAGGCTTAAAGTCCCTGAACAAGAAGCTGAGCCCTTGTTTGTTACTTCT
Organism: Lampris incognitus; assembly: GCF_029633865.1. Classification (NCBI taxonomy): domain Eukaryota; kingdom Metazoa; phylum Chordata; class Actinopteri; order Lampriformes; family Lampridae; genus Lampris; species Lampris incognitus. The sequence continues at coordinate 15,678,360 of NC_079228.1, read as the reverse complement.
AACCTCCTTGTGGAAGGAGAAAACCAAACAGATAATTACACTGCAGAATGAACATATCAAAGAAATTCATAATTAAAGAAATATCACAGAACTTGTTCATTATTATTGTGATGATCTTGTTTTTTTTTTCTTCTTCTGTTGTTGCTTTGATGCTGTTTATTTACTTTCACTGATGTAAATGAATCAGTGATATCACTTAGGGAGCTATTCTTCCTCCCTGTCTTTAGTTTCTTTTAACCAAGGCCAACTTGATCTTTTGGGTTACTAAATAATACACCAACCCCGTGGATTCGCAGTTTATTTAGGCCTCATGTGTGCGTGTAGCGACTACGTGCTGGATTTTGTTATCGTCTTCTGCCATCTACCGGATTTTGCTCATAAATGCACTTAAGCCGCTGATTTTTTTACTTTATCACGTTAATATCCAAAATTTTGACAACAGTGAATAAAAACAAACAACACACACGGTACTATATAGTGGCTCGCATGTGAGGAAAAGTCATCGGAAGACTTTAATCAGATCGCACGTCACCAAATTAGGATTTTTTTTGCGGTACGTCACAGTGCGGCAGTACATACACCTTTACGGTAACACCAAACCTCCGTTTCCAAGATGGCGGCGCCCGTCATACAAACATGCCATGTAGCTTGTTGTGCGAACAGAACTCCACATGTTGTTTCCTGGAGTCGTGGAGGCATCATTGCTTTTGGGACTTGTAATTCGGTGGCCCTCTACGACCCGCAGGTAGTAAAAAGAGACTGAAACTTTATTCAAAAGATGGCTAACGTTAGTTAATCGATGCACCTCACCTGTCAGGTCTGGCAGCCAAGCTTTAGATTTTCAGTGAAGCAAGTCTTTAATATTTGTTTGTCAGCAAATCAGTTAGCTAACATGTCAGTTAACGATGTCATTGTAGGAAAGAAGTGTCGTCGCTGTTTTGAATGGCCACACAGACAGAGTAAATACAGTCCAGTGGGTGCACAAGGAGGACTGTGGTGAGTAAGATGTGAATGGAAATTTGGCACAGCGGGCAATGAATAACTCCTGGTGTATTGTGGGAATAAACCTATTATGCCAATTAATATTACCCGAATGATCAAAGCTTGGTGTGTAAATGTTTTTTGTTGTTTTTTTACTCCTCATAGATGAATTAGGGTACCTTTTTGGGCCAAGTACACAAAATATGTAGGGATTTGTCTGATACACGTGACAGAGTACAAGATTATTGTACCGAACTCTAATTTACTCAGATTGGAGCCGTAGTTTCAGATTAAATAGTCCAGATTGCCCAGTGTTATTGTGACTTTCTAATGTTTAATGTGTTATATACTATTAACAAGCAAATTATTATTATCCCCTTATTTTTTAACATGTGCCTGCACGTTGTTTTAATGACAATGAATTGAATTGAATTGAACTGAATTGAAAAACTGTTATAATTTTGCTGTAAATGCTACCACAGGTCCCGAAACTCACCTGGTGTCAGGAGGCTCAGACAATCGACTCATAGTCTGGGAGACTCATCATGGGGCGGTATGCCACCTGTCTTGTCAAATAATGATTCTGACCTGTGACATTGGGTTTTCATTTAAATAGCAGTGATTATTGCAGCACCTAACACTATAATTCTTGTATTTGCCCTGTCCTTAGTTCAGACAGTCAGTGGAGTGTAAGGGCCACACTAGTTCAGTGTGTGCTGTGGATGCCATCTCCTTGGAGGACTCAAAGATCCTGGTGTCCTCATCTGCATCAGACTCCACTGTCAGACTGTGGCTTATCGATGGAGCTAAAGGTAAGATATATAGGTCCACCGGCAAACTGGGCATGCAGTCGATTTAAACAAATAATCGATTTGCGTTGTCAGGGAGTGTTTATATTTTCCTTTCAATGTTTTGGGTTTATCAAGAATCTGTGACTTGATTAGGGCTGCAACTCACAACTATTTTTATAATTGATTAATCTGTCAATTATTTCTTCAATTAATCGATGAAACGGATAAAAACACAAAAAAATGTCCCATCATTTTATTCAAAAAACAAAGTTATTCCAAATTGATGATATTAACACAAATAACAGACTTAAATGTATGCTGTACAACAAGTGCAAAAAATATATGCTTGTTTTTTTAATGATGTGCACAAAACAGGTAATTTTTACACTGCTTCAATGGGCCTGAGCTGTTAAAATAGTAATAAATTATAAATAATAAAATACAAAAACGTAAACTGTGTTAACAGACTTAGTTACATCAAATAGGTTTAACATCAGTAACACTGCAGTAACTCTCTCTCTCTCTCTCTCTCTCTCTCTCTCTCTCTCTCTCTCTCTCTCTCTCTCTCTCTCTCTCTCTCTCTCTCTCTCTCTCTCTCTCTCTCTCTCTCTCTCTCTCTCTCTCTCACACACAACTTTTTATTGCAATGGAAAAATGTTAGCATGTCCACATTCTCCTGGCTAAGGCTAGCTCTCTTCTTGGAAATTTGACCTAATAGACCATTCAAGCAGGATCTGCTGTGAGGTGAACGATTCCTCACTTCAAAACGCAACGCATGCCATGGGTCTAAACTCGTTTAATTAAAATTTTGTACATACTCTTCTGTTGAGTCTACTTCATCCATGGTTTCAACATGTTTTCATTTCAGGTGTTTTCTCATTACTGTGGTGCTCCCGTGCCATGCAAGATCATTTTTCCATAGTTTGCAGCTAACACACTTGAATTTAATCTGGAGTGCTCCCGCAGATGATTTTGGTCAAACAGCTTTCTCCACCGTCGCCATGTTTCAAATGTTTTTTTTCTTCTTGAAGTGACGTAGCCAGCTCCGCGACATAGCATGCACTAACATAGACCCAATGAATCGATGATAAAATTCGTTGCCAACTATTTTCATAATCAAATTTTATCGATTTCATCGATTCATTGTTGCAGCCCTAGTCTTGATATACAAGTATAGGTAGATTTTGTTTTGTGTGATTGTCGTCCTGTTGGTTTACATAGACCCCTTTACGCCTGGAATTAACTTGTGTCCTTGGTGAATTTAACTAAGACAATGAAAATCTTACCATCAAAATCACCTGGTGAGATGCCCAGGCACATACTGGGTCACATCACACTCATTCCTTTGGTAGACTGTTTTATCCAAAAGCGACATACTACAAGAGAGTCAGTAATTAGCAGATAAATTCAAATTTAACTGACTGGCATCATATAGGGTTGCATAGAAATCATATAATAGCCAAGAGTGCATGTCAAGTGGAGTGCATTTAGTGTAGGTGCACCTTAGAGCATCAAGGGCCGTGGAATAGAGGAATCAAAGTATGAAGTTGTGATGCGCTGTACGAAAAGGAGCTCAATAGGAATAAGGTTTAAGTAAGTACAGACACAATGATAACAACAGCTGACGCGAATTCAAATTCACAGCAAAGTGTCAGCAGAGACCACTTTAAGGATTTACGTAGGCTTTGAAGAGGAAGGTTTTTAGGCCTTTTTTGAAGGAAGTAAGGGAGTCGTTAGCTCTGATGGAGACCGGGAGTTCATTCCACCGTTGTAGGACAGGAGGAGGTAAAAGTCTGGACCTAGAGCAGGTCACTTTAGTAGAGGGGACAGATAGTAGCTTACCAGAGTAAGAAAGGACAGGTTGAGCAGATTTATGTTGAAATGGGATTGCGAGTAAGTCGATTTCAGTTCCTTTCCCTCCCCAGAACACCAGCATTAAGGACAATGTTTAAATGCAATGCACCTTCAGACTATAGCGTAGCCTTGGGGCCAGACCATTCTTGTGAATTGATCACATTGACCTGTCATGAGAAGCAGTCTAGCTTCCCTCGGTAATGGCATGAGAGACAGAATATCAAGTCATATTGTGGGGAATGATATCCAGGAGGATAGTCGACAACAGCTTGCATGTTGCACACTGTGCCTGCCTTGTTGTCTTACAATACAGCTACCTCATCACAACTACACACTGCCATTAACCACTGTCACCATGGTTGACAGATCTGCTGTGTTGCTTCTCAACTACGTTTCTCCCTCACACCAGTCTCCAAAGCTGTGATTGGATGATTGAGTGAGAGGAGGCAAGACTTCCTTCTGAGAAGACAACATATCAATGTGATCAAGTCAAAAGGATGGTCTGGCTTGTGAGGCTACATGTCAGGTTTTTGAATTGGGGGTCTGAGAATAGAGTGTATAGTCCATTGTCATTTCCCGTATCGACCAGTTTTTTACTGTGTAAATGTAAAATCATCTGAGACTGTCATTTTGGCTATCCAAACCTACTTGACTAAATGAAAGTTAGCAATAGTGGGGTTAATACCTGCTTTTACACAGAACTTAAACAGGTGTCATTCAGCTTGGATAGTAGCATATTTGTCCATAATGGATTGTCAGGATACTCATGGAATGTTAGGAATGTGCGGATGGGTGTATGTCTATGTGTACCTGCATGAAATAGGCAGAATTTTGGGATGAAAACTGCATTTATGCTTTTCTTGTGCCTGTGTGCAAGATTATGGGAGCTGAGTGCATTTATTTTCAACACACAAAGAGAAAATGATAAGAAAAAACAAATGTTCCCCACAGGTTCTATTATAAGACCTATCAGCGAATGCACCCCTGTTTATTCAAAGAGCAGTTAATGAAATCACTGTGGAGATAGTGGATTTAGTAACACAGGTCGATAAAGTATGGAGAGAGACAGATTTTTTTCAACGTGGGTGCTAGATTACTTAGGGTGCATTGTAATTCCTTGTGCATGTGTGTACGTGTTCTTCAGCTGAATGTCTTCATACCTTATCGTGCGGCAGTGGTTTCATGATGGATGTCTCACTGGTGCTGTTGCCAGGCAGCAGAGGTAAGCCTAAGCCATTACGTGACAGCGACATGCTTTCAGTTGCATGCCTCTCTCCTCCACACACACACACACCTTTTCATCCTCTCATGCCATCCATCTCAATTTGCACCACTGCTTTAGTGCCTGTAACTGAGTGTAATATTCAAAATGCAAGTGTCTTGTCTTTTTGCCTTTTTCTCATATGCACCTAGTGTTTAAGGCTTTGCCCACCTCCTCTTTTCCACCACTCTCCCCATCCCAGTATGTCGAAAATGAACAAATTCTAACATGCATAAACACACAAAATATGAAGATGATAAGATTTGCAACCGGTCCATGTGAGTGTATCTACATCAAGGGGTCCCAGCCTCCAGGGCATAAAAATGAAGCCAACGTGCAAATGCCCAAAAACTGCAGTTCCTTGAATGGCCACTTGAGGCGGGCTCCAAATAGAGTCAATCCCCATAGACTCTACTACTACTTTCGGCCGCTCCCGTTAGGGGTCACCACAGCGGATCATCCATTTCCATTTCTTCCTGTCCTCTGCAACTTCCTCTGTCACACCAGCCACCTGCATGTCCTCTCTCACCACATCCATAAACCTCCTCTTTAGCCTTCATCTTTTCCTCTTCCCTGGCAGCTCCATATTCAGCATCCTTCTCTCAATATACCCAGCATCTCTGCTCCGCACATGTCCAAGCCATCTCAACCTTGCCTCTCTTGCTTCATCTCCAAACTATCCAACCTGAGCTGTCCCTCTAATATACTCGTTCCTAATCCTGTCCTTCTTTGTCACTCCCAATGAAAATCTTAGCATCTTCAACTCTGCCTCCTGTCTTTTCGTCAGTGCCACTGTCTCCAAACCGTATAACATAGCTGGACTCTGAACCATTTTGTAAACCTCCCCTTTAACTCTTGCTGGTACCCTTCTGTCACAAATCGCTGCTGACACTCTTCAATCCACCCCGCCTGCACTCTGTTCTTCACCTCTCCTCCACATTCCCTGTTACTTTGAACAGTTGATCCCAAGTGTTAAACTCATACGCCTTCATCACCTCTTCTCCTTGCATCCTCACCATTCTGCTGTCCTTCCTCTCATTCACGGATGTATTCCATCTTGCTCCTACTGACTTTCATTCCTCTTCTCTCAAGTGTATACCTCCACCTCTCCAGGCTCTCCTCAACCTGCACCCTACTCTCACTACAGATCACATTGTCATCCACGAACATCATAGTTCACGGAGACTCCTGCCTGATCTCGTCTGTCAACCTGTCCATCACCACTGCAAACAAGGGCTTAGAGTCGATCCTTGATGTAATCCCACCTCCACCTTGAACCTGTCATTCCAACTGCACAGCTCACCACTGTCACACTTCCCTCATACATATCCTGCACCACTCCTACATACTTCTCTGCCACTCCCGACTTCCTAATACAATACCACACCTCCTCTCTCGGCACCGTCATATGCTTTCTCTAAATCCACAAAGACACAATGTAACTCCTTCTGACCTTCTCTATACTTCGCCATCAACATTCTCAAAGCAAACATCATATCTGTAGTGCGCTTTCCTGGCATGAAACCATACTGCTCCTCTTAACCTAGCTTCCACTACTTTTCCCCAAATCTTCATGCTGTGGCTGATCAACTTTATACCTCTGTAGTTGCTACAGCTCTGTATATCACCCTTTTTTTTTGAAAATCGGTACCAGTATGCTTCTTCTCCACCCCTCAGGCATCCTCTCACTTTCCAAGATTGTGTTAAACAATCTAGTTAAAAACTCCACTGCCATCTTTCACATTGTCACGTACGGTTTCAAAAAACCAAAATGGCAAGGGGAAAAATGCCAAACTTGAGGCTTCAAATCGGTAGTGCACAAACCAATGGGCAATATCACGGTGGCTACGTCTATTAACCCTATCACTTGTTGCAGTTCCCATCCTGGCCTGCGGGGGTGATGATTCTAAGGTCAATCTGTATGTGCAGTTCAATGGACAGGTAAGGTCTGACATGATATTCTGCTATTCTTGAACATCCATTAAGTTCATTCAGTTTCACCTCACTGATTTGAATTTTATTGTTTGAAGAAAGAAAAAAAAACCCTGTTTTTGTTTTCATTGCTTTCCATCAGCTCAAGAAAGCCCTGTCTCTACAAGGACACGAAGACTGGGTTCGTGGGTTGGAGTGGGCATCCATAGGCAAGTATTACCGCTTGACATATTTGCTTGATGACGTGGTAGTTCTAAGATCTAAATGTCCAACACATCCTCCATGCAGAAGTGTCTTTGGGGAAGACACCGCACCAGAATCCCTAGCACTTTTTAGGGTGTTGTCTGGAACTTACCCATCACCCTTTATCATTGGTATTGGGGAGCAAGGAAAGAGAGGAGACAATTTTGTGCTTCAGGGCTCAATAGAGAATCATAAAAATATTAAAACTCTGTGGCAGATATGTTTAAAAAGTAATTTGAAGTTCAGGTTCACCTGATGTGACATTCATTGTATCATACCAGTGCATGGCATTGTGTGGATTTAATCCAAGCTCCATTAATTGTGTAACCCTTTTCAAGGGCACTTCATTACTGGACCGCTCTGGCCGTGTAAAAGCTATTTCATCTCCTTAACCAGCCCTCTCCACTGGTGTCCCATTCCCACTCACAGATGATGACCTACTCCACACCGCCCAGCTACAAGCCAAACAAGACAAAATATGCTGCATCCCCTTAAGAATGAAAAAATACATCTCTCCTTTCTGATAGATGTTTACACATCATTCTCCTGTTCTTATGACTGGGGGGATGTTAAAATAAATATCCCCCCTCCCATCAGTATATACGTATTAGGGCCCTGACACACCAGGCCGATGGTTGACCGTCAGCCAATGTTGGGCCGTCGGTAAGTGTCTGTTACCCTAGTTTTTGCGGTGTGTCCCGCATCGTCGGCACTGGTCAGACCCCCGCCAGAAGCTTTTCGGCTGATTCAGCTTGTTGAATCGGCGGAGCCCGTTGGTGAGAGAGATCACTCTGATTGGTTGTTAGCGAGTCAGTGCTAAGCTAGTGAATCAGGGCCATCAGCTGTAGTCTTTGTGGCTACTTTTTGGCCCAGGCGGCAGGCGACGTGAGGCGGCGCAACAGTCGGCCTTCGTCGCCGCCGTTCGGTTTGGTGTGTCTGGTCCCTTACATGTGGAACTAAAACAGGACTAGATTTCCATTATGTTTCAAAGCAGTTAACACATTGAGATTCAGAACAATGCCACTAATTTAATCTTATTTCTATTTTCATTTAGTTGGAAAGGTCTTCTCTTCTCTTCACCCCAGTGTTAGATTTTAAATTCCCCACCACTTGATGATAATCAGCTGATTGCCTTTCGTTCAACCTTCAGCCGAAGCTTTGATAGAAAAAAACACACCCTCCTTTCTTCCTTCGTGACTGCTAACCACTTACCCAATGTAATCGCACACTTGAAGATGGAGGCAGTTGGCCTATGGCACGTCAAATCCAGTCATCAACTGCAGATAACATTATCGGTTGTGCGATTTGTTACTCATCCTTGATATTTTATTGAATTTGATCTGACACAGTGCTGGAACAGCCTCTGCATTCTGTAGCAATTTATTCAGCGCTCACTTTTCAGCGAAGCTACTCTTTGAGCATAACAGCGACAGCCAAAATAACGTCAAACAATAAGGGAGTAAACACGTATACGTGTAAATGAAAACAGCATGCAAAGTGATAGGAATGAAAAGCGGTCGTAAGGTTGTTTTGTAGTTTCCAGGAAATGCCTCTCTTTCAAGAAATATCATTGGGTGTCCTCTCTCTTACCCTTTCAGGTGGGGAGCTGTTATTAGCCAGCTGTTCACAGGACTGTCTCATTCGGGTGTGGAGGCTGCGTGCCAAGTCTGGGATGGATGCCTGCACAGAGGACGATCACACGATCATCAGAATGAAAGAGGACGTCTTTCAAGTGAAGGAGGGAGGTAAGCCGACCAGTCAGGTTCAATTATGAAAGGGTATCAATTAACCAAATGGAGACCCTTTTATTTGTTTAATCGAACACAGAGGTCACCATCTCCCCAGGACCCCACATGTGCATGTTTTGCAAATATTTTGTTTGGGGTTTTTTTGCATGTAAGTTGTGCGTGTCTCATTGAGCCAGTAAGATTCCCATCAGGGTGTGATCGGGGCGGGTAATATGAACTAGGTTGTAATGAAATTGTATCGCATTGTAAAAGAAAAAATGTGAATCACATTTTATGAACGTTTTTACAGTAGTAGACGACGGAAGATTTATTTTTATCCTTAAATAACCAGAAAGTACAGAGTATGCAGATGAAAAATGTTTTTTTTATTGTGTATTACTTGTAACTTCTGAATTGAAATATTGCAAACACACATTGCTATATGAGTTGAATGAAATATAATGTATATTAAATAAGAAAACATTTCAAATACTCTGGAGGTAAAGAAAATGAAAACTATTATTGCTGTATGGAAAGTAAATATAAATATTTTTCCTCCAAAATGATGAAAGTATATATTTTTTACAGCATAACTGTCATAATGAATTCAGAAACATTGCAAAATGTAACCTTAATAAGACATTTTGGCCTATAGCAAATTACCTACAGCAGTTAAAATTTATATCTAATTTTTTACTCTGTATTACAATGTAATTTTACTCTGTATTACAATAACCAAAACCCAGACAATACATCGTATTGCTCAGCGCTAATGTGTGACATAGAAAGTAAGGAGACTTTGTCTTTATGGTGGCGCTGCTGTGATTTTAACCTATGTGAAGCCAATTACACTGACTTGACAGGTGCAAACTGCAGCACTCTGCCACAAAGACAGCAAAAGGACCATGCAGGCAGAATAAAACCCAGATCATATGCACATTCATGTTATTCAGCAGGTTTACCTCTTATTCACAGCAGTAACATGACCACAACTTACTACAATATAATGGATGTGAGGCTAACATTGCATTTCTGGTCTTTCTTCTGCAGACGTGCTTTCAGAGTTTGCTGTGTCTCTTGAGACAGTCCTGGCAGGCCATGAGAACTGGGTCTACGCAGTGCACTGGCAACCGCCTTGCTACAATGGTAACCTGGTTAAAACTTTGCAGGGAAGGGAGAAAAATTTGTTTTGGAGTTGTGGCAGAACAAAAATAGGATTGAGCAGGGGTGCACGACAAAATAAGAAGTACCTAATACAGCAGGATCAACGTCATATTCTTACTTCGCGTTTTTGGCAAGAGGGAAGGGATTGAAAAAGGGTTATTTGAGGGTGATCAAGAGTCTCAGTGCAGAACATCTCCTCATACCATGTTGTGGGGACGTGGTAAAAGACAGCTGTGAGCCTAAGACTTATAGCTCTCGTCAGTTGGGCAAATATCCATTCAGGACAACGGGTCGAGTCTCTGGGGGGGCAGCACAGGAGAGAACATTCATCGTGATGTGGGTTATTCCTAAATCCTTCAGATGGTTAATTGATGTCCTGTGGTTAAATACTTACTGCGCCTCCAGACTCAGCCCTTAACCAACACCAAGGGAGACTGCGAAAGACTCTGTCTGTTTTCTCTGTTCTCCACCAACCAAAGAAACTGCCTCTGTGGAAGTCACCAGTTTGCAGAGGCTTAACTGCTGATTGCTTGTTGGTTACTGTAGTAAAGATCCTTATTTCCTTTCATTTTTCTACATCCTTTCCTCACCTACCTCTCTTCCTTTACCTCACTTCCTTTCTTCATCACTAATTGGCTCTTGTTTTCACCATTTGTCACCCCTCATTTACCTGATTAAGGTCACCTGATCACCCCTTATTTAAAGACTGCACTCCCTCTCACTCACTCTCTCACATTCGCATGGGGTGGCATTTCTGGTAAGAGGAGTTTATCTTACTCTTTAGTTCTTATCCTATGTCCATGTTGGTTTAAACCAGCAGACCGGACTTTTTGTCTCCCTCTTCTGGCAGTGAGAGTAATTACTTCACTTCTTTCAGTGCTCTCCAACAAGGAAAAGCTACGCTAATGGTTATTCGTGTTTGTCCTCGACGTCGATTGCCTTCATTTTTTTACTTTAAAGCTATGGTCACACATGCAGGAATGCCTTCGCATTGCTGAGGCACGCTGAAACTTTCGTCTGCAGTTGTGCCGCTTCCGGGACCATGATGGTGTTATGGATCGTTGATTCCGTGGCTGGGTTTTGCCTCTGTGTGACAGCAAAATTCAGCCCCTAAGCAAGGATGTCTTTCCTCGCCTGGGGGAGTTATTTGTCGGACAGATTCTTCACCCACTTGTCCACATCATTGACATGTGTCTGGCATCCATCTCTCTGTCTGCCATTGAGAGCGCCATCCGTTGTCTGCCGATTTCTCTGGCTTGCAGCAAGTAGGCCAAACTTCTTTTGCTGACTGGTTTTCGACTTTCCATGTTGTGCTAGATGAGCCTTCTCCATGAACTCAATCACATATAGTAAAGTGGTCTCATCTAGACACGAAGTGAGTCTCTGTAGGATCTACTCCACTTTGGCTTTAAAAGCGTTGATGGTAAAATTAGTTTGTCTCACCTGTTCATTCAGCAGCTGGCTGTGTGCCTTCTGGAAGATCTTGCTAGCGTGGTGGCCCTTGACCAATGATTTTATTTGCAGGCTCTGTGGTGTAATCCCACTCTATCTGCACCTGTGGCTAAATCTCAGGTGGTTCCTGCAGTCTGCCTTTTATGTGCTGTTTGCTCATACTCGCATACCAGTTTAAGGCAATTCTCACCGAAATTAGTCAAAATAGATTGATGCATGCTCAATAATCCAGGTAAGGAAATCACAGAAAGTTGAATCAGTTCATCTGGACACAACGTTTATTGAGAGAAATGTTTCATCACTCATTTTAGTGACTTCTTCAGTCTCAACTAACTGCAGGTATCACCACCCTTATAAACAGCACAGCTGCATAACGACCAAACCAACAATCGGTTTCATATGCAAATTGCCATGACCATTAACTAGAGTTACAATGGCCATGTGTACTATGCACGGAACATCTGTCGCCATCTTACAATGCTGTGATTGCAACTATTCCCATCATGCCTGACAAAATGGTTGAGCTGCTTCTTCTCAACAGAATGAACAGGACTTTGCATGTTCTACTGCCCTTTGTTTCACTGAATCCTGGCACAACGAATCTATCCCCAATAGTAGATTACATCTGCTGGGCTTCCGCGTACACCGAGCGGATTGTGTAATGGTGCTATCAGGGAAAGCAAATGGTGGAGAAATTTGCTTCTACATAAACAAGGGTCGGTGTGCAGATGTCACAGTGTTGAGTAAATACTGCAGCCCGAACTTGGAGAAATTGTTCATAAACTACAAGCCTTTTATTCACCGCAGGAGTTTTCATCCTTCATCCTGGCCGGTGTTTACATCTCATTCCAGGCCAGTCTAAATGGCGCACTGCAAACCCTGGCTGACCAGATTACTGGCTTGGAACAAAAATATACAGACTTACTTTTCATAATCCTTGTGGACTTTAACATAGCAAAATTAATCCATGAACTACCAAAATACAGACACAAGGGAAAATAACACACTGGACCACTGCGTCACAATTTTCAAAGATGCATATCGCTCTGTCCCCCAGGCAGCTTTGGGGCACTCCGATCACTACTTATCTTATTCCAACCTACATACAGAAACTAGAATCTGCAAAGTTGGAACTGCAAGACTGTTTTGACTGCACCAATAGAGTGTTTTTGACGCTGCAACTGGTAATCTGGATGAACTAACTGACACTGACATCTTGTATCAGTTTTTGTGAAGCCATGTGTGTTCCTACCAAGATCTTCTGCACATCCAACAATAACAAGCCATGATTCACAGCCAAACTAAGGCATCTTCGGCAGGCCAAGCAGGATGCCTACAGTAGTGGGGATAGAGCCCTGTACAAGGAGGCCAGAATTTCATGATAAAGAAGATAGGAGTGGCTTAAAGAAGCTACACTGAAGAGCTGAAAAACAGGTTTTCAGCCAACAACCTTGTGTCAGTGTGGAGGGGCCTGCAAGACATCCCAGACTACAGAAGACCATCCACCCATGCTGAGGCAAGCACAGACCCGGCTGACAACCGGAATGTCTTTTACTGCAGGTTTGATAGGTACAAATTCACACCCCTCACCCACTCCAGCCCAATGACAACGGACCCCATCACACCTCTGGCGACCTCCCCTACTCTCCCCCGATACTCAGGCTGCACTCAAGATACATGTAAAGGAATTCAGCCAGCTTTTCCAGAGACAGACAACCAGGAAAGCACTTGTTAAGATGGTGCCCCCCCCCCCACCTGTTTTAAAGCCTGTGCTGACCAACTGGCTCTAATCTCGAATCATGCAGATCGTCAACAGATCCCTGGAGCTGTGTGAAGTCCCCTTCTGCTTCAAATGCGCCACCATCATCCCGGTCTCTGAAAAACCCTCCATCACAGGACTGAATGACTACAGGCCTGTCGCTCTGATGTTTGTGGTCATGAAGTCCTTTGAACGACTGGTGTTGGCTCACCTGAAGAATGTCAAAGGACACCTGCTGGACCACCTGCTGTTTGCCTACTGGGCAAATGGGTCAGTGGATGACACAGTCAACATGGGACTGCTACATCCTGCAACACCTTGACTGCCCAACGAAAAATGCAAGGATCCCGTTTGTAGACTTAAGCTTGGTGTTCAACATCATCATTCCAGAAATCCTCTCCTCCAAACTCTCCCAGCTCACTGTATCCCGCCATCTGTCAGTGAATCACCAGCTTCCTGACAGGCAAGAAACAGAAGGTGAGGCTGGGGGAAGTCACTTCTGGTACACCAATCACTGCACCTCCAAGGACCCGGCTGTTAAACTCCTGAAGTTTGCAGACAACACTACGGTCATCAAACTCATACAGGATGGCGACAAGTCTTTATGTTGATGGGAGGTTGAGCAGCTTATGCTCTGGTGCAGTTTAAACAACTTAGAGCTGAACAATGACCAGTTTCATATGCAAATATGGGCGAGACCATTAACTAGAGTTTCAATGGCCATGTGTGCTATTCACAGAAGCTTTGGGAATGTTTGCAATCACAGCATTGTAAGATGGCGACAGATGTACTCTGTGCCCCCCCCCCCCCTTGGTTCAGGGATGGTCGTTCCCTCTTCACATAGATGGCCTCTTTGACTCCCCGTTCAAACCAGCGTTCCTCCCCATCAAGGATGTGCACATCCTCATCCTTGAAAGAGTGGCCACTGGCCTGTAGATGGGTGTAGACTGCAGAGTCCTGGCCTTACACGTTAGCTCTCCTGTATTGTGCCATCCTCTTGGCCAGGGTCTGTTTAGTTTCACAATTTACAAGTCATGGCAATCTTCCTTGGCGTCTTCCTGGCTTTGACAGATGCCTAGTTAGGGTAACTACACTTGACCAGGGCCTGTTTAATGTGGGATTTCTCCCCTTCCCCGGCCGCTGTGTCGGTGGGGACGTTGTCAGCTTGGTGGTACAGTGTCCTGATGAACTGAGTCAACCTTATTTGATTTTCTTACCTGGATTACGAGCATGCATAAAGACAAAAGCCAGTCTAGTACTCAAGGGCAGCAGGGCTTGTGTTTTAGCCTCAGAGCCATGGACAGAGAGTCTCTTCTCTTCAAAGAGATGAAACCGCGAAAACTGTGGTCACTTTTGCAAATAATCTAGTTGTAAGAGTTGAGTACTGCTCATGGAGAAATAGCAAAAAGAAACAAAAATGGAAAACCTGGAAAAGCAAAGCAGAGAGCAAGAACAAAAGCTTCTGCACTGTAGCATGGGCGGACGCAAAGGCATAAATTGTTGACAGAGCTATAATAATAATTAATAATAAGGCCCTGTGATGGCCTGACAGCCTGCCGCCCAATGACTGCAGGGATAGGCTCCAGCATCCCCGCGACCCTGAGAGCAGGATAAGCAGTTTGGATAATGGGTGGATAATTAATCATAATAAACTATCTATATAGCACTTTTCTAAACAAGGTTACAAAGTGCTTCACAGAACAGGATAAAATTGTTCAAAATTACATATACAAAAACAACAGTGTAAGAGAATAAAATAAAGATAAAAAGCACTAACACATAAAACGAAGTTATATAAATTTGTTAAATAAATCTGCAAGGGGACACATTATTACATGAGTCGCAGGTTTGACAAATTTGGCTTCAAAACTGTCTGGATCAGCAGTACTACTTTCTTTTAACTCTCATATAGCATGAAAAACATCAGTAGGCAAGATTTTTCTAAAGGAAAATGAACCATTAGAAGTAATAAAGTCTGAGGAACCAGCCATACCATAGGAATTAAAGTTGGGAACCACAGATGGATGAGAATCACTGATTAAAAGCATGAGAAATAAAGGAATATGATTTATGACACTTTTGTTAGTTTTATTGAGATTATGGTTCAATGGGCGGCACGGTGGCCCAGTGGTTAGCGCTGTCGCCTCACAGCAAGAAGATCCTGGGTTCGAACCCCAGGGTTGTCCAACCTTGGGGGTCATCCCAGGTCATCCTCTGGAGTTTGCATGTTCTCCCCGTGTCTACGGTGGGTTTTCTTCGGGTGCGTCAGTTTCCCCTACCATCAAAAGAAAAATGCATGTTAGGGTTAATACTCCCATCTGTGTCCCTGAGCAAGGCAATGGGAAAAGAACTGGAGTTGGTCCCTGGGTGCACCATGAAGGCGGCAGCCTACTGCTCTAGCTACACAGATCACAGCTAGGATGGGTTAATTTGCAGTAACTGAATTTCTCCAATGGGATTGATAAAGGAAACTCGATTTAATTAATTGATTCAATTTTTAAAAATTGACTGTCTAGGGTTATGAAAATCCTTGGAAAAGCTATCGCTATAGAAGCCAGAGTTGGCATTCCTCATTTTGGTCTTACATAAATTCCTCAAGGATCTGTAAGTTTCCTAGCAGACTCTTTAGAAAAGTGATATTTGGTCCAGGCTTTATCCCTTTATTTGAAAAGGTTGATAAGGCGTCTGGGTAGTGTAGCGGTCTATTCCGTTGCCTACCAACACAGGGATCTTCAGTTCGAATCCCCGTGTTACCTCCGGCTTGGTCGGGCATCTCTACAGACACAATTGGCCGTGTCTGCAGGAGGGAAGCCGGATGTGGATATGTGTACTGTGCTGCACTAGCGCCTCCTCTGGTCGGTCGGGGCGCCTGTTCAGGGGGGAGGGGGAACTGGGGGGAATAGCGTGATCATCCCACATGCTATGTCCCCCTGGCAAAACACCTCGCTGTCAGGTGAAAAGAAGCAGCTGGCGACTCCACATGTATCAGAGGAGGCATGTGGTAGTCTGCAGCCCTCCCTGGATCGGCAGAGGGGGTGGAGCAGTGACCAGGACAGCTCAAAAGAGTGGGGTAATTGGTCAGGTACAATTGGGGAGGAAAAGGGGCGGGGGGAAGAAAAGGCTGATAAGATGTGAGCTGATCCAGGGTAAATGTCTACCTTTAAGTAATCATTGTCACAGAAGCATGTTTATTAATTATGTTAGTAACGTCAGAATAAAAAGTATCATGCATCACCAACAAAAGGAATTAACTGAAATCTATCCCAGTTGATAGCAGTTAAGACTTGAATAAAACAATCTACATTAATATTCTTACATTGTCTCGGTCTAATATATTTAGGAGGAGAACTTGGAATTTTAATTTTCCAGGCACAAAATATAACGGCGATCACTTAAAGAATCCGACATCACACCAGATTTAATTATCCTTTCAGGATTAGTGACAAGTATCCAATCCAACCAAGATGAAGACCAATAATCTACTCTAGTAAATTCCTTAATTAACGGGGGTGAGTTTTAAACTACCAAATAAATTTCCATCATTGGAGAGGAACGATTAACCCAGTTGCTGTTGAAGTCACCCAAGATAAACATTTCATTATGCCTCTCAAGAGAATTGATAGTCGGCAAAATACACTTTATAGAGTCAGTCGGAGCAGAGGGAGCCCTATAGTTAATTTCTTTTATCATGAAGAATAGTGTTAATGAAAAGACGTTCAAAGTTAACTGTCTGTACATTAGGAATGACACACTCAGAAATAGCTCTGTACAGAACCAAGTTGTCAATCTCAATTTCATCATCAGTGGTTTTAGTATGTAGCAGTGTTTCAGAAATAGTAATAATATTGGGTTTATGAAGAGTAACCCAGGCTCTGAGGAGATTGATTTTTGAAGCAAGGCTCCTAATATTAAAATGAATAACCTTTAAACCTTCAGCTGATTCAATTGCACCTATAGAAAAATGAAAACAGGTCTGAAAACTCGAGGTGGGAGAGAGAGGGTGATAGGGGTTGTGAGCGAGAGCAGCGGGCAGGACAAAAAACCCCCCCAAATATCATGTGTATATATGCACACACACACACAATGCTTTAGGACGGGGTGTCTGGGTAGCGTGGCAGTCTATTCCGTTGCCTACCAACACGAGGACCGACGGTTCGAATCCGGATGTTACCTCCGGCTTGGTTGGGCGTCCCTACAGACAAAATTGGCCATGTCTGGGGGTGGGGAGCCAGATGTGGGTATGTGTCCTGGTTGCTGCACTAGCGCCGCCTCTGGTCGGTCGGGGCACCTGCTCGGGGGGGAGGGGGAACTGGGGGGAATAGTGTGAGCCTCCCACGTGCTACGTCTCCCTGGCGAAACTCTTCACTGTCAGGTGACAAGAAGTGGCTGGCGACTCCACATGTATCGGAGGAGGCATGTGGTAGTCTGCAGCCCACCCCGGATCGGCAGAGGGGGTGGAGCAGCGATCGGGACAGCTTGGAAGAGTGGGGTAATTGGCCGGATACAATTGGGGAGAAAAGGGAAAAAAGATAGATTATCAAAAATCATATAGATTATATTCAGATGAATATATAAATATACATGGCCTCAGATACATCAATAGGCAGAAGTTGACAAACGTTCAGCCTACCATGGTTTTACAGCAGGTTAGACCTACGACATTACATCGTTAGACTGGAAGTGACACCACCGGCGTCATAGTTTACGGCAAACATCGACTCACACAACATGGCATTATCACACAGTAGGCTAACTAAATAAAGATTATAATAAAGTTATTGTTTGTTTGCAAATAACTTAACAGAGAAATACACTGAAGTTATTGAAATGATATAGTCAATGTTCTAGTTACGTGACATGATCCAGGAGAAAAGAACTAAACCCCAGTCAAACAAAATTAGGACGTTAGCAACTCACAGGGCGCTCTTCTCCCAATACTGTCCTGGGGAAGAGAAGGAGAGGTCTCGGAAAAGATCTCAGCTTCCTCGGGACAGCGGAACAGTTTTGGCTTTCCCTCCACCATCACTCTCAGCGTACAAGGATACAGCAGAAAGTATCAGCGGCAAGGAGATTCTTTTTGACAGCACCAAATTGCCGACGTTTCTTGATCAACCCGGCACTGAAGTCAGAATAAACATGGACTCGAGCGCCCAAATAGGCGAGCTCCCTTCTCTCCCTGGCCAGATGTAAAATCTTCACTTTGTCCTGGGAATGTAAGAACTTGACCAGGATGGGTCTAGGAGCAGATCCAGTGCTGGGGCTGAAAGTGGGAGAGCGGTGAGCCCTTTCGATGACCAGCACAGTGGGAACGTTCTCCTTGCCAAGAAGTAGTGGCATCAGCTGGTTCAAGAAGGTAATCGTGTCTCTTCCTTCACTTTGTTCAGGAACATTAAGAGATTTGCAAATCACGGCAATCCTCCTGGCACTTGAGTGTAAACTATAAGGGCAGCACGGTGGCCCAGTGATTAGCACTGTTGGGGTTTGAAAGCAACGTTCGGTGACCGACAACGTGCCACCACTTAACTGACCGACCGGCTCATTCACGGCCAAATATCTCTTTTTATTAATTTCATTCATAGTTTTGTGAATTAAACTGTACCTCATTTTTCTGTTCATATCAAATGTTGAGATGAAAACGTGTGGATGGGAGCTTTTCTTGCGCCCTGTCAGACTGCACAGCCGGGCTTCTTTAACAAGCGTACGATCCAGTGAAAGTAGCTGCCAGCTTGCAGATTCTGCTACCGCTGTTTGTGACTGCGCGAGGACCCACTTTTTGCTTGTTTCAGTGGCAGCCTTGTTTCAGTCCTAATTGAATTGTCCCCCTTCGTTTTTCAGAAGACACACCTGTGTTCATACGATTATGGAGTGACATCTCTGTATGTCTGTATGTGTAATAAGCCTCGTCCTACTTTCTCTATGAACCGTCATTGTGTAACGTTACCCAGCCGACCCCCCCCCCCCCCGTTTGCCGCTCATGATTGCTGCTTAATTAGAACAGCAGGAACGCAAATATTGTTCCCAGGACACAATGTGGCGCTATCTTGAAAATTGTATCAGCAGGTGGAACCACTTCTTCTTCTGGTGTATTTTTGGCAGATTAGATGCTTCACAGCGGGCGGAAACCACTTTGCGCATGTCAAAAAAGTGATATTCTGATGAAATGCCCTGGGGTATGTAAACGCACCTCTTATGGGGTCACTTTATTTAGCGTCCATGTGAACAGTTAAGTTGGAGTCTCTTATCAGAATGATTTCAATCAGGTTGAAGAAATATTGTCCACGTAACCGCGGCTACTATTTGCTCTCTCACCCCAGGGGTTGCCATAGTCTATCTAACCGATTAGCTCAATTTTAAGGAAATTGGTTTAAAGCCCCTTTTAGCGTTTGTTTTCATGTATTGGTGTGAGATGATGGGGAGTGATTCTATGAAATGCTAAAAGAGGCAAATGGCAGTTTTTTTTAAGTAAAAATACTAGTGTGAATAAAGACCACCAAAGATAATTGTGTTTCCACAACAGCATTTTGCTACTGCTCATCTACTGAGGTCTCACTGTTGGTTAACTGCTAGGTAAAAAAGGTTTTATGATTACATTATAGACCCCCAGTGCTTGCTGTTTACTATGGATTGCATCCACAGTCCCTCTGCAGTGTTCATTCTCCAGTGTCTCTGTCTCCCCCTAAAGGTGGAAAGTTGGAACAGCCTCTTAGTCTGCTTTCTGCCTCGATGGACAAGACCATGATCCTCTGGGCTCCTGAGGAGGGATCAGGCGTGTGGTTGGAGCAGGTCAGTCTGGACACATGAGCACACACATCACATGCACATATGCATGCACACACACACAAACACATTTACTTTTTTAAAACGTATGAAGTGTCTCATTAACTACATTCCCTAGACCCTAACCCTAAATTCAAACATCAGAGCTACATGCCCAACGTTAACCCTTTCCTGAACTCACCCTAATGCTAATCCTAACCTTAAACGGGAATCCAGATCCTAACCCTAAAATAGCCTCTTGAAAAAATGAGGACTGGCCAAACTGTCTCACTGTTTAAAAACTCAAATTGGTCCTCACAGTGAATAACTGAACAAGAGCACACACTCATTCACACACCACATACACACACTGACTTTATACTTAGTTTCTGTTAGCTTCCCGTTCAGCAGCTTTTGACATTATTCAGGGCTTGACACCCCCTCACCCCCGTACCCAGTTTCCAGTCTCCTGCTGTCAGGAGCCCTGCATTGGTTTCCACACTCGCTGACATTGAGGTGTCAGGAATAGTGGTGATGGACAGTGATGATAGGGCGCACAGCCCAGCGCACTGCTGTGAGTTCAGACAAGCCGGGGTTGTCCACCCCCATCTCCCCTTCCATCACTCACTCACACAGAACCCCCGCCCCTCCTCAACCCATTCCTCACCCAAACTGGCAGGGGATGGAGAGGCCGGTGTAAGACATGGCAAAGTGTCCGCTGTATACTTCCCTCCCTTTTCTGTCCTTTTTTTTTTCCTCCCCCTCTGCATTCTCAATTTTCTATCCCTTCATATTTTTTAACAACGCTTCTTCATCCGTCTATCCAGCCCTCCCCATTTTTCCTCCTTTATTTTTGCCCTCTCTCTCTTCTTCTTCGCTCTCTCGTCGATTCTCTCCTGCTCTACACCAGATCTCTCTGAGCTCCTAACAGCTGCTGTTGTGCGAGCTCGGGGCTAAATTTAACACAAGTGTGGATGGCAAAGAAAAAGCAGTTCTCTGCCCATCTGCCCCACAGCCGTCTGCTAAGAAGATTCTGCGATGGCACCGAACTACCTCACATTACCTCGCTTATTTTCGTGGCCACGCTTGCAAAAGACAAAAAGAAAACGGGGGACGCCCACTGACAGACAAGTTTACATGAGTTTGCGTCCTCAAACACACTAGCCTCTGCACACCGACTAACACACACACGCACACACACACAGACACACTTCTCTCCCTTTGTTCAGAGGGCCCTCAGTATGGCAGGCACCTCGGGTGTCGTTACACTCAAAAGACTTACAAGAACGATTCCAAACTTGCTCAGTGACTTTGTTGTGCCTTTGATCTAATTATGTGCAAGCACAATGGCAGTCAACAAAGGAAGATCAAGACAAGGGGATCACGATTGGGGCCTGAAATCTATAGGAGCGTTGCCCCCCCCCCCCCCTTCCAGGTTGATCAGAGGAATCAGAAATCAGAAACACTTTGTCACTTCATTTCATACACTTGAAAGGAAACAAAACATCGTTTCCCCCCCCAGCCCACAACAGTGCAACACAAAGACAAAAACACATCCAAAAACTACAAGAACACACCTATCCAAACTAACACGTATATCTAAACTAAACCACAAAAAAAAGAAATCACTGTTCCGAAGAGCGAACGCCAGCCAGGATGACTGTCGGAACTGCCGCTCTGCATAGGCTAGCAGTTAGCTTAGCCTGCCCTGCTTCCACGCCCTGTCAGACCGCCCTTGGTGTTTCCTCCTCGGGCGTAGCTCTGGTCAGGGTTGTGGTCCGTGGGCCCACAGGACGCAGCAAACCAGGCTCCCCCAGCCGATCCAGCGCCAGCTCTCCCAGCCAGACACCTTCGACACACCTCCCCGCACTCCACAAAACGACACTATAAACACAGTCAAGGGTCGGTGAGGCTGCCGCCAGACCACCCTCGGTGTTATAGGAACCGCCGTTCTGCATGGGCTAGCAGTTAGCTTAGCCTGCCCCGCTTCCGCGTCCTGTCAGACCGCCCTCGGTTCAAGGTTCAAGGTGTTCAGTAATTAGGAAAACGTTTCAGTTGGCCTCTAAAAACAAGCACGATTTGACCACTGTGTTTTGCTCCAGGCCCTCTTCTGCACATGATGTATATATACATTTTTGTGTGTGTATGCATGTGTATGTGTAAGTAAACAAACTGCCACACCCGGAATAGCATTTTTGTTGAATGTGAGAGCACATAGGATATGATTCTCTACTTCTGTTTCTCTTCCACCTTTTTTTTTTTTGAGTGAGTCAAAACCTTTGAACTGACAAGTGCCCTGCCTACAAAGGACGCTTACTTTCTCTCACACACACACACACACACACACACACGTAAAAATAGATACACTGATGAGCCAAAACATTATGACCACCTGCCTAATATGCTAGGTCCTCCGTGTGCCGCCAAAACAGCGCCGACCCACTGAGGCATGGACTCTTCAAGACCCCTGAAGGTGTTCTGTGGTATCTGGCACCAAAAAAACTAGCAGCAGATCCTTTAACTCCTGTAAGTTGCAAGGTGGAGCCGCTGTAGATCGGACTTGTCGGTCCAGCACATCCAACAGATGCTCAATCAGATTAAGATCTGGAGAAGCTGGAGGCCAGGGCAACACCTTGAACACGTCATCATGCTCCTCAAACCATTCCTGAACAATGGTGTGTGCCGTCTGGCAGCAGTGTCCTGCTGAAAGAGGCCACTGCCATCAGGAAATACCGTTGCCATGAAGGGGTAAACCTGGTCTGAAACGATGTTTAGGTAGGTGTCAAATTGACATCAACATGAATGGCTGGACCCAGGGTTTCCCAGCAGAACATTGCTCAGAGCATCACAGTCCCCCCACCAGCTTGTTGTCCTCCCACAATGCATCCGCCGGCAGACATACCAACATGTACCCTGGCTCTGCTGAATGACAGCAGCTAAGCAGGTGTGGGCTTGGCAAGTACTTGGATGGGAGACCTCCCGGGAAAACTAAGTTGCTGCTGAAGGTGGTGTTGGTGGACCAGTAGGGGACAGTCTTCCCTCTGGTTCTAGTAAAACAAAAACCCCAGTGCAGTGACGAGGACACGGCATAGGAGATGCCATCCTTTAGATGAGAAGTTAAACTGAGGTCCTGACTCACCGTGGTCATTAAAGATCCCATGGCACTTATGGCAAAGAGTAGGACGTTCCCTGGTGTCCTGGCAAAATTCCCAACCTGGCTCTTGGAATCTGGCCACCTAATCATCATCCCGTCTAATTCGCTCAATTATTCCTCCCTCTCCACCTCAAGCCGATGTGTGGCGAGCATTCTGGCGCAAAATGGTTGCTGTGCATCACCCAGGTGGGTGCTATACATTGGTGGTGGTTGAGGTGAGTCCCCCCCCCCTTCACTGTGAAGCGTTTTGAGTATCGAGATAAAGCTCTATATAAATGTAATCCATTATTATTATCCTGGTGCTATCACTTCCCCAGATAAACAGCCCACACGTACACAGCCATCCATGTGATCTAAAAGAAAACAGGACTCGGGGCGCCCCGGTGGCTCACGTACCACATAAGGCTGAGTCTTTACTGCAGCGGCCTGGGTTCGAGTCTGGCCCGGGACCTTTGCTGCATGTCATCCCCTCGCTCTCTCCCCTGCCTTTCCTGTCTCTCTCTCGACTATCGCTATCAAATAAAGTTGGAAAATGACAACAACAAAAAAACTTTTTAAAAAAAAGAAGAAAGAAAATGGGACTCATCGGACTAGGTGACCTTCTTCCACCACTCCAAGGCCCAGTTCCGACACTCGTGTGCCCATTGTAGGTACTTTTGACGGTGGACGGGGTCATCATGGGCACTCTGACTGTGACTCTGCAGTCCCATATGCAGCAGGGTGTGATGCAGTGTTTGTTGTGACACATTCCTCCCGTAACCATCATTAAAATTTGCTGTGACTTGTGCCACAGCAGACCTTCTGTCGGTTCGGACCAGACGGGATGGCCTTCGTTGTCCTCGTGCATCAATGAGCCTTGGGCGCCCTTACACCCTGTCAGGTCTTTTACTCCTGCCCATTTCTCCTACATCCAGCACGTTGACTACAAGAATTGATTGTTCGCTTACCATCTAATCTACCCAGACCTTGAAATGTGCCCTTGTTTGGAGATGATCAACTTTATTCAGTTCGCCAGTGGGTGGTCATAATGTTTTGGCTCATATGGGCACATTTATGTACACTCGTGCAGAACAGTGAATAATGAATGGTTTAATAATCAATAATGAATGAATGACACTTTTGTTTTTGCCCCTGTGCTGTTTATACATTGTACACAACTACCAATAAAAATGACAATACACAGTATTTTTTTGGTCGTTTCTGCATGAGGAGTATCGCATCCCTCTCCTTACGTCATGGCAGTACTCAGCCATGCGGAGTCCAGAGCAGTAAATGGCCAGTCACGTGAGTCTTAATTAACAGGTTTTTACAAAGAAGCGTTTCATTTCTCCTCCACACTGATTAGGCTAATTGGTGAGATTTAATAGAGAGCTGGGTTAGCGTTGGGGGGGGGGCAGGGCCCACCGCCGCGTAAAGCACATCTTACTAACAAGACACACCAGTAATTAACAGCCCAGACTGACCGCGGTGGGCGACCACAATGCCTGGAGGGATAGTCAGCGTGCGTGCGTGTGTTGGTGTGTGTGTTTGAGAGATAACCTATTTTCAGACCTCCTGTGTACTCCGGCCAAGTCGCAGTGAGCCCAGCAGCAAACAATGTAAGGGAGCCAATGGCAGAAGCGTTCATATTTTATAATGAATGTGTGTGTCGGACCAGCATGAGCTAAGTGTCCATCTGCCTGGGTCAGTCAGCCAGTACCTCAGATGAACATGTATTGATTTAAAAAAAAAAAAATTCTCTGTATGCAGCCCCCCTTGCCTGGCGTTGCTCGTTCGAGCCCCTCTCTCCAGGAGTGATGTATATGCACTATTGTCTTTGTTGTCCTCGTTCCATTCCTCTCCGTAACCCCCCGTTGGCGAGTGATAACGCGTGCCATGCATCCATATTGTTACCCCCCCCTCTCGTAAACAAGACGGATGACAGCTTTTTGCCCCTGTGAGTTTTTGCATGATTTACGGCAGGCCCTTGTGTGCAGAATTTTAAAATCAATCTGCTTAATGTTGCGTCTCTCTCTCTCTCTCGCTTTCCCTCTCAATCGTACCATCTTTTTAGGCCTCACCATCTCTCTTGATTTTCTCTCTCTCTCTTTCTCTGGATGGCTGGGGGGCGGGGGGGGGGGGCGGGGCGGGGTCTGTGCCACTTAAAGTGAAGGCATGCCTTTATTGCTGTCATTAGTTCCGCTGTGTTTCAGCCCAGAGACGGGAATTATAGTCAAGGTCATTGTTGACTAGTCGATGCTCACGAAGAATGCAGGATGATTGAGGCTAGCACTTGACAGGCACATGCAGTACGCAGACCCAGTAAAGTTGTGTGTGTGTGTGTGTGTGTGTGTGTGGGTGGGCGTGTGTGTGCATGTGCATGCGTGCATTTGCAGCCTGTACCCAAGTCTGAGCACGATATTAGTGTATGTATGCATGTCCTTGTTTGTGTCTGTGCTTGTTCTGCAAGATGCATCAGGTTATTGCAAGCCAAACATAGACCAAATCAGCCTACCTCGCTTAGTGGAGGTTAAAAAAGGATGACAGGTTAAGCTTTACAACTTCTGATTGTTATCGCCGCAGTTGGGGATTTAGCATATTCTCATATTTCCTTAAAGCCAACTTGCATTTCATTTAAGACTCCAGCTAATTAAAGATGGGGCGATAAGATAGCCATAGCCGGAGACGGACCGCTGTGCTGCGAAGGTACCAGTGTGAGCTTTCTCCAGGGTGAGTTCTACTGTTATCGGTTTGTATAGATCTCCCCTTTGGGCCTGGTTTACCTCCTAGACCTCGGGGTCTGATAAAGATTTTAATTGTCTGGATTCCTTACGATGCAAGAAGTCCACCTGGTCCAGGAAATAAGACTACGCTCCAAGTCCTTGAGTACAGGTGTGTGGTTTGAGTTAGAATAAGCAGATGCTGAAGTGAAAATTCCCTCCATCGAGTAGATAAATTGAAATTACAGCTGCACATGGATGATCAAGACTGCAAGTAGCAAAATTGATTGGTGCTCTTTTATAATTTGCTTCGGCTACACCATGTAGCTGGGATTATTTAGAGGCTATTGAGTTGCACTGATGCATTGTCCTGTGCTTTGTAGCTGCAGCAGGCAAGTTTAAAGTGGCGCTAGAGTCCTATGCAGCATCCTACTGGCAATTTTTTTCTGTTTGGATTTGTAAAATAAGTTCTCTGGATAGTAAGTTGATGAATTGCATACAAATTGTGGTCCACATTTTTAATTTCTGGAATGAATAAGCACATTTTGGAGTCTTTTGAGTATTAAATTAATGTAATGATCTCATTCAGGTGTAATCCTCTTTCCTGCCCACTCATCACTTGAAACGCGTGGTTATTCCTTGAACTCTTGTGTGTACCTGAGGTGCTCTAGCTGTGTTCAATCTTTGCTCATGTGAAGGGTGCTCAGGTTGAAGTCAAAGCAGACGTACCAAACGTGTCCACAGATGTGAAATATGTCATGCTGTCTAAAAGATGATTCAGGGTGTCCGGGTAGCGTGGCGGTCCCCTCCGTTGCCTACCAACACAGGGATCGCCGGTTTGAATCCCCGTGTTACCTCCGGCTTGGTCGGGTGTCCCTACAGACAGAATTGGCCATGTCCGCGGGTGGGAAGCCGGATGTGGGTATGCGTCCTGGTCGCTGCACTAGCACCTCCTCTAGTCGGTTGGGGCGCCTGTTCGGGGGGGGGGGACTGGGGGGGAACAGCGTGATCCTCCCACGCGCTACGTCCCCCTGGCGAAACTCCTCACTGTGAAAAGAAGCAGCTGGCGACTCCACATGTATTGGAGGAGGCATGTGGTAGTCTGCTGCCCTCCCCGGGTCAGCAGAGGGAGTAGAGCAGTGACCGGGACGGCTCGAAAGAGTGGGGTGGTTGGCCAAGTACAATTGGGGAGAAAAAGGGGGAAAATTCACACAAAAAAAAAAAAGCAAAAAAGTATGCTGAAGCACAGGATGCAGATGAGATTGGAAGATAAATTGTGCACCAGAGAAAACTGGCCTGGGAAACGGATTGTGCGTGTGTCTTTCCCCCCCCCCCCGACGAGTATATGAGGGGTTAACTCGGAGGCAGAGTGATTTTTCGATGGCGTTTACGCCGTCGAGTCTTCACATGGCTTTGTGATTGGCAACCGAGTGTCAGAAAAAGTCGTTAACTTAATCCCGTTATTCCTAAATCATCACAGGTTGTGGTGATTTAAATTCACAAAGGTTGAAATTCGGTTGGGAATCGTCTGCGACACGAGAAAACCACCATGTTCAACAGTGAACATGTGGCGGCGACCTTGAAAAGAGAGGTATTGTTTTTTCCAGCACTGTCCTTACCTGTGAGATATTGGAATAGATTTTCAATGTTGTCCCATCCTTTAGGACGGGGAGCGCTCACACTGTATGTGTGATCTACCCTGTAAATATCCCACAGAGGTCACAGACTTTCACCCCAATCCAATTTGTATTAATCCCATCCTGTGTGTTCGCCACCGTTGCCTTTTTTTCCCTCCACTTTTGTTTGTTTTGTAAAACGTGGCGCCTTCATTTGGTATTTGAACAGTGTCTTCTTCTTCGAGGGGTTGGGTGGGTAGAGGAACGACGGCATCATTTATTTCCCTGTAGTAAATCCAATTTTATGCAACGCCTCATCTGGCATCTCATCCCGATTTTGTTTTTATGCTTGCATCATCCAGTGACATGAGTATTAGTTATTCGGGGTCTTTAAGGGAGACTGAACAGATTTACAACAGATTCCAACACTTCACATTGTCTCTCTCTTCTCTGCGTTGCTGATGTGATGGTAACCAAACATGGTTTTTTTTGCTTTCCCGCCCCCCACCCCGCCCTTTTTTTCCCCCACCCCAATTTTACTTGGCCAATTACCCTACTCTTCCGAGCTGTCCCAGTCACTCATCCACCACCTCTGCCGATCCGGGGAGGGCTGCAGACTACCACATCCATCCATCCATCCATCCATTATGTGAACCGCTTATCCTGCTCTCAGGGTTGCGGGGATGCTGGAGCCTATTCCAGCAGTCATTGGGTGGGGAGAGACCCGGGACAGGCCACCAGGCCATCACAGGGCTGACTGACACACACACACACACACACACACACACATCCTGGTGTGCAAACACATCAGCAACACAGTGGAGGGACCAGATCTATTTCTTTCTGAAAGCATTTAGAAACAGGCTGATGGAGCTTGGACCAGATCACTGGTTTTGGAAGTGCTGACTTGGCAGAACTGCTGGTCTGTGCAGCAGAGAAACCAGCATTGAAAACTCAAACGGCTCTCTGAAGTCCACCTGTAGCCTCAGTTCATGAAGCACAGGACCTCGGACACACAAAAGAACAGCGCAGTGGCATCTCCCTCAGCTCAACACCAATGGCTCATACACAACACCCACCTGGGACACACAGAAGACACACACACACACACACGCGCACACACACACACACACACACACACACACACACACACACACACACACACACACACACACACACACACACACAAACACATTCATACCTAGGGACAATAGTATGGCCAGTTCACCTGACTTACATGTCTTTGGACTGTGGGAGGAAACCCACACAGACACGGGGAGAACATGCAAACTTTACACAGAGGACGACCTGGGACGACCCACCAATGTTGGACTACCCCAGGGCTTGAACCCAGGACCTAATTGCTGTGAGGCGACTGCGCTAACCACCGTGCGCCCCAGACTACCACATACCTCCTCCAATACATGTGGAGTCACCAGCCGCTGCTTTTCACCTGACAGTGAGGAGTTTCGCCAGGGGGACGTAGCGCATGGGAGGATCATGCTATTCCCCCCCAGTCCCCCACACCCCCAACCCCCAACCAGGCACTCCAACCAACCAGAGGAGGCGCTAGTGCATCGACCAGGACACATATCCACATCCGGCTTCCCACCTGCAGACACGGCCAATTGTGTCTGTAGGGACACCCGACCAAGCCGGAGGTAACATGGGGATTCGAACTGGCGATCCCCGTGTAGGTAGGCAACAGAATAGACCGCTACACTACCTGGACGCCCACAGCACAGGTGGTGCTAGATATGGAGAGAACATCTAAAAGATGCTTCATTATCAGAAATACCCGTGTGATATGTTTTTCAATGGCCTAGTTTGGATTCAGGAAGCCCCAGGTGACCTTGCTTTTTCCGTATATGTTGAAGTCAACATTATTCATCTTACAGTAGGCCAGGGTTGGTAATGTGAGTGACCTTTTATTTTTTTCGGCATGAAGTCAGTGATTCTGACCTGGAAACTAAACGTTCCTCACACACCTGATTTCAGATATGGTTATGTCACAAAAGTAGAGATAAATGATTTGTTCTGATCAATAATAACACTCATAACTAATTTGCTTTCACCAGGTGCGTGTAGGGGAGGTTGGGGGCAATACCCTTGGATTTTATGGCTGCCAGATGAGTCCGGATGGTTCCATGATTGTGGCTCATGCTTTTCACGGAGCCCTACATCTCTGGTACAAGGACCAAGGTGAAGAGGTGAGACACATCGCTCTATGAATACGTTTTATTTTTATTTATTTATTTGGATTTTTTCTCCCCAATTATAACTGGCCAATTACCCCCCGAGCCGTCCTGGTCGCTGCTCCACCCTCTCTGCCGATCCGGGGAGGGCTGCAGACTACCATATGTCTCCTCCGATACATGTGGAGTCACCAGCTGCTTCTTTTCACCTGACAGTGAGGAGTTTCACCAGGGGGACGTAGCGCGTGGGAGGGTCACGCTATTCCCCCCAGTTCCTCCTCCCCCCCAAACAGGCGCCCCGACCGACCAGAGGAGGCGCTAGTGCAGCGACCAGGACACATACCCACATCCGGCTTCCCAACCGAAAACACGGCCAATTATGTCTGTAGGGACGCCCGACCAAGCCGGAGGGAACACGTGGATTCGAACCAGCGATCCCTGTGTTGGTAGGCAATGGAATAGACCGCTATGCTACCCGGACGCCCCACATTTGATCTTTAATTGGACAGTGATTGCTTCCACTGCAGCGCTGTATTCCATTACACATTTTACAGTTTGTTACGTTCATTAAAGGTGCAGTCAGCACACAGCAGCCATCCGCACCACTTCTGTTTTGGCCTGACTTATAATTTTGTTCGCTTTATTAATTGCAAATGAGAAAGCCAACCAATGCTGCATCACTTTTAATTCCCTTTGGGGCTTTTCAGTTATCTCCATTTCTCACACATGTTCTCGATGTTGACTGATGGCGAGTTATGTCACGTTTCTTGTGGTTAATAGAGCGCTTGCATTGTCGCAGTGCTCAACAGAGCCATGACAGCACATGCCATTACGGACTTTGCATTTCAAGAGGTGATTGCACACGTCCTGATTATTTCATTCATCCGTGAAAAAATGGTATGAATTTGATAGTCACTTTAATAATTAAGACTTTTTTGCTGAACCACCAACCCTGTCAAGTCTTGTTTGAAACGAGATCACGCGGCCACATTTTGTGAGAGACGGCATTAATATGAATTGTCACGCGGAGTCCCCCCTGTTTGACTGACAACGTCTCTTTGGTTAGTGTTCCCGAGGGAGAGCGGGGTCTGACGTCTCTACAGAGTTCAGGGATGGTTCAATTTCCCTTACACCTGCTCAGGTGAATTTGAAGCTCAATGGGAACCTGAGGGGTTCATGACTGACTCGGAATCTGTTGTGTTTCAGAGGGAATTAGCTTCTTGGGTGTAGGGAACCGCAATTATAATGAACTATTCTGATGTGGTTCCGAACATCTGTCTGGTGCCATCAGAAGCGATACGCCATCTGTATTGTTGTGTGACTTAAGTAGAAAAACAAAAGGTATATGTGAGAGTACTAAGTTTGATACTTTATACTACTTTACTGTTACCATTTCTTATATTCAGGGAGAGTGGAGTCCCGGGGTGGTGATATCGGGCCACTTCAATTCAGTCCAGGACCTGAGCTGGGATCCTGAAGGAGAATTCATCCTCAGTGTGGGCCTGGACCAGACCACCAGACTATTCACCCCGTGGAGAAAGAGTGGCAGCTCACAGGTAAAATAGGACCAGAATCTCCAATCTCAGTTGGGTTTGCATGAACTGTTAAACCCAGTGTGTCCATGCACACACACAACACACACATACACACATGATCTCTGCTCAGATGTTCCCTTAAACTTGAAACACGTGACTTTTATAGTCCTAATCAACTGGGAAAAGGCTGACATTTTGATTTGATTTGATTTTTAATTTTTTTATTTTGACATACTTTATTGATCCCCATAGGGAAATTACACTCTGCATTTAACCCATCCTAGCTGTGTAGCTAGGAGCAGTGGGCAGCCACCGTGCAGCGCCCAGGGACCAACTCCACTTCATCTTGCCATGCCTCGGTCAGGGGCACAGACAGGAGTATTAACCCTAACATGCATGTCTTTGTGATGGTGGGGGAAACCGGAGCACCTGGAGAAAACCCACCGCAGACATGGGGAGAACATGCAAACTCCACACAGAGGATGACCTGGGATGACCCCCCCAAAGTTTGACAACCTTGGGGTTCAAACCCAAGACCTTCTTGCTGTGAGGCAACAACGCTAACCACTACGCCACCGTGCCGCCAATTTATAATTTTGTAGATTACAGTCGCAAACAAACGCACTAGTTATGATCGTAAGTCATAGAGATGCACACACACACACTTGTCAAGGAGCTCAGATTTATCCATATCCCAGTCAAAAAACTCAAACGTGATTGATTTTATTGTGACAGCTGCAGCTAGTTGAAGGCTCAATCGGGAGGTGAGTGATTTGAATCTTAAACTCCCGCACACTTCCAGATAACGTGTCCTGACTGTCCATGATGACCTCCCATATTTCGCGCAGACCATTGCTGACACTGCCCTGTCTTGAAAATCCGTCGTCATGGCCAAATCTGGGTTACAGTAAATCATCAAGCGTGCTCCAGACTTCAGATTTGTTTTTTTATGTGGCCCTCAAAGTAGTCAATATACAGCTCCAACAGCTCCCTAGAAGTTTATACACTTGATCACTATCCAGTAGCCATGACTAATCTCAGGTTCAGTGCAGAGTAAAAACGGATGTCCGATAGTGACAGCTCAAAGGAAGCACCATCATGCATTAGCTCATACTGTGTTTACCGTCTGAACCATAATGGAGCCCATAAGTCAGAGATTTGGGTTCCCAGGTGCATTCACAGAGCTTCACCCAGTTGTAGCCGCTAAATGTCACGTGTCTTGTTGATTATAATTAAGTCCATTAAAAGGGGCTCCTTACTTTTTTGTAAGATGGCAAACTTCTCTTTTTTTAAAATGAGGTGCTGTGTTAACTGGTATTCTTATGGGCTGCTTTACGGGTCAATTTTTTTTTTTTGCCTCAGTTTTTGACCTACAATACTGTAGTTGTGTTTCACATAATCATCAACGCATTGTTTGCTGCTTTGGCTCCATCCTGTAATGTGGTTGTGTTGGAAATGTCATAGCTAGGTGGAGGTAGAGGCTCCCGGCTTTACTTCAGTGGTATTTTTCAAACATATTGGATGAGCGCTGAAAAAAATGGTACACGGTCCCTCAAATTTCAGGAGCCCAGAGTATCTAAAGAGAGACTGAAATTATGTTCATTACAGTTTTCATTTTTTATGTGTAGTCACTAAATTGCCCCATGATTTCGAGAAGTATGCAGTTCAATCATCGGCAGAGTCTTCATCTATTTGTAAAATTCTCCCTCCAGCCTCTCCGCATGTCACCATGACCAATAATTCAGCTGTGCAGTAATGCTGCACTGAAATGACAGTACATGTTTTGTCGTGTACTGGTCTTTTTCTTTATCCGCTGGGTTCTCGGGCTGTTTCTACACCGAACTACTTCATTGGTCAAAGTTAGTTTCTTGTACAGCAGGTCAGGATATCAACACCGTATCGATATCGCGATATGAGACTAAATATCGTCTGGGATTTTGGTTATCATGACATCACGATGTAACTTAAATGTTGCCATTCCCTGATCTTTTTTTTTTGTTCCGTTTTATTTTATAGAAAAAAAACATTCAAAATACAACATACATATTTTAAACCAGTAGGGGAATAAAATATTTCACAAACCCATAGAGCTCTACAGAATCAAAGAGGGTAAGGATTAAAAATTAAAACACAGGGAGACAAGACAGAAAACAGTGAGGTAACCTGTAGGCCTTAGCTTCCAGCCTGCAGACCCCCCACCAAATCAAACAAAAAATACACATATACCATACACACTACATTACTACTACTTTCGGCTGCTCCCGTTTCCATCTCTTCCTGTCCTCTGCATCTTCCTCTGTCACACCAGCCACCTGCATGTCCTCTCTCACCACATCCATAAACCTCCTCTTTGGCCTTCCTCTCTTCCTCTTCCCTGGCAGCTCCATATTCATTACCCTTCTCCCAATATACCCAGCATCTCTCCTCCACACATGTCCAAGCCATCTCAACCTTGCCTCTCTTACTTCGTCTCCAAACCATCCAACCTGAGCTGTCCCTCTAATATACTCGTTCCTAATCCTGTCCTTCTTCATCACTCCCAATGAAAACCTTAGCATCTTCAACTCGGCCACCTCCAGCTCCGCCTCCTGTCTTTTCATCAGTGCCACTGTTTCCAGACCATAAACCATAGCTGGTCTCACAGCCATCTTGTAAACCTTCCCTTTAACTCTTGCTGGTACCCTTCTGTCTCAAATCACTCCTGACATTCTTCTCCACCCACCCCACCCTGCCTGCACTCTCTTCTTCTCCTCTCTTCTGCACTCCCCATTACTTTGGATAGTTGACCCCAGGTATTTAGGCAGGTAGGTAGGTCTTTATTTCAAAAAATAGTATTTACACTCATATGCCTTCGTCACCTCTACTCCTTGCATCCTCACCATTCCACTGTCCTCCCTCTCATTCACACATATGTATTCCACCTTGCACCCTACAAACTACACTATTTAACCAAAATCCAAAATCGTCCGGGTCCCTGGTCTGAAAGCTGCATTACAGTAAAGCCATTCAATTTTCTGAACTTTGACTGTTTGGGTTGAGTGAAATAAACAATGAGTGTCTGTACCTGCTTGGTCATCATACCCATATTATTAATGATAATTTCTCAACACTTTCTTGTGTGTAAATATCTTACGAAAGTACCAACAGTCCTCCTCATAAATATCATCACGTTATCAATAGTGAGGTATTCAGTTAAAGATACTGCAATTTTTGATTTTGTCAATATTGCCCAGCCGTAGTTTCTTTTTTTTTCATGATCTATTTTTATATTTATGTATTGATGTGACTGTTTTGGGTCTCAGCCTTTTCCATTTTGAACACATCATAACCATCTCCGAGATAGCCAGCTAACTTGTGGAGGATGTTTAGGGCACCAGCTAGATTTTTTTAACGCCTCTTTCTTGTCTTCAACTCAAACATCGAAAAGCTTCGAAATAAAAAAGGATATATTTTTTTCCAACTGTTCTGTCTGAGGTCGACCATGTTCCATAAATAAGATTCAAGACGGCGCCAGTGTAAACTATTAATAGTGTTTTCCATCTTGTGGTTCTGTAACTAGGCCAAACGCGGTGTGGGAAAGAAATGTCTTAATCTGTCTCTGTGTCCTGTGATCTGCACCCATCCAACCTCTTCAGACGAGCTGGCATGAAATCTCACGCCCGCAGATTCATGGGTACGACATGCAGTGTCTGGCCATGGTGGGGAGGTTCCAGTTTGTGTCCGGAGCCGATGAGAAGGTCCTGCGAGTCTTCAGCGCCCCGCGTAACTTTGTGGGGAACTTTGCGAGCATCTCCGGCACACCTCTGGAGACGCTGTTGCTGTCCAGTGTGAGTACTTTTTAAGGCTTTCATAATTTTACCTCCCCCTTTTGGTTGTAGATATTAGGGATGCACCGATACCAGTATTGGGTATCGGTCTGATACTGTCTTCACGTACTCATATTTGAAATTGTTAAACAACCGCCCGCACCTGATACCCGACTAGACAATTCCAGCGAAAACTGTGAAAAGTGAGCGGTGCCTTTGTTGCACCAGTCGTACAGAGGAGGAGATGGAGCAAGATAGACGACGTGGAGTGGCGGCTGAGAAGCAGACAAACACGCCGATTTGTCATTTGTCCAAATGGAGCGAGAAATGACAAAGTTACAAGTGTGTGTATTTTGGCTACGTGCAGACAGCCCTTGCACGGACACACCGCGTGATGCAAGTAGGGTGGAGCAGTTTTTTTTTTTTTACCTGCTGCACCAACTGTGTTGCATGCCAGCCGTGTTTCCTGTTTCACTTCTGATTCAACAGGTAAAAACTACGTAGAACGGCGTCCAGGTAGCGTGGCGGTCTATTCCGTCGTGTACCAACATGGGGCTCGCCGGTTCGAATCGCTGCGTTACCTCCGGCTTGGTCGGGCGTCCCTACAGACACAATTGGCAGTGTCTGCGGGTGGGAAGCCGGATGTGGGTATGTGTCCTGGTCACTGCACTAGCGCCTCCTCTGGTCGGTCGGGGTGACCGTTCGGGGGGGGACTGAGGGGGAATAGCGTCCCCCTGGTGAAACTCCTCACTGTCAGGTGAAAAGAAGCGACGGTGACTCCACATGTATGGGAGGAGGCATGTGGTAGTCTCCAGCCCTCCCTGGATCGGCAGAGGGGGTGGAGCAGCGACTGGGATGGCTCGGAAGAGTGGGGTAATTGGCCGGGTACGATTGGAGGGGGGACAAAAAAAACAAAACAAAACTGATTAAAATAAATACCTCGTTGTACCAGAGGCAATGTGACGCAGGAATACAACCTTGTGGGGTTTTTTTCACTGCACATTAAAATAAAAGTCAAATCAACGTGTCTCTATGATCCTGTAGTTAAAATGATCTAGTTAATTAATTCAGTATCAGTTAATATAGCCTCTGTTTCCAAACGCTGCAAGACCAACTGCATTATTGCTCGGCAAAACTCAACATGCACGCAGTGAAGCAGAAAACACAGCTGCCACGCAGCACAGATGCAGCTGGTGTAGCAGGTGAAAGACAAAAAACGCTCCACCTACGTGACCCCACGGCCGGGCCTGGCGCTAATGACAACACATCAGTTCAGTTCTGCTGCAGTTGTATGTTGTACTGAAATCCACTGAATGTGTTGCAGGTTACACTTTTTTTTGGGGGGGGGGTTCCCCCCCTTTCAATTGTATCTGGCCAATTACCCCACTCTTCCGAGCCGTCCCGGTCACTGCTGCACCCCCTCTGCCGATCTGAGGAGGGCTGCAGACTACCACATGCATCCTCCGATACATGTGGAGTCGCCAGCCGCTTCTTTTCACCTGACAGTAAGGAGTTTTGCCAGGGGGATATAGCGCGTGGGACACCATTCCCCCTCAGTCCCCTCCTCCCCGAACAGTCGCCCCGACCGACCAGAGGAGGCGCTAGTGCAGCGACCAGGACACACATACCCACGTCCGACTTCCCACCCTCAGGCACGGCCTATTGTGTCTGTAGGGGACGCCCGACCAAGCAGGAGGTAACACGGGGATTCGAACCGACGAGTTGCAGGTTACATTTAAGTGAAATGTGTGGCGGTGCCATGCTTGCTCAGGAAAACACAAAGTGGAATGTTAAAATGTCAGCGCCAGCACCATGTTGTGTATTTAATTTGTTACCGTCAGAAAGTGAGGAGCAACTGATGAAAATAGAACATGTTTTCAAAGTCATTGTTAGAACTGTAATGGTATTATTAAGTACTCATATTGGTACTCAGTATCGGCAAGTACCCAAGTTCAAATACTTGTACTCGGTCGGAAAAACGTGGTATTGGCGCATCCCTAGTAGATATGATCATGTCTGAAGGATTAAATGCGTCTCATGTTGTGTGTATGTGTGTTTTTGTGGTTTCTCACTCCCAGACCATTGCTGACCTGCCAGAGGGAGCCAGCACACCTGCCTTAGGCCTCTCTAACAAAGCAGTGTTTCAAGGTGAAAGCTAATTTCATTTACATTAAGCGAGCGGTTTTTGCAGTTTTTAGCCCAGTTCTCGCCTCGTGTTTTAATTTACAGGTGCATCTCAAAAAATTAGAATATTGTGGAAAAGTTCATTATTATCCGTAATTTAATTCAAAAAGTTAAACTTTC
Source organism: Lampris incognitus (assembly GCF_029633865.1). NCBI lineage: Eukaryota > Metazoa > Chordata > Actinopteri > Lampriformes > Lampridae > Lampris > Lampris incognitus. The sequence continues at coordinate 15,641,131 of NC_079228.1, read as the reverse complement.
ATATATTCTAGATTCATTACAGATGAAGTGAAACATGTCAAGCCTTTTTTGTTTTCATCTTGATGATTACGGCTTACAGCTCATGAAAATCAAAAATCTAGTATCTCAAAATATTAGAATATTACATAAGACCAATCAAAAAAAGGATTTATAATACAGAAATGTCGACCTTCTGAAAAGTATGTTCATTTATGCACTCAACACTTGGTCGGGGCTCCTTTTGCACGAATTACTGCATCAATGCAGCGTGGCATGGAGGCAATCAGCCTGTAGCACTGCTGAGGTGTTATGGAAGCCCAGGTTGCTTTGATAACGGCCTTCAGCTCGTCTGCATTGTTGGGTCTGGTGTCTCTCATCTTCCTCTTGACAGTACCCCGTGGGGTTCAGGTCAGGCGAGTTGGCTGGCCAATCAAGCACAATAATACCATGGTAGTTTTGGCACTGTGAGATACTGGATTTTTGATTTTCATGAGCTGTAAGCCGTAATCATCAAGATTAAAACAAAAAAGGCTTGACATATTTCACTTTATGTGTAATGAATCTAGAATATATGAAAGTTTCACTTTTTGAATTAAATTATGGAAAATAATGAACTTATCCACAATATTCTAATTTTTTGAGATGCACCTGTACACCCACTTCATCCAGGAGTAGTTATTAGAGCAGGATGCACTTGTGCAGTATTTTCCAATTAAATTTTTTCTTGCAGTGAAGAAAGCATAATGTTATTTTTTATTTGTTCCTACATTGATAGGTGACCTTGTTCCAAAGACCAAGGATGAAGAGGAGCAGTTCACCGGTGTCTCTGACCAGTACCAGGAGTCATACTTCAACCCGCTCAACCTTACTGGTACTCTCAACTAAAAGACAATATAAAACAATATAAAATACGTGTTGTAATCATAAGATGTAAATGAACGCAAACAGATATCTCATTATTACTGGAGTGCAGCAGCCCCAGTCAGCCCAGGTTCAAGAACCAGCGGATCACAAGAACAGATTTAAGCTGAATGGCAATGAACCACCTAAGTCACAATGCTTCCATGTCTCCTTATTTTTGGGATTTTTTCCCCCCTTTTTCTCCCCAATTGTATCCGTCCAATTACCTCACTCTTCCGAGCCGTCCTGGTCGCTGCTCCACCCCCTCTGTCGATCCGGGGAGGGCTGCAGACTACCACATGCTTCCTCCGATACATGTGGAGTCACCAGCCGCTTCTTTTCACCTGACAGTGAGGAGTTTCACCAGGGGGACGTAGCACGTGGGAGGATCACGCTATTCCCCCCAGTTCCCCTCCTCCTGAACAGGCACCCCAACAGACCAGAGGAAGCGCTAGTGCAGCGACCAGGACACATACCCACATCCGGCTTCCCACGTGCAGACACGGCCAATTGTGTCTGTTGGGACACCTGCCCAAGCTGGAGGTAACACGGGGCTTCGAACCGGCGATTCCCATGTTGGTAGGCAACGGAATAGAATGCTACGCTATCCGGACACCCTGCCTCCATGTCTCCTGGCATGATCTGAAAGCCTGATTCACAATTCTCACTCAGACCCATCCGCTACCAGCACTCGGCAGGTTCAGTGCACACTTAAGAGTTTCTGCCACTGGGTATTGCTGTAAAAGACAATGATGCACACCTGGAAGGACACCTGGTTATTAGTCCCTGCACCCTGCCGCTAGCCATGGTAGCCTGTGGCTATGCCGAGAAAGAGGGGATTGGAAATAAGAGGGAGAGATAGGGGAAGAGGATGGCTAAATGGGAGCAGGGGATTATTTGGAAGCATGGATATGATTAGGATTCCAATTAGGAAAATAAAAATTCAGGAAAAAATGACAGTGTGCTGTTAGAAGTAATCCGAGTCGGGTGTTCGGGTAGCGTAGCGGTCTATTCCGTTGCCTACCAACCGGGGGAACGCCGGTTTGAATCCCCGTGTTACCGCTGGCTTGGTCGAGCATCCCGACAGACACAATCAGCTGTGTCTGCGGGTGGGAAGCTGGATGTGGGTATGCATCGTGGTCGCTGCATTAGCGCCTCCTCTGCTTGGTCGGGGCGCCTGTTTGGGGGGGGAGGGGGAACTGAGGGGAATAGCGTGATCCTCCCACGCACTACATTCTCCTGGTGCAACTCCTCACTTTCAGGTGAAAAGAAGCGGCTGGTGACTCCACATGTATCGGGGGAAGCATGTGGTAGTCTGCAGCCCTCCCCGGATCGGCAGAGGGGGTGGAGCAGCGACCGGGACGGCTTGGAAGACTGGGGTAATTGGCCGGATACAATTGACGAGAAAAAAAAGGGGGGGGGGAGTAACCCGAGTCACATGTCCAAATCCCATACTTAAGAGAGGGGGAGAAAGGGTGTATTGAAGGCTGTAGGAAAAATGAGACAAGAAATTTGGGGTCGATGAAAGACAGAGTTGTTGTAGGAAAGAGGCAGAAGGGAGGCAAATGAGAGGGAAGTAAAGTGAGTGTTGCTAATGCTAATTAGAAAGCAGGCTTATGTGATTACAAAGTTTAAGTATCAATGACCCCCAGCGATGCAGGGAGCAGCCAAGCAGGGACACTGTTAACAGTAGATTTCCACTTCTCTGGTTGCTTCCCAGAAGCGAGAGGGAAGGTATAATTAGACAAAATGGGAAGCTGATGACCAATAACAAAACAGAGGAGTGGGCTTTTTCAATTACATGCGAAATGGAAGCGAAGAGGGTTTGCATAACATTCTGTGGCCAGGGGATAGGATTGGCACGAGGGTAATTTTGATCCCCCTTAAAGCCAGAAGCCGTTAAGAATTGGAGATAAAGCGGCTGTTGTTTCAAAATAGCTTTTTGGGGGTAGCAGAAAGAGGAGAGGCTCAGGATTTCATGCGAGCTAAGTGCTAAGAAGAGATGTGTGTGAATGTGAGAGAACATAGTCTTCAGGCAATCAATCATGTTCCTCCGACTGGCACTTGGCCCTGCTCCTCTGATTCACTCTCTCATTTGCTTCTTCTTGCTTTCTTTTGTTCTCTCTCTCATCCACTCTCACGCTTTTTTCTCCTTTTCTCCTAGTTTCATGCACTTGTCACGTTACATGTATGCACATGCTACATTCTCTCTCTGCCTCCATTTTTTGGGTTGACGGTGCAGGGATTTGAAAAAAAAAGGGAATTCATCACAGCCAGTTGGATCTAATCCTCATTTATTAAATTGAAAACTTGGTTGTATTTGAATTTTAAAAGAGCTCAGATTTCAGCATCTCACATAACGGCGGTTATGTGAGCGATCTAGAAATTACAGTTTATCACATTGTGTGTATGTGTGTGTGTGTGTGTGTGCAAACAGAGCCCCCACCAGAGGACCACCTACTCCAGAACACACTCTGGCCAGAGGTCCAGAAACTGTGAGTATCCAGATAACTGCTACCTGCCGATCTAGACTTACTCACTAATGACCTGCTTCTCTCTCTCAGCTTAACTTTGGTGTTATTGTGATAATTACATGCTGGCATACAGGATACACAGCGCTCTGAGTTGCAACACACAGAGACAACATTCAATTAGTCTCTGTTCTGTCCCCTCTCATTTCCATTTAATTTGATTCCTCCCAACCTATAAAGACCTTTTATATATATACACTCACTGGCCACTTTATTAGGTACACCTTGCTAGTACCGGGTTGGACCCCCTTTTGCCTTCAGAACTGCCTTAATCCTTTGTGGCATAGATTCAACAAGGTACTGGAAACATTCCTCAGAGAGTTTGGTCCATATTGACATGATAGCATCACGCAGTTGCTGCAGATTTGTCGGCTGCACATCCATGATGCGAATCTCCCGGTCCACCACATCCCAAAGGTGCTCTATTGGATTGAGATCTGGTGACTGTGGAGGCCATTTGAGTACAGTGAACTCATTGTCATGTTCAAGAAACCAGTCTGAGATGATTCGAGCTTTATGACATGGCGCGTTATCCTGCTGGAAGTAGCCATCAGAAGATGGGAACACTGTGGTCATAAAGGGATGGACATGGTCAGCAACAATACTCAGGTAGGCTGTGGCGTTGACACGATGCTCAATTGGTACTAAGGGGCCCAAAGTGTGCCAAGAAAATATCCCCCAATCCATTACACCACCACCACCAGCCTGAACTGTTGATACAAGGCAGGATGGATCCATGCTTTCATGTTGTTGACGCCAAATTCTGACCCTACCATCCGAATGTCGCAGCAGAAATCGAGACTCATCAGACCAGGCAACGTTTTTCCAATCTTCTATTGTCCAATTTTGGTGAGTTTGTGCGAATTGTAGCCTCAGATTCCTGTTCTTAGCTGACAGGAGTGGCACCCGGTGTGGTCTTCTGCTGTTGTAGCACATCTGCCTCAAGGTTTGACGTGTTGTGCGTTCAGAGATGTTCTTCTGCATACCTCGGTTGTAATGAGTGGTTATTTGAGTTACTGTTGCCTTTCTGTCAGCTCGAACCAGTCTGGCCATTCTCCTCTGACCTCTGGCATCAACAAGGCATTTTCGCCCACAGAACTGCCGCTCACTGGATATTTTCTCTTTTTCGGACCATTCTCTGTAAACCCTAGAGGTGGTTGTGCGTGAAAATCCCAGTAGATCAGCAGTTTCTGAAATACTCAGACCAGCCCATCTGGCACCAACAACCATGCCACGTTCAAAGTCACTTAAATGACCTTTCTTCCCCATTCTGATGCTCGGTTTGAACTGCAGCAGATCGTCTTGACCATGTCTACATGCCTAAATGCATTGAGTTGCTGCCATGTGATTGGCGGATTAGAAATTTGAGTTAACGAGCAGTTGGACAGGTGTGCCTAATAAAGTGGCCGGTGAGTGTACATATACATACACACACACATTATATATATATATATATATATATATATATATATAGAATATCCACCCATTATCCGTACTGCTTATCCTGCTCTCAGGGTCATGAGGATACTGGAGCCTATTCCCAGCAGTCAGTGGGCGGCAGGCGGGCTGACACCCTGGACAGGCTGCCAGGCCATCCACAGGGCCGACATACACACACATTCATACCTTGGGGCAACTTAGTATGGCTGATTCACCTGACCTACCTTTGGACTGTGGGAAGAAACCAGCGCTCCCGGAGAAAACCCATGCAAACATAGGGAGAACATGCAAACTCCACACAGAGGTCGACCTGGGATGACCCCCAAGGTTGGACTACCCTGGGGCTCCTGTCTATATTATATTATATATATATATATATATATATATATATATATATACTGTGATGGTCTGGCAGCCTGTCCAGGATGTCTTTCCGCCTGCCGCCCAATGACTGCTGGGATAGGCTCCAGCATCCCCGCGACCCTGAGAGCAGGATAAGCGGTCTGGTTAATGGATGGATGGATATATATATATATATAAAGAGAGAGAGAGAGACGGAGAGAGAGAGAGACAGATATAGATGAATATAGATATATATAAATAAAGAGATATAGAGCTATTTAAATAGATATATATTTATATATAGCTCTGTTCTGTCCCCTCTCATTTACATTTAATTTGATGCCTCCCAACCTTTAAAGATTTTTTTTTCAAATATACAGCTCATAATAGAATTGCCAGATGGAACTGCTTTGACTTGTGTTCGCCTGCAGGGATTAATGTATGTGAAAATGATGGACATCCTATAGCTCCCTCCTATGCCCCCCCTCCCACTCACCAGCCAATTACAATGCAGATTCCTCCCATGCTGAAAGCTTCCTCCTCAGGCTGAATATATTGCCTCCGTTTATGGGTAATGTTAAAACCATTTCTCGGTCAATCCTGCATAAACGTGACGTAAAGTCATGGTATGTATGGGCAACGCATGTTGAGTCAGAATTTTCCTGTCCCCTGTTTGGCATTGAACCCCCTACATGATTTGGCCCATAACGGAAACATCAAAATAAACAAGAGTGTATGCTGGTTTTATGACATGAATGATCCTGTGTGCTGCCATGATGCATGGCAGCAAAGCTTTCCCGGTTAGACAGGAGTTTCCCCACTGACTTACAATTAGTTTATTTACATTTCAAAACAACAAGATATTGTCGTCGAGCTAAAAGCAATTGGGTTGTGTAATGATTAGTGGGAGCGTCATCGTTCATTTCTGTCAGAGGGAGACGGAGCAGTTGCTGCATATCAGTATTTTAATTTCACACCCTGTCTGCTTGTTTACCTGTCAGCTAAGGGTGGTGTTTTGAGCCTTGGAGCTTGTCAGGATGGTGCTCGGGGAGAAAAAAACAAAACGCCTAATTTGCTTGTCAGGCTAGGAAAGTTGTTTTTGTTGTCATGCCTCCTTCTCTTTCACCCCTGTACCGGCTTCTTTCCTCTCTTTCTGGCTTTTCCAACTCGTCGTTCCACGGCTTGTGTCCTCAGAGCCTGCTAATGATTCGTCTGCCCTGCCTCCCCGCCTTGCGCTCCCCTCCCTCTCATCCTTCTCCTGTCTGACCTCCAGGTACGGCCATGGCTTTGAGATGTTTTGTCTGGCGTCGGACGGCCTCAGAACGGTGGTGGCCTCTGCATGCAAGGTCAGTGTTACGAGACCAAGGTCAAGGGTCACTAAACACACACTCAGCTCATACCTCTCAGAGATAGACAGTATGGTTCTGTGTCCCCCTCTCGCTCTCTCAGGCAGTCCTCCGTCTATATGTCTTCTTATTATTCCTCTGCTTCATCAGCCTTCTCTCCCTCTCCGTTCCTCAATCCTTCATTCGTCTGATCCTCTCTGTCCATCTTTCTTTCCTTTTCCCCGTACAACCTTCTCATTTATCTTTTCCTCACCCGTACTAAATTCTGCCCCTCTGAAGTGCCCGTTTCCTCCCTCCTAGCATCCGCAAGGGTTTTCAGGGACTCCTTCACTGCATGTATGTTTTTCAAACACATTGTTGATGTGGTACATGGTGCTTAAACTAATCTCTCTGTCCAGGCGTCAAAAGCAGAACATGCATCTGTTCTCCTGTGGAGTGCGCTGTCCTGGCGCCAGCTGCAGGCGCTGCCTTGCCACACCCTCACCATCACCCAGATGGCCTTTTCCCCAGATTCACAGTTCCTACTAGCCGTGTCCCGCGATCGGACCTGGTCCCTGTGGAGACGGAGCCCACCCAAGCACGATAATGCAGGTGAATAGGGGGGGGGGGGGGAAATTAGTGGAATAGTGTCTGTGCCGGTGGGGCGTCGGGCATTTGCAAAGTGAATAAAGCCAACTGCATATGATACACAACTCATTTTGTATGATTAATGCAGGTCTTTGAGCTTGTGTTTATACATTGAGAAATTGATATTTATTTTATTGGAAGAAAGTACAATAGCTCCACTTTGACAATTTAAGCGCTGTTCTAAATAGGGGTTAGCCTCTGTTGTGTCATGAATTGGGTATGTATGAAAACTTGTTTGCTACTTTTAACCCTGATATGGGTTTCTCGAAATGTGAGTGAACGATATACCTTTTCGGTTTTGCTCAATTGCTGGTGTAAATGTGCCTTTGAGCAAGGTAGTCAACCCCTCAAATATTGACCTGGACAACTCCCACATTAGAATGGTCCATGGTTGTGTGTAGCTATACCTCCCCTGCAGCTACACGCCCAGACTGCAGCTATTACTGAGACTGTGCTCTTTGTAAACTTGCTCTGGGCCGGATGTCAGTGCAATCTCTCCAAAAATACCCGAACCTCCGTCTGTGATGAGCAGTAGAAATGGCAGAACACGACCTTTGAGCCCTCACGATTGCATCCCACCTGCCTCTAGTAGCATATCCCGTGGTCCTTTTGGCAGCTAGAGGTGGAGTAAATGAGCATTGACAGTGGCTAACCAGGCCAGCGCTCTCCTATTTGCCTGTGTGGCGGATCGCAGAGGGGCAGGAGGGAGCACACCACGACGGAGGGGTTCCGTCTGTTCTGTTTGGCTGTTGAATCAATCAGGGTGATTGCAGATAACACACACACACACACACAGATTCAAACTCACACAGGCCAGGGAATGCTAAGCGGAGTCAGAGCTAATCAAACAAAGTGATTCCCCCTCTGTTTTGCTCCTCTCCCTCTTCTTTCCCAGCCCTTGCTCCTGTCTTTTCTCCATTGTTATGCTGTCCGTTCCCATTTCTTCATCCTTCTCTTCTGCCTTCCTCTTTTTTCTCTTTTCTTTCCATTGTCATCCTGCACCAAGCATCCAGAAACCATCAGAGAAACACCATCTTCTCTTTCACCATCTTGCAGGTTTTGTCCAGTCATTTTATGTGCCCTCATTTTTTTTCTCCCCAGTTGTATGATCCAGCCAATTACCCCACTCTTCTGAGCCGTCCCGGTCGCTGCTCCACCCCCTCTGCCGATCCGGGGAGGGCTGCAGACTACCACACGCCTCCTCTGATACATGTGGAGTCGCCAGCCACTTTGTTTCACCTGACAGTGAGGTGTTTAGCCAGGGGGACATAGCATGTTGGAGGTTCAAGCTATTCCCCCCAGTTCCCCCTCCCTCCGAACAGGCACCCCAACCGACCAGAGGGGGCGCTAGTGCAGCGACCAGGACACATACCCACATCCGGCTTCCCATCCGCAGACACAGCCAGTTGTGTCTGTAGGGACGCCCAACCAAGCCAGAGGTAACACGGGGATTCGAACCGGTGAGCCCCGTGTTGGCAGGCAACGGAATCGATCGCCACGCTACCCGGACACCCAATTTGAGGTCTTTTAATTGGTGTCTGTCCTCTCATGCTTTCCCGCTGCTGAATTACTTCCCTCTCCTATCTTTCTCTCAGTTTGTCTGTCTGTCTATCTATTAATCTGTCTCTCTGGCTGTGTGTCGGGTCTGGAAAAGCCAGGATGACTCACCAGTTTAGGGTGGCGACACGGCAAGCCGAACCCCGCAAATGCTTTTTGAGAGCAAGTGAGCAAGTTTAAAAAGAAAGCAGAAAGGATTTACATGTGCACACCGGCACACCGCGAGGATTAGCCTCAACTGTTTCAGCAGCACCATCATTCTGTAATGGCCACGTACATGGCACAACCTTGGTTATGAGTGCATGCGTACCCCTCGAGACCAGTGCCACAGGCGTGCAGACGGCTGTCGGCAGCATACAAACAAGCTCTCTGGGGAAGCCAATCCGGGAGGTGGTAAACAGCAGCAGGTCATAAACCAAAACTGACCGAAACAGAAGACCATAATGAGCTGCTCTGTCATGGCCAGTTGTTTATTGGTTGGTTGCAAGAGGCGTTTTTTTTTTTCCTGTATTGTGGTGAGGCGAGGGATTTATACATTGCATTTTATTTCTACACAGATTCTGAAAGACAATTTGTTTGAGCTGAAACTTGACAAAATGAGTGGTCTTAGAAATTATGTTTAAGTAACTGATGAAATGGAGATTCAACTGATTCTTTACATGAATTTACTCATTTTTTGTGGGCGTGTGCGCTCATTTTTTGTTTATTTTCTTTATTATTTTAAATTTTATTATTTTTACTTATTTATATTAGTTTTATTACTTTATTATTTTTACTTATCTATTTATTCTTTATTATTATTTTTATTTATTTATTACTCACAATATTTTTTTTGTGTGTGTGTGTGTGTGTGTGTGTGTGTGTGTAATCCATCCAGAGCCCAAGTTCTTCTTGTACGCAAACACGAAGAAGAACACTGCCGTCCACAGCCGAATCATCTGGTCCTGTGACTGGAGCCCTGACAGCAAATACTTTGTCACCTCCAGTCGTGACAAGAAGGTATTTTTCAAATAAGAACCACCTTTTCTCAAAATAAAAAAAACAACAAAAAACCCCCCAAAATATTAAACTTTTTTTTCTACCGTCACATAAAACAAATGAAAACTTGACAGCCTCATATTTCCAAATATACTTTTGGAGACAGCACATCTTTAGTGGAGACATCCAAGTCACCCTGTCACCACTGTCAAGTTGTGAGCGTTTCATTTTGCATGGGATCCGTTTGTGTAAAGTTGAGGTTGAGAAGAAAGTAAAAATTCGGGTGTTGTGAGCTGAATTGTTAACTTATCATTTGCAGTTATGGTTATAATATGTCTTATTGAGTGGTCAGCACGGTGAGCATGTGTTTTGTCAAACAAAGAATGCACTTTTTATGACTTGTGTCATTTCTGAGGTTACTCACTGGGGGGACTGCTAGAGGTGAGCAGATGGCTTATAAGGGGTGTGTGTGTGTCTCTCTCTCTCTCTGCAGGTAATAGTGTGGGGCCCATGTGGCTCTGAAGACTGTGGAGACCCTGCAGTCCCAACACAAATCAAACCCTGTTCCTCTGTTCTGGATGTGGGCGACTCTGCCGCTGCTGTAGCCTTCTGTCCTGCACTCTGCTCTGATCACAGGTGAACTTACACACACACACACACACACTGTTATTGTCTCCAGTCCGGTCTTGAGTGGCTATGTTAAAGGTCTCCGGGTCCTCCAGGACTTCACAGCAGCATGACTCAGTCTTGGATGGTACGGACTCATTATACTTTTTCAAGACCAATTGGGCACAAGACTTAAATTTACTTTTTTTATTAATAATTTTGAATATATCAAACTTCCCCTGAGGAGAGCAATAAAGTACAATATAATCTATTTTGATTATTTTTTATTATTATTAATTTATGACTCAAACATTGAAAAATTGGATTCTGAAACATTCCTTCCCTGACGGGGAAAAATAAGCCTGAATAATACTGAATAAATATTACTGTGTGGTGAGATGTGACTGTTACTACAGTGGCAGACTACTGCAGTTACAATCACTGTGCTTAACTGGATTTACACTTGTTCTGGTGTCAGTCTGTACATGCTTTGTGTGGTCTTTCTTGAGTACACGGCTAACACACACACCAGAACAAGAACAAGGTTATATTGTCGTGCTGTTGCTAACAAGTGATGATGTCACTACTTGGTGATACACAGTCACAGGCACTTCTCTGGACACCCCATTTAAAATTTTCTTCAGGTGCTGCTGACCGCAGGACCAAGTCTTAGGTCCAGACTTGAGGCCTGAGGATTAAAGGCTGGACCCTGTCTCACATGAGGTCAAAAGGTCGGCAATTTAATTTTGGGCCAGACCTTTCCTTGCTTTAAAAGTGATGGGTCGGGGTGTCCGGGTAGCATAGCGGTCTATTCCATTGCCTACCAACACAGGGATCGCCAGTTTGAATCCCCATGTTACCTCCGGCTTGGTCGGGTGTCCCGACAGAGACAATTGCCCGTGTCTGCGGATGGGAAGCTGGATGTGGGTATGCGTCGTGTTCGCTGCACTAGCGCCTGTTTGGGGGGAGGGGGAACTGGGGGGAATAGCGTGATCCTCCCACGTGCTACATCCCCCTGGTGAAACTCCTCACTGTCAGGTGATAAGGATCGGCTGGTGACTCCACATGTATCAAAGGAGGCATGTGGTATTCTGCAGCCCTCCCTGGATCGGCAGAAGGGGTGGAACAGCAACCAGATGGCTCAAAAGAGTGGGGTAATTGGCTGGATACAATTGGGGAGTAAAAGGGGGGGGGGTGATGGGTCATACCTTAAACTCTATGCTAAGAGTTAACAGATAACTAATGAAAATATCTTGGAAGTGGAGAAATTAGATTTTTTCCATTGGAATGCATTTTTCCATCAGCTTTAAGCTATAGGCAAGTCTGCATATTTGGTGATTAAAACATGACAGACTTTTCAAAGATTACTGGGGCGGCGTGGCTCAGGAGGTAGAGCGGGTCGTCTAGTAACCGGAAGGTTGCTGGTTCAATCCCCAGCTCCTCCAGAGAGCGTTTCGAAGTGTCCTCGAGCAAGACGCTGAACCCCTAACTGCTCCTGAGGAGCAGGTTGGCGTCTTGCATGGCAGCCTCCTCCATCAGTGTATCAATGTGTGCGTGAATGGGTGAATGTGAGGCGTACACTGTGAAGCACTTTGAGTGGTCAGTAGACTAGAAAAGCACTGTATAAATGTAGTTCATTTACCATTTACATGATGAAAACAGGCGGCATTTTGGAAATAGTTGTTTGCTAAACTAAAGAAAACTGCATCTCTCGCTTACCTGCTTATGGGAAGTTAAAGCTGCGACAAGGAATTTATCACTGATAATAATCATTCATTCATCCATCCATCTTCAGCCGCTTCTCCGGGGTTGGGTCGTGGTGGCAGCAAGCTAAGTAGGGCACTCCAAACGTCCCTCTCCCCAGCAGCACCCTCCAGCTCCTCCCAGGGGATCCCAAGGCATTCCCAGGCCAGATTGGACATGTAGTCCCCCAGCAAGTTCTGGGTCTACCCCGGGGTCTCCTCCCAGTTGGCCATGCCCAGTAAACCTCCAAAGGAAGGTGCCCAGAAGGCATCCTAATCAGATGCCCAAACCACCTCAGCTGGCCCTTTCAACTGAGGATGTGTTAGCAGGGTTCAGGAGCTCCTCAAAGTGTTCTTTCCACCACTCGACAACATCACCAGTCCGGGTCAACAGTTCCCCTCCCCGGCTGAACACAGCCTGAGTCAAGCCCTGCTTCCCCTACCTGAGTCGACAGATGGTTTGCCAGAACTTACTTGAGGCCAACCGAAAGTCCTCCTCCATAGCCTCGCCGAACTCCTCCCTCATTTGATTATATCTCACTGATTATTATCAGTGAGATATAATCGGAATAAAATTTAGACTCATTTTGATTCCTCTTTCTGACCAAAATTATCAAATGAGCCCATCAGCGAGGAGACTGGGTATACTTTATAATGATTCACCATACTCACCCCCGGGTCAGGGGATTTACAGCACACAGACGGGACACAGAGACACAATCAGAGACACATCAGCCCGTCGCCGTATATCTGACAAACGGCTGTTCTTCCAAAAGGGCAACGCCATATCTCCTTCTTCTCTTCACAGCAAACGCAGTGGAGCCCCCAGATGTTGAACTGGGGTCTTCGCAGCAAGGTGCAATGCTTCTGTGACCGCTTTTTCCACGGCGCCATGCCAAGTCAACAAAGACCCAGAATTCCCAGCAGCAACTTTATGTCGGTCATTGTGTAGTATCTAGTAGTTGTTGTTGAGTCTTTTCAATTCACTTGTCTTGACTCAAGTTAACGCCTTAAAAGCAGCATGACAAGTCTAAAAGAGACTGTATGGAGGAACAAATCTTTAATTGGATGTTAATTGTCTTGTTGAACAACTGCATCTTGGCAGTGAAGTCATGGTGGTGGGTCCGAGACTCGGGGAGAAACAGGGCCATGGAAACACATCACACATTGATAACCAGATGATTCCACATGTTCACAATATAGTTTCACTTGTTTAAAAGGATTTGGAATTGAAATTATTGCAATTTTTTATTTTGGCGCACTATTTTGCAGCGACCAGGACACACATACCCACATCCGGCTTCCCACCCGCAGACACAGTCAATTGTGTCTGGAGGGACGCCAGACCAAGCCGGAGGTAACACGGGGATTCCAACCGGCGATCCCCGTGTTGGTAGGCAACGAAATAGACCGCCACGCCACCCGGACGCCCAGGAAAATGAGAGACTTCACGAAATTGATGGAAATGTATTTTTATTTTTTGCAGTGCATATCTTAGCCGCAACTAGAAATGGAATTAAAAGTTAATTCAGTGGGTTTATTGCCAGGATAAATGATGTCCTGAGTGTTTATTCTGCTGTAAATCTGGATTACTCCCCCGAAGAGTGGAAAGAAAAAGTTGAGTGTGAATGCCCCCTCAGCTTCCTGCCAGAACCGACTCAATACCATGTCCGTTTGACGAATGGCTCGGCTATTCATGGACAGAATGACAAAGGTTCATAGAATCACATAGAGAATCATGCTGTGTATGTGTGTGCGTGTGTTTTCTCCCTATAGCTACTTGCTGGCAGTGGGTTTGGACTGCGGCAGGATCCTGCTGTATAAGTGGAGCCCTGGCCAGGAGCCTGCTGGAGGACAGGACTGGGGCAAATGTGGAGAAACGAACACCTTGTATCCTTCACTAGTGCGCGCACACACACACAGAATCCTGGATATTGAACAGTTTTTGAATTTGAAATCAGAATTCCTCATGACTGTTAAGGAAAGTTCATAGTTGTCCATTGCGCTGACACCTGACACCCCACCACCACCACCAAGATTACTCACACACATGTACATACGCATGTACACACAGTCACCTGGTAACCAGCAGCCTAGCTTTGGCTTGAGGCAAGGCATGAGGATAACACATTTTATTCGTCATGGCTGAGGAGAGTCAGCAGGCCTCAGAGGTGGGCTGGATGGCTGCTGCTTGTATACATCAAGACCTGTGTGTGTGTGTGTGCACGCACGTGCAGGGTGTGTTTCTGTATGGGTGTGTGTGTGTGTGTGTGTGTGTGTGTGTATATGCGTGTGTGTATGCGTGTTTCTGTATGTGTGTGTCTTCTGTGTGTCCCAGGTGGGTGTTGTGTATGAGCCATTGGTGTTGAGCTGAGGGAGATGCCACTGCGCTGTTCTTTTGTGTGTCCGAGGTCCTGTGCTTCATGAACTGAGGCTACAGGTGGACTTCAGAGAGCCGTTTGGGTTTTCAATGCTGGTCTCTCTGCTGCACAGACCAGCAGTTCTGCCAAGTCAGCACTTCCAAAACCAGTGATCTGGTCCAAGCTCCATCAGCCTGTTTCTAAATGCTTTCAGAAAGAAATAGATCTGGTGCCTCCACTGTGTTGCTGATGTGTTTGCACACCAGGATGTGTGTGTGTGTGTGTGTGTGTGTGTGTGTGTAAACAAAGTGAGATGAGGAGTTTTTGATCATTTTTGCATGTTTATTTTTCTGTGTGTATGTGCATGCCAGGGAGGTTTATCTGGACTGATGGTAAATACTACATAAATACTACATTCTGATGTGGCCAACCTAAGCGCAGTAGCATCCTTCTGTTTGTCAGCCTTAACCATGTGCCCTCTATCAGACAAAGCCACACCCTGACAGTCAAGCGGCTTCGCTGGAGACCCAGAGCGGGTCGGGCGGGTCAGGGGCGCGACGGCCGGGTCAAGGAGAATGGAGAGCCAGCTGGAGAGCAAGAAGAAGAGGAGGAGGAGAGCTCCTGGCTCCAGCTAGCCAGCGCCGGCGCTGACCACTTTGTCAAAATCTTCACCGTCAACAGATGGGCTCTTTAGCGCTGCCGACACAGACGCTATCATGTCATCTTACTCTCATGAAGGCACGCAAAGCCGGAGGCCTGGACGGGGGGGGGCAAAGGCCACGGCTATTCAGTGTGGCACCATTCACCATTTGTGACAGTCAGCCAAGATGTGGACAAACCCACAGGACAAACCCACACGGCCGATGATCTGTCTGCACAGATGTGAACCGGTTTTGATGAATTGAAGCAAGATGGTAAAAATAATGCTGTGACCTTGGGGGAGATGGGGGGGGGGGGTTGCATTTTGCTTAGACACATCCAAGTGTTTTAAAGCCGGAGAAATTTCCTTTTTTTTTTTTTTTTTTTACTTTTATTCATCCATCCATCCATTATCCAAGCCACTTATTCTGCTCTCAGGGTCGCGGGGATGCTGGAGCCTATCCCAACAGTCATTGGGCAGCAGGTGGGGAGACACCCTGGACAGGCCGCCAGACCATCACAGGGCCGACACACACACACACACACACACACACCTAGGAACAATTTAGTATGGCCGATTCACCTGACCTACATGTCTTTGGACTGTGGGAGGAAACCAGAGCACGTGGAGGAAACCCACACAGACACAGAGAGAACATGCAAATTCCACACAAGGGGGTCATCCCGGGTCGTCCTAAGGTTGGACTGCCCTGGGGCTCGAACCCAGGACCTTCTTGCAGTGACGTGACCGTGCTAACCACTGCGCCACCGTGCTGCCCCGACTTTTATTCAACAAAGCATAAAACATATTTGAGCTCTCCACGTTGCCCATTTACTCATGTGGACTAGGTAACCAAAGATCTTCTCAGCAGCCACAGTCAGATGCTGCTGGACAACCAGTCTCAGCATTTGGATTCTGGACATTTTTAACATCTCATCTCATCATCAGCCGCTTCGCTGGGGTCGGGTCACGGTGGCAGCAAGCTAAGTAAGGCACTCCACACATCCCTCTTCCCCAGCAGCGCCCTCCAGCTCCTCCTGGGGGATCCCAGGACATGTAGTCCCTCTAGTGAGTTCTGGGTCTACCCCAGGGTCTCCTCCCAGTTGGACGTGCCCAGAAAACCTCCAAAGGAAGGCGCCCAGGAGGCATCCTAATCAGATGCCCAAACCACCTCAACTGGCTCCTTTCGATGCAAAGGAGCAGCGGCTGTACTCAAGCTCCCTCCGGATGTCTGAGCTCTTCACCCTATCTCTAAGGCTGAGCCCAGACACCCTACGGAGGAAACTCATTTCAGCCACTTGTATCCGCGATCTCAGTCACTACCCAAAGTTCATGACCATAGGTGAGGGTTGGAACGAAGATTGACTGGTAAATTGAGAGCTTTGCCTTCCAGCTCAACTCCCTCTTCACCACAACAGTCCAGTACAACGTCCGCATTACTGCTGATGCTGCACCAATCCGCCTGTCATTCTCCCGCTCCATCCTACCCTCACTCGTGAAAAAGACCCTGAGATACTTGAACTCCTTCACGTGGGGCAGTAACTCATCCCCAACCCAGAGGGAGCAATCCACCATTTTCCAGTAGAGAACCATAGCCTCAGACTTGGAGGTGCTGACTCTCATCTCGGCCATTTCACACTCAGCTGCAAACCGCCCCAGTGCACTCTGGAGGTCGCATTCTGATGAAGCCAACAACACCACATCATCTGTGAAGAGCAGTGATGCAATTCTGAGGTTCCCAAAACGGACACACTCCTCACTTTGGCTGCGCCTGGAGATCCTGTCCATGAATATCACAAACAGAATCGGAGACAAGGGACAACCTAGGCGGAGCTCAACACCCAGAATGCGGACACAGCTCTCACTTTGGTTATACAAGAACCGGATGAACATTTTTAACAAGGACTTTTCAATTAATTTGTGATCGCTTAGCAACAAAAGTAGTTGGATCGGGTTATGCTTGATCTTCATCGCCAAAATTTACCTGAATTCCCGAATTCGACCCGAATTTGGATAAGTGGCTTGGATAATGAACGGATGGATGGATGGATGGACTGACTAGGTAACCAACTGAGAAACTAGTTAATGGTCACCATGCTTTCGTTTGCCCGATAGGATGTTCATATATTGCTTCTGCTTATCGACAGACAGTCTTATATGTTTTCTCTCGATGTGCCACACTAAATAAGTTTATGAATAAATGTCTTGTATTCACAGTGGGATTTATTTTTTTTTGTTGTCAAAATGAGCACTCATGTTCCAATCACAGAATTGCAGAACACCTAAATGTGATAGGGGTATAAGGTCATGGGGAAAATCCCTCGTCTACTGGAGAACAATTCAGGACCCTGGGGGAAATGTGTCGTTTCACTGCGTACTATTAAACTTCTCATATTATTGGTGAGTCATAGATCAGGGTGTGGAAGAATTTTCCTACTGCAAATAAATTCTCAAAAGTCAGCACTTATAGAGTGACAGGTTTAGGTTGATTTAATCTTGTAATTGCGGGTGAGGGAGACCAGCAGTTCTGACGGACTGGCTTCCTGAATACAGAGGAGCAATTCTTCTTATACAGCGAATAGCAATACATTTAGGATGTAGTTAAAATTCACAGGGTTGTATCAGTTTCACTCATGATAGTGTGACAGAATCACTGGCTCCAGCAGCAAGGTGAAAACAATGTAAATGGATTATGGGCATGCGGGTGGTGTGGCGGTTTATTCCGTTGCCTACCAACATGGGGATTGCCGGATCGAATCCCCGTGTTACCGCTGGCTTGATTGGGCGTCCCTACAGACACAATTGGCCGTGTCTGCGGGTGGGAAGCCGGATGTGGGAATGTGTCCTGGTCGCTGCACTAGCGCCTCCTCTGGTCAGTCGGGGCGCCTGTTCGGGCAAAACTTCCCGGCGAAACTCCTCACTGTCAGGTGAAAAGCAGCGGCCGGCGACTCCACACAATTAAGGAAAGAAGCAAAAAAACAAAACAATGTAAATGGATTAGCACTGGACACCACTGGGTTGGGCCTGGGACATGGACCAGTGTCCTTTGCATAAACAAGAGTAACCAGTATTGGTCTCTCCTGATTTAGATCATACTTATCTGACAGACCTCGCTTTGTTTTACACAGCAGCTCTTCATTATTATATGCACAGTCTTTTGAGATGTACTTTGTGATATTGGACTACAATAAATTTTGACTATATATATATATATATAAAGGGTGAGAGAGGAAGAGTAATTATCAAGTGAAGGCTCAGCACCCATGTAAAGCAGGCACTCAGAAATTGGTGCCATTCCTGCCCGTAGGAAAGGCCTTGATTTTAACGAAGGTAAAAAAAGAAAATAAATTAAAAAGGAAGCATGTTTCCACGAGGGTAAATCAACAGGAGGTCCGGCAACAGTGCTAAGAGATGGTTTTAGAGGTCCACCGGGGACGTTGACAGAATCGTCAAGGACAGAGGAAGTCCATGGCTTTGGATTTACTGTGGGCTCAGCGGTGTGTACCATCATCACACGTGGGGCATAAATCTGGTTCGGAGGGTGTAAGTGCCGGCCATAACTCTCTCTCTAATCGCGTCGCACATATCCAGCTGCGTGCCCCCCCTCCGGGAGGCGACTGGTGAGGAAAATGAGGTTTGGGGACGATATGACCATATATCAGGGGATACTTCACCTGGTATATTGCATCATGTAATTATTGATTCATTACCGCCGGTGTTACGGTTTAAATATGAATGATCGTCGTGCCGGGGAATTTCATCAAGACCTTTGTACGGTGAGACGGCGTCGGCTCATCGCCCCGTCTGGCAAATTAATATGTCATACGTGCGCCATGCTAAAACGTCCCTTCCGGTGTGCTCCCGGCCAATCATTTTCATGAGCTTAGAGAGCCCCGGTGTTATGGAGGGTTACTGCAGATACGTGGGGGTGGGGGGGGGGGTGGGGGGGTGACACTAGGTGCTGATGGAAATATCCCTCTGACGTGGAGTCCAGTAAAATACTGTGGAAAACTGATAAAGCTTATACAGGAGGTGCATATATCGCCCCAGCTCCCTAAGGTACACGTGAGCGATACCCCCCCCCCCTTAAACATCACGTGTGATTTAAAAAGAGTGATGTTTCAGGTCTTTATCGAACACCAGGTCCTTGTTAGTGAGATGCCTTTTCGGAAGAGAATTGGTTCACAGTGTTGCCAGATGTACGGAAATTATCGTATTTGTACGATACGTTTGCCCCCTGTACGATCAATAAGGACAAAAAGTCCCATAATGTACGATAATTTGGTCATTATTATTGATCGTACAGAGGGCAAAATTATCGTACAAATACGATAATTATCGTACATCTGGCAACACTCGCACCTCTCATGTTGTGTCAAACCTTCAAGTTAGTTATTTCTCCCATGACAGAGGTTTGTTATCATGTACCATACGTGTGTGTGTGTGTGTGTGTGTGTGTGTGTGTGTGGCTGTCTCCAGCGTTGGTGTGTGTCATATTGATGGTGTGTTCACCAAGGTGTTCCCCCCAATAATTCAACCCCTATACGGTCCTGTGCTCCTTCCGTCACAGATTTAATGAGTGACCTTGACTCATCATAATAAAACAACTTTGAGTGTTTTTCTACAAATCGTCTCCTCGGTCGATTTTTGGATGGACCGGCCGGCGGGCCAGCCCTACAAACGCTAATGTCACTGAGTGATCATGTTTAGAGTAACTGACTGACTGACTGATCATGTTTGACACGACTGGGTTGCTGGATCGGGTGACCAAAAATGTCACTGAAGTTACACGATTGCTTGCCAGATGGATATCGCACGCTAACAAAATAGTAGTTACCCTGGACGTAACTCTAGTTCTATGAGTATGTGCTCTGCCCTCTAACAGGCTTCGTTATTGGTTTACCCCATCAAGGCTCTGCCTCAGCACCCTGAGACAGATCTTTGCACTCACTGCCCAACCAGGTGTTAGGAGCCCTACCGCGCCCCATCCCCTATCACACCCCTGCGTCTCCACTGCTCGTCTCCCTTTGAACTCAGCAACAAAGACTGGGGTCAGCTGGGCTTGAGATTAGAGAGTTACGCACGTACTCACAGAACTGGAGTTATATCCAGGGTAACTACTATTTCTGTCATACGTGCTCAGCCCTCTAACAGACTTCGCTATTGGTTCACACCTAAGGCGAAGACCATTGGGGATGAGTGTACTCCAGCTGGGCTCAAACTGACGCTAGTCCAACACCAGCCAAACAGCAACTTACACAGCAGTAGTCCAACGATTGAGCACCCCCCCCCCCAGGGTTACATACCACACTGCAACAACCTGCCAAGGGCTGGGCACAACTGACGTCTGAGTCAGTTGAAGACGAAGTCCCCCCTGATAGTGTGCCAAGCACCGAATGGGACACCGAGTCAGCAGTCATATCCCTGAGATATGACTGCACAAAGATCAAAGTAGAGGATCAGGAGGCTGCCAAGCAGATGTCCTCCACTGACAGTCCCCTGAAAAGTGCCACTGAGGACGCAATGCCCCGGTAGACTGCACTCGGAGGCCCACTGGGGTGGGGCGGCCCATAGCATCATAACTCTTGTGGATTGCATCACAAATCCAGTGAGTGAGCTGCTGCGCAGACAAAGGGACCCCCCTGAGACCGACCACCATGGCAGACGAACAGGACTTCCTGAAAGTTGCAGAGTGCTTCACATAACAGCAAAGCGCCCACACCAGACACAGGGTGCGGAGTCGCTCCTCCTCCCTGTCATCATGAGGAGGAGGAAGGTACGCTCTCAGACAGGTGACCCTCAACCTGAATGAAAAGGAGATGACCTTTGGCTGGAAGGACGGGTTGGGACACGGTTCCACCGACCCCTTGTCGTCACTGACAGACATGCAGGAGGAATAACCGTCAAGTTATACCAATTCCCCACTCTCTTGGCCAAAGTGAGAGCCAAGAGAGTTGCTGTCTCGACAGACACATCTCCAAGTCTGTCTGACCTAGCAGCTCAAAAGGTGACCAGAAAATCCATCCAGAAGTGTCTGCAGGTCCCACTGAGGAACGAGGCGTCTAGTAGGGGACCTCGGCCTGCAGCTACCAGGGGGTGGCTGCTGACTGTGAAGCAGCCAAACATATCATGGCCCGCTGTCATCGCTGCTGCAAACACTCCCCAAGTTGGAAGAAGTGCAGCCACCATCAAACAGGTCCTGTAGGAGCTGTAGACCATCCTGCAAAGGGCAGGAGCATGGGTTGAGGTCCCTGACCTCGCATCAGTCCACAAACACCCACCAGGGCATAGTCTTCCACATCTTCCCGTGGTCTTCAATACTGTATCCTCATTTAAATAAAAAGCTGTACCACACGATTCCTTTCCCCACAGTCTTTCAAACAGTCTCTTCTCACCCTGGAAGTCGGTTATGAGCTGTTCGGGGGGGGGGGGGTAGACTTCCTGGGTCTTAGGCAATCTTCAACCCCTTCACCAGACTGGCCGGCCAGATTCAATCCATGCAGAGAGTGGGTCAAAGAATATGAGTTAGGCTTCCCAGGCGAGACCCGTAATTGTCGTGGCAATTTTTGAATTCCACTCTGACATTAAATGAGAAGCGAGACAAAAATCTCTTACAGTATTTTCACACTTTAATTGTTCATGAACAGACGTACAAGCCTATTTGCAAGTCTCTTATAGGGCAGTTGTCTGTTCTTCCCCTCCTCATCTCATGTCTTCCAGCTCACATCCCACCGAGGCCATTTCTCCAATTACTGTGTGCAGACTTGCTACACTCAGTGAGTTTCCCACTCATTCCTCTCCTATCAACCAACAGTTAACAACAGGCCTTTATTTGTTCACATGGAGAAGACACCTTATAAGACTACCTTTGTTCTCTTACACGTGAACTTTAAGCATCTATATCCAAGCAATGTAAAATAAAGTTAAACATGGTACGGGTCATACATGGTCAAAGATTAAAAGTAAGCAAACATCACCACACTCACCGTGCACTTGCTTTTGTATAACTTCAGGGTCAGGTTGACTGTGTATATGTCATTATTGTGTCCTCAATTTCAACCTCCTCTCCTTCTGTCTCTCCTTCCTCGTGTTATCATTTTTTCTACCGTCTCCATTGCCCTCTCGCTGATCCTCTCTGTGATCTCCATCTCTTTCAGCCTGCCTTGGGTCTGTCTCATTGTCATCAGAAATTACCGGAAAATATTGGGCCACGAGGAAATGTTGTGTTTAGTGAGGGCAATGTCAAAAAAATTCAGTTAGCAACAACAAATATCCACTAACGAAAAAAAGTCCTGCAAATTTTGACTGAAACACTAGACTAGGCTTCTCCTCACCCCCAGTCCAGCAAGTCCCACTCTTATTTTGCATTTGTTTAGGCTATTGGAGATTATTCCCACATTAAAACAATACCCAGATAGCATCCAGATGTGGGCCACTTCAGGCAATGACGCGGCACTGATGGCCTTCTTCTGGCCCTGACAAAATGGATGTGAGCCTGAAGTGGCCCACATGTATAATGGCAAATATGGCCCAAATATGCCAAATCAAACGTGGGCCCTTTTTGGCAAAGTTGCGGTGCTCTCGGCAACATGTAAGCTGGATGTGACCCTGAAGTGACACGTGTGGTACATAGTGAATATGGCCCAAATATCACATAACAAATATTGGCCACCTTTGGCAAATATGTGGCACACATTGCGTTGCTATGGCTTGGTTCTGGCCCAGATCCGGCAAACAGGAGCGGACCGCCCAAGTGCCATCACCTGACCTGACCATGTGATCATAAGGGTGTCGTTTGTGATTACATTTGTGACAGGCACAACTGAGGCAGCTCAGTTCCCAGCTCATTTTAGGACCCCAAACAGCGGAACACTAACAGAAGGGACATACGCACGAAGGTAACTCAGGTGGCAGAGTTACATGTTTTTAACAAAATAATTTTGAAATGAAATGTTTTAGAAACTAAAATCGGTGTTGGAGTGGTTTAACCTTCATTAATTCATTAGGGCATTGTGATAGTGAAAAGATGTTGAGGTTAATAGCCGTGCATACACTCTACAATGTCTTGCTAGCAAACGGTGAACGGGAGACAGCAGGGAATGTGTGTGTCTGCTGTTTTGATGGACTACAGCTCATCAGTTTTTTTTCCTCTCAAAAGGATTTGTGTGTGGAGGGGGGGGTTGGGGGAGGATCAGGGTCTCTATGACACTAGTGGGGACATGGTCCCCCCCCCCCCCGCGCCATCTGCGCCCTTGTCCAGGCCTGTATGTGAAGTTTTCCCAGTCCACAGATCAGAACCCCCCCCCTTTTTTCTCTCCCAATTGTACTTGGCAATTACCCCGCTCTTCCGGGGAGGGCTGCAGACTACCACGTGCATGTGGAGTCGCCAGCCGCTTTCACCTGACAGTCAGGAGTTTCACCAGGGGGGACGTAGCACGTGGGAGGATCACTCTATTTCCCCCCAGTTCCCCCTTCCCCCATGAAGCGACACCCCGACCGACCAGAGGAGGCGCTAGTGCGGAGACCAGGACACCTACCCACATCCGTCTTCCTCGCTTTCAGGGAGCTCACTTCTTTTTGTTTTAACCGGGGGGCGCTTGCGCGTGCCTCAAAGAGAGGGCTGACTGTGACTTACTGCAAGGAAACATTTATAGCCGCAAGCAGGTAGGCCTGCTTGCTTACGTCAGCACATCTGATTGGGAATGTGAAGGTAAGGTACGTCACTCGCCTTGCATGTTGCGACGGGGGCGCCATCTTGTTAGGAATGCGCTCTGGTAGGCATGTAAACAAGAGCCTTAACAAAGCAATCTGAGCGATCTGCTCATTGAAAACACTCAAAATAAATGTATTTTGACTCATGTAATGTGGCCTGGCTTTATTATCTCGTAGTTCTATACCGTCTGGATAAGGTGAACCATGAATTCAACAACAGCAACATATTACAGCGAACTCAGGGGGGGCAGTCCGGGTACCGTCGCCACAGCCGGGACGCGAACCCGTATCTCCTGCTTCGCGGGCGACAACGTTAACCAGTCGACTAAAGGGTCCGACTCGTTAGCCAAGGGCTATCGTGTCTATTTATTCATGTACGTTACAATATCAAACAGTTAATGACCGCATCAAACCTCCACAAGGGTATCGAAACCAAACATCACAGTATGCTACAATACGGCCAACTAAAGCAGGGCACAGTATACGCTGCATAGTTTCTCGGCACAAATAAGACACGGATAGGTCAAATAGCAAAACAGCATATTGTAGCGAATTCGGGGGACAACGCAACCACAGGAACCGCCGCGGCCGGGAAGCGAACCCGTATCGCCCGCACCGCAGGAGGCATCGCTAACCGCTCGACTAGATGGAGCGACCGTAAGGCCATCAGAAGCGTATGTGCCCTGAGGCGTGAAGGAGCTGATATGCTTAAGCGCGGGGACGCGCTTCCCGAAGGAGGGGGGGGGGGGTAGTGTAACGTGCATGGATAAGAAGACACGTTGGCCGCTGGCTCGCGGGTGTGACCCTTTAGTCGAGCGGTTAGCGATGCCTCCTGCGGTGCAGGCGATACGGGTTCGCTTCCCGGCCGCGGCAGTCTCTGTGGTTGCGTTGTCCCCCGAATTCGCTACAATATAAACACACAAATGTATGAGCATTAAATCCAAAACGGAGCATGCCAGCCCGCCTACAAGGGTTAGAGTCCTCGTCAACAACAGTTAAAGTTACCCATCACATACAGATGAGCACAATCATTTCTCGGTGCAATTAATACATCAAATGCGGGGGTCACGTATCAGCAAACCAGCCTATAACAACACACACGCATGAGCATTGTAAATACCAGCAGAAATAGGCCAGGCTGCCTACAAGGGATTCAGTCCTCATCAACACCCATCACATGCAATACAGCGTTAACAGTGAATAATACCGTTAATTGGGAATAGCCCTTACCTTAAATCAGAAGCGACCACCGAGGCCTGGGATCCGCTGCCTTTACTGTTGTCCAGAAGCCCATGATGTGGACTGGCCACACCTGATTAAATCCAAGATGTGATAAAGGGCGTTGGATCGAATCTCTCTAAAGGGGGTCCATTAGATCCACACAAAGTTGCGACGAGAGGCTGTTTTCACGCAACCTATCGCGGGTCTTGCTATCAGTATTATTAACTGCAGAACCCCCCCCCCCTTACACTCAGATGAGGTGGGAAGGTATGTGTCCTGCGTGCTGTACAAAGCTCTTCCGGCGTTTTGCCAGGTGCTTTCTCTTGTAACATCCAGTCGCGGAACTCCTCGACCCGCCTGTTTGGCTGGTTCTCCAAGGGTTGTGGCAATCCCAATCCCAGCAGGTGTGCAGCATCAGCGTCGATTGTAGGAGACGCCTCTTGCTCTGGTTGCTCTTCGATTGGCTTAGATAGACTGACTGGGAAAAAGAGAGTTTGTTTGTTTTCTGATTGCGCCGCCAGGCTTCGATGGTGATGGCAAGAATTGCATGCATGCCGAGTGAATCCGTGATCCTCATGTATCAATAATAGCCTAATTTTACGTATGATCCATGATGATGAAAACTCAGAAAAATAAAAGTGAATAGCATATTGTCAATATTTTAGAGACCTCCCAAAATTTCACAAATCGTGTTTTCAGGGGAGCTCATGTCTTGTTAAGGGGAGCCAAGCGCCCCCTGGCTCCCCCGTAGTTCGCACCCTGTTGTAGGGACGCCTGGCCAAGCCGGAGGTAACTCGGGGATTCGAACCGGCGATCCCCGTGTTGGTAGGAGAAACACTACTAAAGAAAAGTGCAACCCCGTGTTAATTTTCCTTCACGCTAGAATATACAACAGATTTTATTGACGTTGATAAAATGCTTTGAGGGTTCCCGTGAAATTCGTGTGTGGATGCACCTCCACGCTCCTGAAACCCATCCGAGACAATGACGAATTGTGACACTTAAATTTGTGGTAAGACTAAACGCAGCTTATTGTGCTTTAGTTGCTGGGGCATGCTTTCATATTTTTTCATCGAAACATCACAAGTACGAGGACGGATACAACGGCTGGTTTCCATCCCTTTCCAATTACATTCAGGTCTACTGAATCTGCCAGCCTTCAATTTGTGCGGCTTATTTTTGCAAAGAGGTCACGCGACATTAATGCGGAATAACTTTACTTCTTTAGAAGACAGTGGATAGTATCTCTGGAAGAAACTAATGTATTGTTGAGGGGGGGGTTGGGGGGGGCGGCCCTTTTTCTCCCCAATTGTATCCGGCCAATTACCCCACTCTTCCGAGCCGCACCGGTCGCTGCTCCACCCCCCTCTGCCGATCCGGGGAGGGCTGCAGACTGCCACATACTTCCTCCGATACGTGTGGAGTCGCCAGGGGGACATAGCGCGTGGGAGGATCACGCTATCCCCCCCAGTCCTCCTCCCCCCCGAACAATCGCGCCGACCGACCAGAGGAGGCGCTAGTGCAGCGACCAGGACACATACCCACATCCGGCGTCCCACTGTAGTCCACTGATTTCCGGTTTCTACTGCAGCGGTCATACCAGTTTCCGGTGTGTTGGCGTGTGCTATTGACAATGGCATATTTTTCGCGATCCCTGCAAGATTTACCATGGATAAATGTCAACGACATGCACAGAATTGTCGACAAACTCTCACCTGCACCTACCAGGAAACGGGCGAAAAGTTTCAAGTTGTACATACCAAGTTACGTCCACAATTGTGGATATAACTTACATGTCTTTGACATTTATCCATGGTAAATGTTGCAGGCATCGTGAAAAATATGCCATTGTCAATAGCACATGCCAACAAACAGGAAACTGGTATGACCGCTGCAGTCCCAGATAGCATCCGGATGTGGGCCACTTCAGGCAATGATGCAGCACTGATGGCCTTCTTCTGGCCTTGACAAAATGGATGTAAGCCTGAAGTGGCCCCCATGTATAATAGCAAATATGGCCCAAATATGTCGAATCAAATGTGGTCCTTTTCTGGCAAAGATGTGGTGCTCTTGGCAACATGTAATCTGGGTGTGACCCTGAAGTGGCCCGTGTGGTAAAGGGTGAATATGGCCCAAATCTATAACAAATATGGGCCACCTTTGGCAAATATGTGGCACATGCGGCATTGCTATGGCTTGGTTCTGGCCCAGATCTGGCAAACAGGAGTGGACCGCCCAAGTGCCATCATTCCATGCAGTATGTGGGCCGGATGAAAGTGTCAGTGTGGGACGGGTCCGGGACACAGCAATTTTGCTATCTGGGGTAGAAACCGGAAGTCAGTGGATTACAGTTGTGCACAGAAGCCACTGTGTCTGTACGGACGCCCGACCAAGCCGGAGGTAACACAGGGAATTGAACCAGCGATCCCTGTGTTGGTAGGCAACGGAATAGACCAACACGCCACCCGGATGGCCACGTATTGTTGACTTTTGACCACTTGAACTGATTACTTTCCCTGTTGCGTTACATGGATATGGTTGGCTTTGTCTTCCAACACGCAAAATGGAAAAAGAAAGGCACATTTTTCTGTTGCCAACACTTGAGTTGACAGTTACATATGCTTAGCTTAGCGTTGTTAAGTTTTTATGGCGTATTTTGAGGTTTGTTGAAAAGTGGTTTTTGTAATCTGTCAGCCCTCCTGAGCCATAATATAACTAGTCAATACCACCAGGGGTTGTTGAATGGCTCAGACTGGAACAAAGTAAAACTGTTCCTGGATTTATAGATAAGCAGGAGCCAGGCCAGCTTGTTTTGGTAGTTGTTTGACACCCTGAATCACAAAAGACTCGGCTCTTATTCACAGTCCTCAAAAAAAAAAACCCAGGCAGCAGCTGCAATGAATGGTATCTACTGAGGACGTTTGACAGTGCCAGATGTCAGCAAATGAGCTGTGTATCTGCGGCTTTTGTGTTTGAGTGTGTGTGCCTTGGCTGCTTTGACTTGCCATTGTTATTCACATCAGCACCTTAAAGGCCTTCACAAGAGAATGAATTTCCCCGCGGGGTCTAATAAAGACTTTTCTTTTCCTTTCTAATCTGTACATGATGTTCTCAAATGCTGCATGAATGAACATAGAGACATAGTACACATGACTGTCTATATTTCTGTGTTCGTTTCATGTTCGATGTTCACGCTAGGCTACATTTGAGAGTATATACGTTCAGGTATAGACGCTGTGGGTGGCACGGTGGTACAGTGGTTAGCACTGTTGCCTCACAGCAAGAGGGTCCTGGGTTCAAACCCCAAGCCGTCCCAGGTCCTTTCTGAGTGGAGTTTGCATGTTCTCCCTGTGTCTGTGTAGGTTTCCACCGGGTGCTCCGGTTTCCTCCCACCACCGAAAAGACATGCATGTTAGGGTTAATACTCCTGTCTGTGCCCCTGAGCAAGGCAATAGAAAGAAATACTGGAGTTGGTCCCCGGGTGCTGCTCGGCGGCTGCCCACTGCTCCTAGCTACACAGCTAGGATGGGTTAAACGCAGAGAGTAAATTTCATTTGTATGTATGTACAAAATGACTAATAAAGAATCTTCTATTCTGTTCTGTGTTGACTTTCAGTCGTTTTATGGTACTTTTCCTCTTTTACGTCAAGGCCTTCGCTCCGAATTTAGCCTGAGCGAGTCTGGGAAGACGTGGTCTATTTACGGTGAGGTGATGCTGGAGGAAGTGGCCCGCCACCGCCCCGGCCTGCCTGCTCCACTTTTCCTCCATATGGGACAGAGTAAGGCCTATGAGCAACCCCGTCTACCACTGACATGCTAAATATTTGAGAGCGAGGAGGGAAAAGCTTGGCTAACTTGACAACAAGACGTGCACACGCACACACACACGCAAACACACACACACACTCATTTCCCCTTTTCTATGTTTGCCTTTGGGTTTCTCCTAACAGTTGTATTATTTATTAACTTGAACATACAGGGCTTTTCATCACAAATTTATTCTCCCCCCAACGGTCCCTCTCCACGCATGCGCACTAGAGACGGTAGCTCCGCTGGTAGGGTGCCATAAAAGGGAATTTTCCTCCGGGTGTAACATACAAATTCCGCTGGCTCCAGTTTTCCCGACGCCTGCAACATTTACCAGGGATACATGTCAACGACATGCACAGAACTGTCGACAAACCTGCACCTACCAGCTAACGGAGGAAAAGTTTCGAGTTGTACATCAAGTTACGTCCACAGTGAT
This sequence comes from Lampris incognitus, assembly GCF_029633865.1. Lineage (NCBI taxonomy): Eukaryota > Metazoa > Chordata > Actinopteri > Lampriformes > Lampridae > Lampris > Lampris incognitus. Next base: position 15,611,904 of record NC_079228.1, on the reverse strand, counting down.
GAGGACGAGTACCGCCATCCTCCTCTGTGCGTGTCGCTGACGTTTATCCGTGGTAAATCTTGCGGGCATCGCGAGAAAATATGCCATCGTCAACAGCGCAGGCCAACAAACAGGAAACCTGTATGACCGCTGCAGTAGAAACCGGAAGTCAGTGGACTACAGTTAGGTACAGAGTTGGGAGGGTTTTCGTTCGCACGTCGCCGTGATTTACGACAAGACGTAAAGCCAAAAATCAAAAGGTAGGCGCATGCGCACAGTGCCGGGCGTCCTGCGGGTTTTGGCCTCGTCTGGAAAGGTCAAATCTCGGCGGATCCCCTCTTCCGGGAAACGAGGCGTTATCTGTGTCGTACGTGACGCTGCGGGGTGCAGAGGGACGTTCACGGGAAAGCCACGGCGCTTCTCTCATGTGTACCTGGCTGAATAATTTAGCAGAGGGGAGGGCGGTGTTATTTGACAGGGTGCTGGATGAGAGCGGGGACGACTGACCTCGATGTCAAAACGTAGCTATTTAAAGAGCTCACTCTCGCGCCGGTTTAACGAGCAGCGGGGCTCCCGTCGTATTTTAACTGCCCCATTAAACGGCGCAGGCTGTTGACTGGTTTCCAAAAAGCAAGAAATACCTCGCTGCAAATTCCATGTTTTTATGATAAATGGCATCATTATCCAGGGAATCCCAAGGATGAAACACTTTCCCCGTAGTACATCAAGTCCTTCATTTAATGTGTGCGTGTGTGTGTGTTTTTTTCAGCCATTTTTATTTCCCCCCTGATGAAACAAGCATGACGTTTTCAGTCTCACTTTATTTAACGATGATGTGAAAAGCAAAAGGCTGTCCATGACATTCAGACAGTTAATTAAAGAACGTTATTCAAAACCCCATTAACAACCGATGGCTCCAAAAATGTTCATGTGTTCCAAGTGTGATACTTATTTTTATACAACTTTTTCAAACTTATACCTCACTTTTACATAACATAGTTACAGATACTGTAAATAAATACATTGATTTCTGAGTATCATTGTGATGTATTTGTGAACATCAGTGTGTCCTATGTAAAAATGAGAATGTACGTAAATATCTTATATATATAGCTATATATATATAGCTATATATGCATATATATACATACATATATACACACATACTTACATGTATGTATGCACATATATTCATATATACACATGCATATATATGGTTTTATATATCTTTCTGGTATAAGAAAACAGGTTATTGCCCCTCTTGAACATGTTGCATTTATTTCAAAAGGAAAAAGACTTTTCACTGATTTTAATTATCAGTTGCACTGAAAATTAGATGGGATACCACAAATGGAACAGAAAAAAAATAATACAGAAACAGCATGGACCTGTGTGTTATTCTAATTGATATATTTCTTATATGCTCATATGCTTAGAGATGTTCCATTATTTCATGTCACACACACACACACACACACACGCCACATCAATCAGCCAAAACATTAAAACCACTGGCAGGTAAGTGAATAACATTAGTTATCTCATTGGCACCTGTCAAGGGGTGGGATATATTAGGCAGCATGTGAACAGTTGGTTCTTGCAGTTGATGTGTTGGAAGCAGGAAAAATGGGCAAGTGTAAGGATTTGAGTGACTGTGACAAGGGCCAAATTGTGATGGATAGACGACTGGGCCAGAGCATCTACAAAACGACAGGTCTTGTGGGGTGTTCCCTCCTTTGTGAGGAGCAAAGGCTAGACCGTCTGGTCCAGTCCCACAGAAGAGCTACTGTAGCTCAAATTGCTGAAAAGGTTAATGGTGGCTATGATAGACAGGTGTCAGAACACACAGTACATCACCTCTTGCTGCGTATGGGGCTGCAGACCGGTCAGAGTTCCCATGATGACCCCTGTCCACTGCTGAAAGCACCTACAATGGGCACATGAGCATCAGAACCGGACCATGGAGCAATGGAAGAAGGTGGCCTGGTCTGATGAATCACATTTTCTTTTACATCATGTGGATGGCCAGGTAGGTGTGCTTCATTTACCTGGGGAAGAGATGGCGCCAGGATGCACGATGGAAAGAAGACAAGCCGGCGGAGGCAGTGTGATGCTCTGGGCAATGTTCTGCTGGGAAACCTTGGATCCGGCCATTCATGTGGATGTTACTTTGACATGTACCACCTACCTAAAGATTGTTGCAGACCAGGTACACCCCTTGATGGAAACGGTATTCCCTGATGGCAGTGGGGATAATGTGCCTTGCCACACTGCAAAAATTGTTCAGGAATGGTTTAAGGAACATGATGAAGAGTTCAAGGTGTTGCCTTGGCCTCCAAATTCTCCGATCTTCATCCAATTGAGCATCTGTGAGATGTGCTGGAAAAACAAGTCCGATCCATGGAGGTCCCGCCTTGCAACATACAGGACTCAAAGGATCTGGCACTAACGTCTTGGTGTCAGATACCACAGAACACCTTCAGAGGTCTTGCGGAGTCCATGCCTCGATGGGTCAGAGCTGATTTGATGGCATGAGGGGGACCTACACAATATTAGGCAGGTGGATTTAATGTTTTGGCTGATTGGTGTAAGCATATATATATATATATATATATATATATATATATATATAAATTGTGTGTGTGTTATTGTTATTTATCTATGAGCGTCAAATTGAGCCTTCCCACAAAGTAAAGGCTTGAGGAGCTCTGGAAAACCCAAGCCAATATGCAGGATGCTGTTCATTATAGGAAATGATGAGCCCTTGAACTACCACCATTGCGTTTCAACTGTTTTAGTGAACATTTAGCTGAATGTTTTGGGAAGGTTAGATAATGAATCACTGAAACAAAAGCAGGGCACACTGAAAAAACAAAAACAAAAAACAAACCCAAAAGCACAATACCTGATGATCAACATTTGGTATTTCAGACTGACATTAGAAAAATGACTGTGGGATTTAGTAAATGCCAGCAGTGGGTTAGTAGAACCGACCACTTCCGTCTCCTTTTATTGCCCTCGGTGCAGTACAGCTCATCCATGTATGCGGTTTACACGGCGGTGTTTGAGTTTGTCCACTGAGACTCTTGGCATAGACACGTGTGTGATTTGATCAACAGGGCCAATGAACTTCAAGCCACGCTTTTCTGACGGGAAACAAAAGTAAAACTGTACCACGGGTGAGTAAATGTGGACTCGTCACGACAGTCGCAAAAACAGAGGTAAGTCTATGTGAATTATACATTTTATTTCATGCCATCTTGAGAAAGCCAAATACCAAATATTCCATACATGGACACCGTCATCAGGGCGTCAGCAAATCGTACACAATCACATATAATGTAATATATAAAATGTGTCATCGATTTTTATTCGGAAGGATCAACCTGCCCCCCAGAGAACGTCTCACCCCCTCGTGGCGGGAGTCTCTGCCCGCCGAAGGAGGAGCAGTTAGGAGCTGTGGCTTTCTCGTTGGTCTGTGCTTGGGGGGGTTTTGTTGTTGTTGTTGTTTTTTTGTTTTTTGTTTTGCCCTGCCCCTGTGCGCATTGAGGGGGGGGGGCTGGAAGGGGTGGAGGAGCTCTCACGGGGTGTAACCCCGACGTGTCCGGCGGCTCCTCTCCCGCTCCTGTCCCCGTGTCCTCCGTCGGGCCTCCGGGTGAAAGTCGCTCACTAGCAGACAGCGGCTAGCGGAGGAAGTCCACTCCCGTCTCGAGTGGGACCGTCGCCAAGTTCTGCACTTGTCCCATGCGTTGAGGCATTGAATGAAAATAAATCTATGACAAGTTGTACAATTTACAGATGTGTAGCCGATGTTCTAGTTTGCTCGGTCAGCACTACCCCCCCACCCCCCTCCCGGCGCCCCGTTGTGTACTGTGGGTCCAGCAGGCTACATTATAAGACGACAGGCACAGCGCTCAACAATGCCTTAAAAACTAAAAACCAAGACACCAATGGTGAAACGTAAGTTGAAAAAACAAACCTCTTCAGACTTTTTTTTTCTTTTTTAGGAGTCCGAAGTTACTTTCATCCTGCGTGAGGACAAGTTCACAAAGAGAAGACAACACTATGTCCAGTGGCCCTTTTTTGCTCGGCGCAACCTTGCCGGGGCCAAGTTCGACTGCGCAGGACTTCATTGCGACTGCGAGGTGTGCGCCCTGCTGCTAAGTGTTGTGTGAGTTTCACGTGACATTTCACTAGTACATGTGAAGGAATGTCCTGTGTCTGTGCTTTATGCTCCGTCGCCGTGACCAGCGTCTTGCCACCGCAGCCCCACATCGTCGAATGCGGCTCAATTTCACGAGGCCTCCGTGTACGCGATACCTCCGCCGCCGGTCACGGACGTCTGACTCGCCCGTCCGAAACCGGATCCCGTGTGGAAATGACCCCGGCCGAACTCCCTTCTGCGCGGCACCACTACTCGAGCTGGGGTTTCTCATTTCAGACCATCGTTTCATCACTCCAGCTGCAGCTGACCCACTTCCAACGTTTTATGCCCCGGACATTTACCTCCATGGTGTAAGCTAATGGACAACTTGTCAGTCTACAAAGACCGCGTGTCAAGGATCTGCCGTGACAGGGTCCACCACCGACGCCTCGTCTAAAACAACATCTAAAGTTGGGAGGTGCACTCTTCCATTTTAAGTGTGACTCCAAATGTATTTCTGGGTGCGGGACAAGTGTGGAAAGGCTCTCGTGATGTGTTTTAGCTCTGTTTTCCTAGCATCTGTATTAGCCGCGAGGCTCTGTTAAAAAGAAGAGCGTCGCTATCTGGGGTCACCATGCGTTCGGAGGACAATTTAAGCAAGTTGTAAAATATTGAAAGGCCTATGCAAAATTTGATATGAAATCTTCCGAGCGAAAACTTGCGGTGCAAATTTAGCAAAGTGGAAAAATGAGCCGTGCGTATCTGGTTAAAAGAGTTGGCCCCTGGTGTCTCTCGACATTTTCGTGAGTCGCGGACTTTGAAGAATCTTATTTTGCTGCCCATGAGCGTATACATTTAACACCGCCAACACCCTGCGAAGAATCTGGACTATCGAACACGCCAATTTGTGTCTCCTCTGCTCTGGAAGAGCGCATCTCTTTAGAGTTCATTTTAGATTTTCGTTTCCTACCGCTATGACAAGCTATAACCCTCCGTAGCCTTTTAAATGTCCACGCACCGCATATACAAAGCCTTACAGTACATCAAAGTCAGAAATGATATTTACATGTCTCCACCGGGGGGCGAGGGGGAGGAGGCTCGGGTGACTCCTTTGTTTCGCTGTGGAAATGCCACCTTTCCACACGGGGTATCCAGTCACCGTAGCAGTGAAAATACTCAAGTTGGACGACAAACTCACACATGGCCAAGAGTACATACGTATATGCACGACAAAGAAGGAACAAAAACAGGACCCCCCCCCCCCCATTTGAAGCAGATAAGGCTACAGGTCAGGTCAGCGCCGGTCCACTGCTGCTCTGCTGCTGCTGGGATGTGAAAGTGTCAGAATTTGTGTGTGTGTGTGGGTCTGTATGGGTGTGTGTGTGTGTGTGTGTGGTTATAGAGTATGTACGCAGGCAAAGGGAGCAGATGAACAAGGGGGGAGGTCGCCGTGAATCATTTTGAGTTTCTAAGTGCCCATCCTCTTTCCTCTCATCCCTTTCCATCATCCAAGGGATTCAGTTTGAAAAAGGGAGAAGTGGGGTGGGGTGGGGGGGATGCTGAGGCGTGAATAATGAAACTCGACCCCCTCCCCCCCTCCCAATTTCTAACCCCATTGTCAAAGTGGGTATTTGGGTGTTTGTCCTCCTCGCTCTGAGACAAAATTCACATCTACGCTGACGAAATCAGTCTATCTGCTGTCGAGAAAAGAACCATGGATGTTGTCTCCTCTGCAAAGTGCCAGGTGGGGGAAGGAAGTGAAAGCTCACAGGCCGGAGACCATCACCCGGTAGGAGGGGGGCATGTGTCTGTGCCGCGGGCTGGAGCCGGGGCTGCCGTTGGGGCTGGTGCAGCTGGCATCTACTCCCCCTATGGAGGGTAGGTAGGCGTGGTGAAGGATGGGCAGCTGCAGGGAAAGCCGACGCTGTATGCTGCAGGGAGGGAGAGAGAGAGAGAGAGAGAGAGAGAGAGAGAGAGAGAGAGAGAGAGAGAGAGAGAGGTGAGCTGGAAGATGTCGCTCATGCTGCTTCATTATGAAATGCCCTGCAATTTTACACGATCTCAGTTTACAACATAAATGGAAAGATACGGTGATGGAGTCACATCGGCAGGAGAAAGACCTCCCCTGGAGCCATTAACTTCCCACCCACCTATCCCTTTCACCTACTCTCAGAGCACTCGACTTCACCCGTTCCCAGTCCTCTCTCCCTTGCTGCCAACCTCCTGATCTGCCGTCCCGCTGTACTTCTGGGATCTTTCGGACGGAGAGCGTTTCATCTTTCTGCCTGGTGAGACAGTTCACGCCGCACCTCGCCACCGCCATCTCCACCGCCAGCCCGATGCAAAGCCAGTTACATAACCAAATGCCAGTTATTTAAAGAATATAGATGGGAGCGGGGGGTCGGAGGGGGTAATGTTCTTGCCCATCCGGTGCAAGAGCCCAAAGAAACACCATAATTAGGTGAACTTTAAAATACTGATGTCCCAGAGCATAGGGAGCTAATCTGACCTTTCCAAATTACGTTGGGAACAAGATTTTGCTCGCTCATAGCACAGTCGTTGGCGGCAGACCGCCACATTGTTATATTTCACAGGTTATGATCGGGAATTTGTCTTTTCGAACGCACCCACCCGAGATGTAGATTTAGACATATATACGCACATCAGCGGTGGGCAGAGAGTGCACGCTGAGCTCCTCACAGCTCTGCAGCATGCAGAGCCTCTGTGTAGAGTTGCACACTTACTGTTAGTCATCATACAAAGCCGCTCTGGCGGGGAGTAGATGTTGTCTATTTTAAGACTAAAGATGAAGGCAAACAGCCTGAACATTTACCTCCTCTGAACAAGATGTGTAACAGTTGGGGGGGGGGGGGGGGGGTTGTTCATCAGTGCAGTAAAGAACGCGTTCTGCAGTTTCATGTGCCCCACTCAACATTACAGGGACTTGATCTTCCATGGCAGATTCTCATCACGTTCTCCTCCATCACTCCTCTCTCTACACCTCTTTTCTAACTTTTCCCTCTTTCTCTCTATGTCACCCTCCGCTTCCCCTCTCTCTCCTCTCCTCCTCCTGCCTCTTCATCTCTGTTCCCTCCATGTGATCAAACATTCATGCGGCATGGGAATAGCTGCGAGTGTTCCTTTACTTCTGTTCTCCTCCCCATCTATTTTGAGAGCTGCTTCCAATGCGAGCTGTAAATCACCGGTTACATAAGCTTCTGTGAGTCTCTCCTCTTCCCTTTTCTTTCTCTTGCTCTCTCTCTCTCTTTCTCGCTCTCTCTGTCTTTCTCTCTCTATTTCCCCCATTTCTATCAAACACCCTCCGCTCTCTTAATCCACCGCTTGCACCGTCTCCTCCCTGGTCTCTTTTCAGTGTCACCTCCTTCAATCTCATCCAAGCTATTTTGTACCCTGTGCCCCCCCCCCCGCTCTCTCCTCCCAAACCTTCTGTCCCTCTAGCCGGCTCTATCCTGTGCATTTACTTCTTCCTCGTCGCAGCTAAGGCAGTGTAGGAGGGAGGGCTCTCAATGATGCATGAAGTGCTGCACCAGCGTCACCCCCCCTGATGAAGTCGACATCCCTTTGCTGCCTTTTGAATAATAAGTGAGTATGTCTGTATGTCACACAGAAGTGTTTTGAGTGTCCATAATGACTGTCTCTAAAGAGTTGGGACAACATACAATCAGCTAGATGCACGTGTGCATACGTGCGTGTGCGCACGCATATGTGAGTGTGTGCCACCATACCCGTGTTTGTGTGCGTTTATGGCTTTGTGCAGTATGTGCAATTTTGCGTGCAGGCATGGTGTGGTGTTAGGGTGCACATGTATGTGGAGATAGATGTTTACGCCACGTGTGTGGGAGAGGAATGTGAGGCGGGCTCAAAACCGGTCCATTCTTCGCAGGGCTCGGTTGCCGGAGCAACCGCCTGCGAGCTGCCGGTGGTTGTGATACATCTTGACGTCTGGTCTGATGAGGAGAGCCGACAAGCCAGGGGGGGAGAGGGAACGGGGATGACCGAGAAGAAGAAGGAGGTGGGGGAGGAAGGAAAAGGGGGATCAGAGGGGGGGATCGGGGGCTGGCTGAAGGAAAGGAGAACTCACTGTTCAGGCGAGTTGATATCCTCCAGGGGACCTCTGTTTATCCTTGAAGGATCCATGGAGCCCCACTGTGCCTGGGGCTTCTGCTCCAGGTGGTTCTTCAGTATTGTCTTCTCCCCATCTGTACGGAGACACAAGGGGAAGACATTTCAAACCCAGTATCACCTGAGCTGTCACCCGAGTCGCGCTGTCACCTCCCACGTGCAGCACCTGAGAGGCAACTGTGAAACCCGACTGTCGCCCAGTCAGCGTGTCACGATGGTTATCGTGAAACATGGCAATCACATCTCCCGGTGGAACGGGAGCCGTCTCTGTTAGGAAACAGGGAAAATTCATTCAAGGAAATGCCATCGCACTCCCGATAAGCTACGACATATTCAAGGCATGAAACAAAAGCACCCAAGTGTGTAAAAATATCTAGAGCTGGAAAAGGAAGCCTCCAGTTTTAGAGAGGAAGAGAGAGAGAGAGAGAGAGAGAGAGAGAGAGAGAGAGAGAGAGAGAGAGAGAGAGAGAGAGAGAGAGAGAGAGATGAAAGGAAAAGAAAAGTTTTTTCATGTTGTGTCTCCCTCCACAGAGGCGAGAGCTGGCAGAGACAGAAATAACTCCCTGACATGATTTCTTCACTCCCCCGGTGCCACAGAAGGAGGCAGACGGTGGGTATAAAACACCATCGGAACTGCAGTAAACAACCTTATCAGTTTTCCAAAATGGCACCTGGAGAGCAGCGGAGTGATCCTTTTCTTCCCGCGGAGCTTCCTCCCCGGTTGTCCCAGATTCTCCGCGGCCCGGCGTTCGGCTGACCTGATTCGCCGATTGCAGCGCTGTACTCTGTGCCCTCATTGGACATCTGAGCCTGCACGACTATTTCAGAGCCGAGCGAGTCGTCTGTGCACTTTGGGGAAAAAAAAAAGCCTAACCTTGTACCTGTCAGAGCCGCGTTAAAAGCAGAGACACAGATATTTATACACGCCATCATGGACTCAGACAGGCGCCAACTCCTGCCTTTCAAACATCATCTTGCTTCAAGAATCAGAATACAAGAATAACATTTGCACATTTACGTGCAAATGTTTCCGACAGGTCACACGGCGACTGCTCCCTGCAGGTTTGTGCTGGACTTTGTCATGGGAGCAGTACAGACTGCAACCTCTCCTCGTCCCACTTGTCTATTAACCTTTACACAATGTAAAACCCAGACAAGGTTTACTTTAGTAACATGCAGCGGTGCAGCGGTACATAACAAGGTGTGTAAAGTTTGACCTTCAGTCAGTGATTATCACGAGGCAAACAACTACCGATACAGTCGGTGTTTTCCAGTGCTGGGCGACTTGTGTCCCCCCCCCCCTTTTCTCTCCAATTGTGTCTGGCCAACTACCCCACTCTTCCGAGCCATCCTGGTCGTTGCTCCACCCCCTCTGCCGATCCGTGGAGTTGCCAGGGGCGTCCAGGTAGCGTGGCGGTCTATTCCGTCGCCTACCAACATGGAGATCGCCGGCTCGAATGCCCGCGTTAGCTTCGGCTTGGTCGGGCATCCCTACAGAATCAATTGGCCATGTCTGCCGGTGGGAAGCCGGATGTGGGTATGTGTCCTGGTCACTGCACTAGTGCCTCCTCTGGTTGGTCAGTCGGGGTGCCTGTTTGGGGGGGGAGGGGGAACTGGGGGGAATAGCGTGATCCTCCCACGCGCTACGTCCCCCTGGCGAAACTCCTCACTGTCAGGTGAAAAGAAGCGGCTGGCGTCTCCACATGTATCGGAGGACGCATGTGGTAGTCTGCAGCCCTCTCCGGATCGGCAGAGGGGGTGGAGCAGCGACCGGGACAGCTCGGAAGAGTGGGGTAATTGGCTGGGTACAACTGGGGAGACAAAGGGGGGAAAATCCCCCCCCCCAAAAAAAGTGGACTCACCAGCTTCTTCTTTTCACTTGACAGTAAGGAGTTTCGCCAGGGGGACGTAGCGCATGGGAGGATCACACTATTCCCCCCAGTTCCCCCTCCCCCCCAACAGGCGCCCCAACTGACCAGAGGAGGCACTAGTGCAGCGACCAGGACACATACCCACATCTGGCTTCACACTCGCAGACACGGCCAATTGTGTGTAGGGACGCCTGACCAAGCCGGAGTTAACACGGGGATTCGAACCGCCGATCCCCATGTTGGTAGGCAACGGAATATACCGCCATGCCACCCGGATGCTCAAGTTGTGTTTTTGAATTTGGTTCAATTTCGAGTCAGAACTACATGTCATTTTCCATTTTTTTATATTTATTTCGACTTTGACCAGTTTAAAAAAAAAAAAAACTTAAAAAAAAAGATCCAACCTTCAACTTAAAAGGATGTTGAAGTTTCCAAATACCATAAAATACATTTTTTTAGCTGATGTTTACAACAACTGTGAATGTAAACCGCATTTTTTGTGTGTCTCGCTCTCCTTTTCTCTCTCTCTCCCTCAGCCGACACATCTGTTGTGTCTCTGCTTCTTTTAGTGCTTCGTGGAAACTGGGAAAACATCGGTGAGTGCAAAGGATTGTGGTCATGATCACACTTCAACACTGAATTGTGTTGAATATCTCGTATTTGAAACTACAATTTACAGCATGTGTGTCCTTTTCTTCCAGATCAACACACTTGGGGAAAATATGCATGCAAACAGTTTCAATGTTTCTGATAACCGAACCGATCTCGGTTATCAAACATGGAAAATGTAACCTCAGTGATTTCAGTTCATCTCTCAGCACGTGTAGCCTCAGAAGAGTATCAGTTCACACGTTCCCTCTGAAACATATTATTCTCTATAGAGCAGCTTAATACTGCTACTAACACTTTCATGTAAACCAGGAATTTGTGAACTGAAGATTGAAGTCAGCTCTAAAAAGGTCAGCGGAACTCTCTCCTGAAAATAAAAGGTGGGTAAAGTGTGTTTGGGGGCATCTATCCGCCGCTACACCGCTGTTAAGCTAATGTTAAGCTAGCTAGGGCTTCCTCAAGCTTTTTGCCCACATGCCAAACTGCAGGTGTGTTATTTTTTTGAGGGGGGGGGGTTTCTCCCTTTTTCTCCCAAGTTGTATCTGGCCAATTGCCCCGGCTCTTCCGAGCCATTCCAGCTGCTGCTCCACCCTCTCTGCCGATCCGGGGAGGGCTGCAGACTACCACATGCCTCCTCCGATACATGTGGAGTCGCCGGCTGCTTCTTTTCACCTGACAATGAGGAGTTTCGCCAGGGGGAAGTAGCACGTGAGAGGATCACGTTATTCCCCCCCAGTTCCCACTCCCCCTGAACAGGCGCCCCGACCAACCAGAGGAGGCGCTAGTGCAGCGACTGGGGCACATATCCACATCCGGCTTCCCACTCGCAGTCACGGCCAATTGTGTCTGTAGGGATGCCCGACCAAGCCGGCGGTAACACGGGGATTCGAACTGGGATCCCCGTGTTGGTAAGCAACGGAATAGACCGCCATGCCACCCGGACACCCCCTTCCTTTAGCTTTTTGCCCACATTTGTACAAACTGCAGCTTGATGCTATGTGGATGCACACATAAAGACACACACTGCCACCGTCTTCCTCTGATGTTCTCCAGCAAAGCCGTGTGGCAGTACATATTCATAAAGACAGGGAGAGTGAGAGAGGTGGAGTGTTGCTTCACACCCTTGGTGAGTGATTGTAACTGCTGTTGACATGGCGTCCTACCCTCATAACGGCCGCTCTTTTACTGACTCCAATACATTTCAACCAGCTCTCTCATGAATACTGATTGGTACAGTTAAGAGCTGGTGACGCTGATGATGAGTGTCAAGAATAAGCAGACTGAGGCCTGGACCAAGTACACGCTGGTGATCCGTATTCAAGATTAAACCACCTGTGATTATATTTGCATAATGTCTGTGAGATTGACATTTATCATCCATTTTCAGGAGCCAGTGCCATCCCTTTTTCCCTCTGAATGTATGCAAACCTTACACAGCACAGCGTGGAGCCAAAGAAGGTTTTTTAGGCGTTTTACCAAATCTTGAAATTTCCTCAAAATATTATATCTGATCAAAATTGATATGCAACAGTACTTTACTTCAAAGGGTTCGGACGATAAAAATACGAGGCATAATCTTTGGCTCAAAGGTCTCACAGTACTGTGGCAATTCATTTAATCATAAGAGAACCTGGCACTGACTTCCTCCTCTCCTGCATGTGTTTCCTTATTGAGAGCACAATCCTCTGAGCGGCTCCATCAGCCAGTGGCACAATACGGCACACCAATATTTTTTTCCCTAGGATTAATCTGGAAAGTTCCTGCCCTCAGGCACTAGGATTGGCCAGATTTGCCTGTCCGTCAACTTTCGGGATTCATCCTAGGAAACAAATACTCACTTACCGTACACACACAGTTAAGTTGGCACAGTTAGCTTGGTTGCAAACGTGGCTAATGGCTAACAGTTAGCTAACAAACGTGGCTAGGGTTAGGGTTAGGGTTGTTGTGTGCTCACATCAGCCTTGACTGACAGGCAGATCTGGCCAATCCTAGCGTCTGAGGGCGGGAACTTGCTGGATTCATCCTAGGAAAAAAATATTCACATACGGCCCACCGCAGGGCGGCCATATTTATTCTAATCTGTCTTTGTGTGAGATTCTCCATCATATATTAACCCCTACCCCCAACCCCCATTTAATTACTGAGAGAGGGATGCCAAAACCTGACACAGTTGGTCTCTATGTCTATAGTTTTGTGAGCGGGTGTGTATTTGTTCGTGTGTGTGTGTGTGTGTGTGTGTGTTTGTAAGGAAAGAACGCACTCATTAACAGTCATTAGTCCATTGCATAACCAGGAAGTTTTACAGAAGAGAAACTTCTCAAATAATTCTGGCACGCTCCGATCCCAATTCCCAGAACAAGCTCAGCTGTTTTTTACCTTCCAATGCTCCGACAGATCCATTAGACACCCTTGAGAGCATCATGTGCTGGCATGTGCATCAGATGCGCCAGCTCTAGCGGGCATATCTAACCATCACCTTGTATGGGGGGAGCAGCACAAGGTGAGGCTGTTGTACCACAGCAGGCAAGAGGAAGGCAAAGTATAGCTGGAAGATGGCAGCATCTCACCTTTGCTTTCAGTGAAGTTGCGTATGCTGAGGATGTTATTAGCGTCTGGATAGTGGTTCTGCTTGATGTAGGGAGTTTTCTCTGGCGTGTCCTGGAGCTGCATGGTCACCTCCTCCAGCTCCTTGTCCAGCTGCAGAGGCAGAAACACACAGTACCAAGAGATGAATTCACTTAAATGATAACTGAGCAGTACACAAGGAAACTGCCAACAGAGCTCAGCGTGTAAAAATCAACAGTGTGCGACCACGGTGGAGTTGTTTTATAAATGACTAGTCAGAAGCCGAAGTACGCCGAAGAGACATTATCAGGCCGGCACTTTTTCACATTTGCTCAGGACTTCTTTTAAGGCCAAATGAAATTTTGCCGCTTTCTTCCAAAGGCACTAATTCACATCCAGCTTCTTGTTCTCCAAGATGTTTGCTGTACTTGGAAACAAAAGCGAGGACAACAGTAGCAATTTATCTCTAAGGAGACCAAAAGTGGTGTATTGCTAATTACTGTACACTACTGTATTACTGTAACTACAAAGAGGTGGGACTCTGCTTTCACACAAGATAGTGGCTCAACCTCTGACTTGGGCTAATGACGTCTGAAATTTCATCACAACACTGAAAAATGACTAAAGGATGGCTAGTAGTTTTATCAGTTGGCCAAAAACTTTTCAAATTTGATGCCACGGGCTTTAGTTTTACATGGGGTGTTGAGCAGAAAGCAGTGGATGGGGACTCTGGTCGAGAGCGTTACACAACACAGCTGTGGACTACTTAGCACACACCTCTGTTATCCTCATGCGAAGGCGGTGGTTGTCTGTTTGCAGGCTGTCCAGCCGGGAAGTGTTGGCCTGGTTGACGCTGGTGACAGAGGTGGACGTCTTGGAGTCCTCCTTCTTCTGGTTCTGGGTGAACTTTAACCTGCGGTTCTGGGTGGCTGCATCCGGATTGGTTCTCATGGTGATGAACTGGGAGGAGGGGTTATGGGTATGAGAGTCACTATACTCTGGAATCAAATTAATGTGGGCCATTATAAACTCCTTCAAACAAACACTCACCGGACTTGAACTTTTATTTTTAGCTGCCGCACAACGGTGAAGTGTCATGTGATAATTGCGGCTCTACTCTTTGGCAATTCAAAGTTTTGCACTTTTGCTCTCCAAAATGCTGTGATCCAAACAGATCCACACACACACACAAACACACACACACACACACACACACACACACACACACACACACACACACACACACACACACACACACACACACACACACACACACACACACACACACACACACACACACACACACACACACAAATGTGAACTGACCTTGGGTACAAAGACCAGACAGAGAGTAATGGTGCTGCAGAAGATGATGACCAGCGCCACAATGCAGAACTGCACATTTGGCTGGTCCCTGGTCAGAAAGGACACGGCTGCACCAATGATGCACATGATGCCGACGTTGTACACGCTCATCCCAATGTACTTGCTGTCATTGAGTGCCGGAATGCTCACGTTCCTGGTTTCCCATGCGAGGAAACAGCCAAACAACTGTCAGAGAAAGAGAGAGAGACAGATGGACAGACAGACAGAGTGAGAGTGAGAGAGACAGACAGACAGACAGAGAGAGACAAACAGAATGAGACAGAGAGAGAGAAAGAAAGAGACAGACAGACAGAGAGTGAGACAGAGAGAGTGAGGCAGTGAGATAGAGAAAGAATGAGACAGACAGACAGTGAGACAGAGAGTGAGACGGAGAGAGACAGAGATAAACAGAGAGAGAGATAGGGAGAGAGACAGAGTGAGACAGAGAGACAAACAGAGTGAGACAGAAAGAGAAAGAAAGAGAGACAGACAGACAGAGAGTGAGACAGAGAGAGTGAGGCAGAGAGACAGACAAAGAGAGACAGAGGAAGAATGAGACAGACAGACAGTGAGACAGACAGAGAGTGAGACGGAGAGAGACAGACAGAGAGAGAGACAGTGAGAGAGAGTGAGATAAACAGAGAGAGAGACAGAGCATGAGAGAGACAGGGAGAGAGAGAAAGAGAGAAGGCGGAAAGGGAAATGGTCTTATAAGGAAGTTTGTTCGGGTATCTCATCCACTAAACACAAACTACCAAACTAACTGAAATAGCTTTGCTGCCCAAAGCAAACCAGACTGCTTAAATGAGAAGACATGGGAGTTTCTGGGAGTGTACACATGCTGATGCCTTAACAGTCATCAGTGTAAAATGGTCATGCCAACAACTTATCTAGTCTGGAAACTGGTCTGTGTGATTATCCACAGAGTCTGAGAGAGCCGGGACATGGGTTCTGCTTGTGAATACACAATTACAGGACGCCAATATCAGATGTTCAACATTCGATGTAGTAAAAATGTATCAAAAATGCTTTAGGACGGGGTGTCTGGGTAGCGTGGCAGTCTATTCCGTTGCCTACCAACACGAGGACCGACGGTTCGAATCCGGATGTTACCTCCGGCTTGGTCGGGCGTCCCTACAGACAAAATTGGCCATGTCTGGGGGTGGGGAGCCAGATGTGGGTATGTGTCCTGGTTGTTGCACTAGCGCCTCCTCTGGTCAGTCGGGGCACCTGTTTGGGGGAGTGGGTGAACTGGGGGGAATAGCGTGATCCTCCCACACGCTATTCCCCCTGGTGAAACTCCTCACTGTCAGGTGAAAGGAAGCGGCTGGCGACTCCACATGTATCGGAGGAGGCATGTGGTAGTCTGCAGCCCTCCCCGGATCGGCAGAGAGGGTGGAGCAGCGACCGGGATGGCTCGGAAGAGTGGGGTAATTGGCCGGATACAATTGGGGAGAAAAAAAAGAGGGGGATTTAAGAAGAATTGGACATAATTGCAGCCTGGACATTGGTGGTCATTAAGGGTTTAGTTGGGGGCAGTGAGGTGTTGCTGGATGGAGCGTGAGCCGGTCCAGAGCAGCAGTACCAGCAGCAGACCACCCAGCCTGCTGAATAACACTGTCTGCTCTGTAAGGTGGGCTGCCTGCTTACCCACAGCCCTGCTGAGGGCTGGTGGGTTGACGAGGAGCCGCATTACAAGCAGCGTCATCATAAGTGATAAGTGAAACTCGAGTGTGTACGCGGGGGTATGCGTGTGTGTGTGTGCGGGTGCATGCATGTCTGTTTGTGTGTGTGTGTATGCGGGTGCATGCATGTGTGTTTGTGTGTGTATATACGGGTGCATGCATGTGTGTTTGTGCATGTGGGTTTGTTTGTGTGTGTGTGTGTGTGTGTATGCGGGTGCATGCATGTATGTTTGTGTGTGTGTGTGTGTGTGTGTGTGTGTGCGTGCATGCATGTGTGTGCGTGCGTGCATGCGTGTGTGTGTGTATGTGAACCGTGGCAGGGGTGACTGTCCGGTGTGTGTCTGTGCTTGGCAGTCCCTCTTCACGTCAGACACACTGAGGCAGAGCGACTCTGCTGTCTCCGGTTTTACATAAACCTTCTCATCCTCTCCCACTCCCTCGCTCCTTCCTGTCTGTGTAGCTCTCTTCCAATCTGCTGCCCCTACATTCTCTCCCCCCCCCCCCCTCACACACACACACACACACACCTTCTCTCTTGCTGTCTCCGTCTCATGCTGCTGGTCGTAAGGGGAGTGAGGGCTGCATAATTTACAGATGGCTCTATTTATAGGAGCTACTCACACATGCCTGGTGGAGGTGGGGGGGGGCTTTTAAGCATGTTACATTTGCTTTAGAACCCCGAGGAGGACTTTCCTCAAGCTCGCGGGTGACGATCATCTTGTAGGTAGTGCACTCTGGTGTGCGAGGTGCATGACCATCTCTCTCACACACACACACACACACACACCATGTAAATAAAAGCTATAAAATGTATATATTCAATGTAAGGAAAATGCTCATATGTTGAAAACGGCAGTGGGTGATGACTGTGCAGCGTGTACAGGGAATCAAACACACACTCGGCCCCATTGAGTACACAGTTGTGTGGCACATTCCTGCAACAACGGACGACTTTTACACTCACTTGTAGGTTAAAGTACATGTGTGTGTTTGCATGTGGGGCGTCCTTACTATGACTATGCAACGAAACAAGTCCCCCCCTCCTCTCACCATCAGCAGCCCCTTGTAAGCATAGACGATGCCCAGCCAAATGGTCATGTGGGTGTTCTCACAGTGCTCCAGGAAAGGACGGATGGCAATGTCTCGGCCCTGGGGGTCCGCCTGTGGAGAAAGCACACACACACACACACACACACACACACACACACACACACACACACACACACACACACAGACACACACAGAAAGAAAGAGGGAGCAGAGTTAGGTGACCCAGACACAAAAATAACGGCTGTTAAACGTAGCGGATCATCTATATTCCATCCATCCAGCCATCATCTGAGCCGCTTATCCCGCTCTCAGGGTCGCGGGGGTGCTGGAGCCTATCCCAGCAGTCACTGGGCGGCAGGCGGGGAGATGTGTCTACATGTCTTTGGACCGTGGGAGGAAACCCACACAGACACGGGGAGAACACGCAAACGCCACACAGAGGACGACCCGGGATGACCCCCGAAGTTGGACTACCCCGGGGCTCGAACCCGGGACCTTCTCGCTGCGAGGCAACCGCACTAACCACTGCGCCACCGCGCCGCCCATCTCTATGTATAATTTCCCTGTGGAAAAAAAGGTAATAAGAAAATAAAAACAAACGGAAGTAATCAAAGGCGATACCAAACGCGGCAGAGAAACGGCCGGGACGGCCTCCGCGTCCCAATTTGCGTGTTTGAAGTCGCACCCTGAGGAACGATAAAACCTCTGGAGGAAGCCACCGCCGCCGTTTAAGACGGGGGGACTCGTCGGCGAGCCCGCAGTCGGTTCGCACGCTCATTTTCTCTGTTCAGGCATTTTAATTTCACATTCATGTATTCCGGGAGATGCCCGCCGGGACGAAAGTCACACAGACTGCTGGACGACGGCCGTCGATGGCCAGTCATAGTGAATGGTGTCAGTGATCAAACATCCAGGTACATAATCACAACGTGTGTCCCCCCCCCCCCCCCCCGAGCTTCTGCAGAGCCGGCTGGAGCTGCATTAATTCTAGCCTGCGGCGCTAATGACCACCGCTAATGAAGCTTATTCATTAAGTTGATTTACACTTCCTTCCCTCCTTTCTTTCTGTCTGTCATCTTCTCCTTCATGCCGTCTCTCCACTCTGGTCTTCACCTTACTCTCTCTCTCTCATTCTCTCTCTCTCCCATTCTCTCTCTCTCCCATTCTCTCTCTCTCTCTCTCTCTCTCTCTCTCTCTCTCTCTCTCTCTCTCTCTCTCTCTCTCTCTCTCTCTCTCTCACACACTATTCTTCCTTTTCCTTTCCCCTCTATTTCTCTCCCAGCTGGTTAAACACTTCACTTAGGAAAACCCTTCGATAAAAAACAGTTGAATGCTGTGCATGGATACGGCTAGGTGTGTACCATGTGTACTGTATGTGTGTGCTATGTGTGTGTTTTTGTGTGTGTGTGTGTGTGTGTGTGTGTCATCTGAGTTATTTACAGAACAGCACACCTAATGACCTCATGATGTGCGCACCCATGTATGAATCTGCAGTATATTGTACTTAATACGGGTGAAATTAAATATTCAGGCAAATTGAATTGTAATAAATCCAGGGTCACAGTACAAATGTAGGGAGAGGGAGTGAAGAGAGCGAGAGAGAGAGAGCTAGAGAAAGAGAGAGTGAAAGTGAGAGACAGCTAGAGAGAGAGAGCAAGATGCAGACAGAGAGAGAGAGACAGAGAGAGATAGAAGAGATAGCGAGAGACAGAGAGACTGAGAGAGACAGAGAGGGAGAGAGAGAGATTGAGAGAGCGAGACAGAGAGAGATAGAAGAGATAGCGAGAGAGAGAGAGACTGAGAGAGACAGAGAGGGAGAGAGATTGAGAGAGCGAGACAGAGAGAGATAGAGGAGATAGATACACAGAGAGAGACAGAAAGAGAGAGAGAGACAGTAAGAGAGCTAGAGAGAGAGTGAGAGAGACAGAAAGAGACAGACATAGAAGAAATAGCGAGAGAGAGACATACAGAGAGAGGGACAGAGACAGACAGACAGAGAGAGGGAGAGGGACAGAGAAAGAGAGAGAGGGACAGAGAAAGAGAGCTAGAGAGAGAGTGAGAGAGACAAAGAGAAAGAGACAGACATAGAAGAAATAGCGAGAGAGAGAGACATAGAGAGAGAGAGAGGGACACAGACAGACAGACAGAGAGAGAGGGGGACAGAGAGACAGAGAGAGAGAGATGGAAGCAAAACAGAGGAGGTGGTGCAGGACAGAGAATAAGAAAGGATGGAGAGAGGCAGGGCAGTAGTAAGACTGGAGTTGTTTCTGCCCCCATGTATACATACTATACTGTAGCCTTGTTGAGGTTTATCTGCCCCAGTTGGTAATACCTTTCAACAGGACTGCACACACACACACACACACACACACACACACACACACACACACACACACACACACACACACACACACACACACACACACACACATTGGATGAACACATCAATGCACATGAATAAGCAAACACACGCAAACACACATGTGACTCTTGCTTGTGAGTTTGATAGGGATCACTGGTAAACTGACACTGGTAAATACACACACATACAAATAGTTTGGGTTCAACACACACACACACACACACACACACACACACACACACACACACACACACACACACACACACACACACACACACACACACACACACACACACACACACACACACATTCTGTGACACCAATGCAGAAATCTCCCCAGGCATAATGTGTATACAGTAATATCCCTGTATTCCCCACATACATATACGTGGAAATTACTGGGATTCATTCCCACGTTGGAGCGACAGTGGATGGGGGGTCTCTAGTTCAAATGGGGGGGGGGCAATAAAGGAGCTGTACTGTTACTGTACATTGGCAGAAATGAGCACAGAGGGCCTGAGACATACCGTCCATCCATCCATCCATTATCCAAGCCACTTATTCCAACCGGGGTCACTGGATGCTGGAGCCTATCCCAGTAGTCATTGGGCGGCAGATGGGGAGACACCCTGGACAGGCTGCCAGTCCATCACAGGGCCAACGCACACACACACATACACACACACACACACACACACACACACACACACAGTCACACCAACGGACAGTTTAGTATGGCCGATTCCCCTGACCTACATGTCTTTGGACTGTGGGAGGAAACCGGAGCCCCCGGAGGAAACCCACACAGACATGGGGAGAACATACAAACTCCACACAGAGACATACCTGAGACATACTGACATACAGAGACACACCGTTGTCGGGTATCCTCAAAACACTGTGATATCAGAGAGTTTGCAAACTCCTGCCTAGTTCCTCTCATACTCCACTGTTTCATTTGCAGCCATCCCTGTGTACAGATTCCACAATGTTCGCCATTTTATTTACTCTGTGGGCCGCCTTTTCCTCTCGCTAACCTTCTTCCCCCCCTTTTCTCTCTCCTCATCCCCTTCTCTTTCAACCTTCAAAGGGAGCTCCCCTATGATTATGTGTGCAGTTATCACATGACGCATACCATTTGCAAGAGACACGGTATGTCCTGGACTCCTGCAGCACAGCGGCTGTGCCCCCATCACACAAACCACTGATGTAGAGTGAGCTCTTCCAACCAAAGACCTTTGAAACCTCAGACGTCCTAAAACAGATCCACATTAAAGCCGGCGGACCACTTTGGTGGTGCTCCTTTGAACCGTCCTGTGCCACATCACTGGCATATGACACAGGCTATCACACAGAGTTCAAACGCTTTGTCAAAGGACTGTCGTAACCCATCCCCAGAGTTCCTACAGCAAACTCGGTGCTGCAGTTTCATCTCTGCTGTTATTACGGGAGGCCGTTATTGGATGCAAAGTATTGGTGAAACATAGTTATTGGCCTTAAAAGCTACTGAGGTGGCTAAAACACGGGAAAGTGGGGCAGGGGATGACGCATGGAGAGGCTTTTTTTTCTCTCTCTTCCTTTATCTGTTGTTGTTACAAGGAACCGGCATCAACTTACAGAGAGAGCGAGAGCTGTGCAGTGACTCACAGAGGAGCTTGTTATCTTTAGTACCAAATAAACTAACCGGAGTAACGTTGGCATGCGTGTAGGTTCAACAACCGTAGGTTCCAGATGTAGTAAATATATCACCCCAATACAATCTGAATGAGGTGTTTTTCATCTTCGTATTAGCGCTGCACCATTAATCGCTAAATAACCTAGTAATTTCCTAGTAATAAGGTGGTAGTTTTAACAGGTAATTTTACAGCTAACCCTAACCCGAACCTAACCCTAATCCAAATTACAAGGTAATTTCAACCTTATTTCTAAGAAATTACATGATAATTACCATCTTATTACTAGAAAATTACTACGACCCCCTAAAATAAAGTGTAACCCTATTATATAACCGCAAAAGGCTGTGATTTAATCAAATAATAAAATGTGCGTGTGTGAACATCTGTTTGCGTGCAGTCTGCATGTCTACGCCCATAATTAACAGCTGACCAGTCAGTCTCTGTTGAGGCAGTGAAGAGCGTGCAATCTACGGTCACATGACTATCCGGTGTGCTGTGTGCGGACCAGAAAGAAGGAAAAAACGGATACCGATGACGAGGAGCAGGTTAACGCTGATGAACTGGTGGCAAAAAAAAACAACTTATCTGGCGATATTTTGGATTCGAGCTCAGCAACACTGAGCAGAAAGAGGCACTGTGCAAAACACACAAAATGAAAGTCACTACATGTCGAGGCAACACGACAAATTTTGTATTATTTGTATATGTGACGACCACGGATGACTAGACTCGCTAGCCCTTGGCTAATGGCTTGGACCCATTAGTTGACTGGTTAGCGCAGTCTCCCATGTGCGGGTGACCCGGGTTCACTGCGCAGCTGTGGCGGCGGTTCCTGGATGCCCCCTGAATTCGCCATATTGGTATCAGAAGTGGTATAGTTACCGCACCACGGGCAACTGCGCTAACCAGTCGACTAAAGGCTCTGGCCCGTTAGCCAAGGGCTAGCGAGTCTAGTCATCCGTGGTCGTTACACTACCCCCCTCCTTCGGGAAGCGTGTCCCCCACACGCCAGCATATCAGCTCCCTCACGCCTCTGGGCGCACGCACTTCCGATGGCCTCACGGCCTCACCATCCCACTTCTGACACCAATGTAGCGAATTCGGGGGGCAGCCAGGAAGCGAACCCAGGTCACCCGCACCACAGATGACTGTGCTAACCAGTCAACTAAAGGGTCCGACCCGTTAGCCAAGGGCTCGCGAGTCTAGTCATCAGTGGTCGTTACATAATAAATTTGCTTATTATATCGCAATCGCAATATTGTCCAAAATAATCGCAATATGACGTTTCCACCAAATCGTGCAGCACCACTTTGTATTTATGCTAACTCACACGATAAACAATCTAAAATGGGGTCAGAGCTCACCAGCGCCGACCCGCATACAACTTCGATACGTCATCCAGAATCACCCCACACTTTTTTGCTCAATCCAATATTGTAAATGCCACTTCTGCCTCAAACAGAACAGTGCCCTTCAAGTTATACTTCTTTTTTTTTTCACCACATGTTCAGGTGAAATGTGCATTCTGCATTGGTGCTCTGTGCTGCAGCGGCATGCTGCATACACCCAGTTCCTTGAAGGCAAACACTCTTCCACTAACTAAATTAACACTGGCGAATACACAAGAACATTGTTTGGGTTCCTGTAGATGCACAAACACATATCCTGACACAAATGTAACATTTGCACATCCCTGCAGGTACACAAAGTCATTTTCATATCCCCATACCCACTCATAAGCGCTGTCCGACTTACACCACCGCTGCGTCATTTGAAATCACACCAGTGGCACTTTGCTGGCTCACCTCGACTCAGTACTGTAGACTGCACATCTGCTTCAAACAATAACACTCTTAAAGTAACTTTTTTTTTACATCACACGCTCATATGAAATGTGGCCTCTGCATCAGCACTCTGTGCTACAATGGCACGCCGCATACACCCAGTTCTTCACAGGCAGGAATTTCTGCCACTAACTGCAAAATGATAAGACAAAATGAAAAATAGGGCTTATTAGGCCCGGGCCTCTATCGCAGCGCAGCAGACGAGAGAGCTCTTGCTCTTTTTTGGAGGGAATCTGTCTGGGGAGTTGCCAGGCAACAGGGCCGCGAGCAGCAAGCGGGCCCCAAAACGGCGGTGGCAGTGGTAAAAGCAACGGCTCACTGTCATTTTTCACAGCATTAGCCCTCTAACGGGATCGCTCAAGGAGCCGGCACGGCACTGGCAGACTGTCTCAAGAGAGACGGAGGATGGATGTTAGGGATGCAGGGCAGGACGATGTGAAGCGAGGAGGGGGCGGAGGGTGGGATGGGTGCGGTGACGGAAGGCGAGATGGGAGGATTGAGGAACGGAGGAGCAAAAAGAGGGCAGGGGTAGTTTGGGAGCAGGCTCTGTTGGGGCCCACCTTCTTCAGCAGGCTTTAGGAAGAGGGAGGAGCGCTGGTGGTCCCATGTGTTTGCACGGATAGAGGGATGGTAAGACAGTGTGAAAGGAAGGAGAAAGTTCAAAAGGAAGAGATAATTAGAGAGAAATGGGGTGAAAGACAGAATACAACAGGTATAGCATGCGCCAGGTGTTGGAGAGGCAGAAGAAAGAGATGGACCAACAAGAGAGAGAGGGAATAAAGAGTTCACTCTATGTCACCTACAGCTGCTACACAACGAGGTGTGTGTGTGTGTGTGTGTGTGTGTGTGTGTGTGTGTGTGGAGAGCTTGGCTCTGAGGCAGTCAGCAACAGACGTACTCCATCACTTGTGCTGGTAATTACAAGCGAGGAGTTTCCGCAATTGGCGAGGAAGAGGAAGAGAGACAGAGATAAGGGGAATACATTGGCAGTGAGGGAAGAACTTTGGACTTTGTGGCAACAATTTAAATCAGTGTGGTATTTCTAAAACGCACAGGGGATGGCGGCAATGAAAAATGCCGGAACGCCACAGAGAAAACTGTAGGGGGACGGAAAATTGGAACCAAAGCCGTGAATGGATATTCCACAGAAACTTTATTCCCACGAGGGGGAACATAAACGTTTTGCTATTTTTCACACACAGAGTTGGATATAATTGTACTTTTACGATAGCCCCGAGTACAATTCATTTATATGTATGGAGTCTATGGTCGACATGAAAGAACCATCAGCATAATAAGGAATCTCACATCATTTGTGTCTTTTCTTCAAAGGATATTATTATTATTATTATTGTTTGTATAACTAGAGTCCAAAGAACAGGAGACAGAGGAGAACCATCTGGCCTGGATTCACCCTTGGACCATAGCACATGTGTTTCCAGAGGTGGACGGACAGTCCATTTTAATATCTCTGTATATAACTCTTATTTATAATTCAACAACAGAGACTCTCAGACACCCTTTTTTCTTATATATATATATGTATATATATATATATACACACACACACACACACATATATATATATATATATATATATATATATATATATATATATATATATATATATACGAGCGAGGGAGAGACAAGTGGAATATTATGACAAATCGGCTTTTGTGAAAGTATTCTTTCTAGGATTTTCCCCCCTTTTTCTCCCCAATTGTACTTGGCCAATCACCCCACTCTTCTGAGCCGTCCCAGTCGCTGCTCCACCCCCGATCCGGGGAGGGCTGCAGACTACCACATGCCTCCTTCAATGCATACGGAGTCACCAGCCTCTTCTTTTCACCTGACAGTGAGGAGTTTCGCCAGGGGGACATAGCACATGGGAGGATCACGCTGTTCCCCCCAGTTCCCCCTCCCCACCGAACAGGCGTCCCAACCAACCAGAGGAGGCCCTAGTGCGGCGACCGGGACACATACCCACATCCGGCTTCCCACCCGCAGACATGGCCAGTTGTGTATGTAGGGACGCCCAACCAAGCCGGAGGTAACGCGGGGATTCGAACCAGCGAGCCCCGTGTTGGTAGGCAACGGAATAGACCGCCATGCCACCCAGACAATGTGAAAGTATTCTTGGAAAAAGACACATGCATCTGTGCCGCGGTTTGCTAGGATTAAAATCTGTGTTTAACCCTCAAGGACAGTCAGGAGAGAGGTAATAATCAAAAGAAAAAGTGTATGAGTGCTTAAAGCACAGCTGAGACAGCACGATACGGGTGGAAAGATCTGTGGGCTAGACGAGGGAACGGGGAAGACCGGCAAAGCTGGAACGAGGGGAAGCACGGGAGACACGGAGAGAAAAAATAGATCAGCCGAAAAGAGGGCAAAGAGACAAGAGGATAGAAGGCACAAGATGTCATAGTAATTTTCAGAAAATTACAGTATGCAAAAGGCAGCACACGCCGTTTTTCAAGAGCCCTCTACTAAATTCCTGACAGGAGGGGAGGATAGGGTGAAGTGTTTCGTGGAGTTCTACACTCAAGCAGCTGGACGGTGAAGGTGATGACTGAGAAGTCATATCCATTCCTTTTCCTGCTTCCAGTGTGGGAAGATGGCGGCACGAACTCACATTTGCGGCGGCCTCACCCAGTACCAGTCTGGGAAGATGGCGGCGC
Source organism: Lampris incognitus (assembly GCF_029633865.1). Classification (NCBI taxonomy): domain Eukaryota; kingdom Metazoa; phylum Chordata; class Actinopteri; order Lampriformes; family Lampridae; genus Lampris; species Lampris incognitus. The sequence goes on along the minus strand of NC_079228.1, from coordinate 15,585,933 downwards.
AAAATTATGTTTGTGGCGGCCTCACCCAGTACCATCCACGCAGTGTCTATGTCCACGTTTGCGTCTAAGTTTGTCTTCGTTTGATGGCTGGGAGAGCTGGCGCTGGATTGGCTGGGAGAGCTTGGTCTGCTGCATCTTGTGGGCCCAGGGACCACGGCCCTGCCCGAAGCTGCGCCCAGATAGGAAATACCACGGGCAGTCTGGCAGGATGTGGAAGCAGGGCAGGCTAAGCTAACTGCTAGCCCATGCAGACTGGCAGTTCCAATAACACCGAGGTCGGTCTGGTGGCGGGCTCACCTGGCGTTGGCGTCGTTGTGTGGAGTGCGGGGAGGTGTGTTGAAGGAGTCTGGCTGGGGGAGCCTGGTCTGCTGCGTCCGGTGGGCCCAAGAACCATGGTCCTGCCCAGAGCACTGAGGGCGGTCTGACAGGACGTGGAAGCGGGGCAGGTAATCTAACTGCTAGCCCATGCAGACCAGCAGTTCTGACATTCATCCTGGCTGGCGGTCACTCTCATAGACAGTGAAAACATTTTTTTTGGATATGTTGGATATATGTGTTTTTGTAGTTTTTTGTGGTTTGGTTATATGTGTTTTGTAGCGCTGTGATGGCCTGGTGGCCTGTCCATGGTGTCTCCCTGCCTGCCACCCAATGACTGCTGGGATAGGCTCCAGCATCCCTGCAACCCTGACAGCAGTATAAGCAGTTTGGTAATGGATGGATGGATCGTTTTTGGATATGTGTTTTTTGTGTGTGTTGCCCTGCTGTTGGCTGGGGGACACGATACAAATGAACATTCCTGATTCCTGGTTACTTCATGCAGGTTAACCGCGGGGGGGGGGTCTGTTTTCCACTAACCACTGGGGCTGTGGTCCTCTGCAGCCCACTCCACAGAGTGCCTGGTGTTATGGTAATGTGCGGCACTGCTACTTGCCTAAATTAGGGATTCAATTCCCACTGGGGCTGTCCAAACCGTTGATGTGACGCAGTCACATACGTTGACATATGTCTTGTTCGCCACACACAGTCCGACAACACAGCCCCAGTGTGCTCTGTGAAGGAAGGAACTGGAGATGAGATACTGAAATACATCCGTAGACCGCGTCATAAAGTGGATTAATAAGGAAGAAGTCAGCAAGGAAGGGATGGAGGAGTGTGTGTTGGGGGTGGGGGTTAAGGAGGGAGGGTGCCCCCGGCCGAGGCTGACCTACATGCAGAGGGGCCAGGGTGGCAGGGCAGGAAAAGGCCCTCGGCGGTCCCTGCCATGTGGATCTTAGCCATCCAATTGTGCTGGGAACACTGTGTGCGCATGTGGGCGCGCGTTCAATGGCGGCAACTATCTGCGAGCGTGTGCGCTTCACTTTCAGTGTCCTCGTCACACTCGACGGGCAGCCAGGATCTTCCACTCCGCTGCGTCTTCACAAATCCACTGGCCTCACTCGAGAGAGACGGGGAAAAGGGAAAGAAAGGGAAGGAGAGCTGCACGAGCGAGAGAGGGGGGGGGGCGTCGGAGAAACAAAGCGAGGGAGAGGGAATGGAGGTGATGAAGAGAAACGCTAGAAAATACAAATACAATTCGATTGGTTTCGAGGCCCCCCCACACACACACTAATTGCCAATCCTTGGCGAGAGGCTGCCATAATAATGATTCTGATAAAGCAGCAATTATTTTGAAATGTGATTGGTGGTTCACCTCACCTAACCCACTCGAAGCACCAGAAATGGCTGATCTCACTAGCTTCCTAGAGACAAGAGATCTGCTAGTCTAGGCCTACATTTGGTCCTTTGCATACGTTAAGATGTGCTCCTGATCAACGTGCACCAGAAATGCATCTGAAGGATCGCATAAGGGGGCGTTTCCTTCAGCAGGAAACGCCAGCAGGAAACGCAAGTCAAAGTTGTTTTTCTCTTAATGGGAACAACTGAATTGTTCCCCGAGTGCCGGGCCAGACCAATTAATCCCAGATAGGATGGCCGCTTGAGCCAGTTCTGGGGGCCGGATGAATGTCGACTGATTATATCTCGGGGAGGCTCTCTCTCCAAATGGGTAGTAAAAGCAGCAGAGGTGGAAAATCCTTTTTCTCTTTTTTTTAGGAGGGCCATTCGACAAATGCGACATTAAAGCGGCAAAGTGAAGCCGAGGCAACTCTCCCCCCCCCCCCCACATATGCACAAACACAAATACACACGTATCAGCCGTCGACGCGGGCACAGAAACACACAGGGATTCTCATTTACTGGCCTGCATGTGCACACACACAAAGCTACAGCAATAAAAGCGCGCACACGTGCACGGAGATGTTGTATAATGAGATACAATCACGCATGCACAAACACATAAAGCCATGACACACACACACACACACACACACACACACGCACACACACACCATGGCTGCTCCCTGGGCTCCAGCAGGGAGGTGCCTTAACTGATTTATTAAGAGCTAAACGTGTCATTAGCGAGAGCGGCTAACCCTCGGCTCATTAGCATAAGCAAATTCTGTGGTATAGCCTGGCAGTCTGTCACAGTGCAGGCTGGGGCCTGTGTAATTGCGAGCTACGGCAACTTTTATTGCTGCTATTCTTTCACATATTCTTTTGTCATAGAGCTAGGTTTTATCAAAGCTCCCATCTGTACGCTGCAAGGCTTAGGCGTGGGGGACCGGGGTAAACGTAACTGCCTTACATCACCGCACTGCGGGGGGGGGGGGGGGGGCAGGGGTAAAGCAGTAGAGTTGGGTACACATCTGCATACTGCTGAGGAGCTGAATACACTGCTACAGAGGTGGGTTTATACTGCAGAGGTGACAGCCCTGTGCAAGTGGCAGGGAGGCTGCTCATGAAGTGTGCTACTGGAGCTGTAGGCTGTTTATTGCTACACTGTGACCCCATGAGTTCTTTTTTGGGGGGGGGGATCCCCCCCCCCTTTTCTCCCCAAATGTATCCAGCCAATTACCCCACTCTTCCGTGCCATCCCGGTCGCTGCTCCACCCCCTCTGCCGATCCGGGGAGGGCTGCAGACTACCACATGCCTCCTCCGATACATGTGGAGTCGCCAGCCGCTTCTGTTCACTCGACAGTGAGGAGTGTCACCAGGGGGACATAGCGAGTGGGAGCATCACGCTATTCCCCCCAGTTTCCCCCCCGAACAGGCACCCCCGACCGATCAGAGGAGGCGCCAGGACACATACTCACATCTGGCTTCCCACCTGCAGACACGGCCAATTGTGTCTGTAGGGATGCCCGACCAAGCCCGGAGGTAAGACGGGGATTCGAACCGTCGATCCCCGTGTTGGTAGGTGACAGAATAGACCGCCACGCTACCCGGACGCCCATAATTTCTGTGTGAGTGGGTATAAGGCTGAGGGACACACACACACACACATTCTCTCTCTAACGTGTTGTGCTTTCATTTCAGTGTGCAGTTTCTGAAATCAAAGGGACGTTTGCGATTCCCACAGGGGGACTCTGACTCACAGCGTGGTAAACTGCCACGTTAAACGAGGACGGCATTTTCGCTTCTCGGCCTCATTCATTGGATGAGCTAATGAAGAACGCACGGCGTCCCGGAGAAGCTCAGAGGGGAAACATCCTTTACTTTACACACTGCTGAGAATAAATAAATAAAAAAAACAACAACAACATACATACCAATTATTTTTCGCTGCCGATTTGGATTCAAAGTCATTTTACACCACCGCTGCCCTGACCGCCAAGTTGACACGGGCTCAGTCGCACACCCCCTCGGTGGGTGTGTTGTTCTGCATGTGGAATCTGGACAGAGACGGAGCTGGTTCCTCTCAGGGAAGGGGACTCTAGTGTGTGGACAGCAGCTGCATGCTTATGTGTACACCAGACGTGATATACAGGCCCCCGCTGTACGGCTTCCTCGTGTCTCATTGGCCCCTTTTAAGCCCGGGACCTACACAGTCACGCACACGCCAGATTAAGGACACCGAGGCACTATTTCATGCGCAAACACACGCAATCTACCCTCCTTCAGCGTTTTACACCCCTACGCCGCACCGTCCCAGGTGGAGTAAAACACCCACTCCACTTCCACCCTTTAACGCCAAAGTGTCATTCTTTATCCGGGGGGCCATAATCAGGATTTGTGGCTGAGAGGAAGCTCATAGATCCAGGCTGAGTCAAGGACAAACAGACTGCGCCAAGCGCCAAGGCTAAACCGTCACGTACGGCAAGTCCTCCCAGCATCGCCCAACCCGCCCTTCCTGTTTTTCAGTTTCTCTCTCTCTCTCTTTTTTATTTTTTAAACTCACTCGTTCCCCCTGTTGCGCTGTGCTGGCCTTCCTCACATGCGTCATTTCTTTTCCCAACCAACTTCTGCCATCTTCACGCCCCCGCTTGTACCCCGCGTACGTCAAAGGCGTTTTCCCTAATCTCATTTGACGATGGTTTTGCCGAGGCAGTAACGGTTGTTGGCGAGAGAAAATAAAGCCTCGTGCTTTATTTCCCTGCGCTGTCAAAGACGGGGTTTCACCACGCCGGTGCTGTCACACAAAGCGAGGCTATCTTTGTTAAAATACGAGAGGAATTGTAGGTTGTTGGTTCGCTGTAATGTGGTCTATTCTACCGCTATTCAGATAAGCGGGGTGGCTCCAGACACATATGGCTCCATCTGCTAGCACTGAGTCCCACGGTTAATCTCTCGTATCAGGGTGCTACGCCGGTTTCCGTCTTTCTGGAATAATCCGCTGAACGCTACTCGACAGCTCCTTGGCGGCAGACCCAAGTCGAATTCAACACCGAGAGCCACATACCGAGTACACCGAGTCACAAACGGCAGGGCTTTCCACCTTCTGTACACACGAAGGGATGCTAGAATATTCCTGAAGAGAAAAGTCAATGAATGTATCGGAGGGGGCATGTGGTAGTTTGCAGTAACCCCAGACCCGTAGTCCAATACGTGTTTGTCAGTAAAACGAATGGATCAGATCTGTGTTCAGTACAAACCAGACCCGTGGACTCGTGTCACGTGATTTGGGCTCGAATCAGACTCGAATCACAAATTTGATGACTTCAGACGCGACAGAACTGAAAAAGACTTGCAACTCGACTTTGACACCAATGACTTGGGACTGGACTTGGACTTGAGCCTTTTGACTTGGAAGACTCGACACCTTCTCCACGCCCAAAGATATAACGCTTTTAAAAAGGGTGCAGCCAACAAACTCCTCATTTCCATATTCACAAGATGCACTTCGACTCAGTGTGTAATAAATACACATTTTAAAGAGCACTCATGATTTGTGTAAGTACTGTATAATAACTATTACCCTGTCGTTAAAACTTTTAAATAGGGGCGTCTGGGTAGCTTGGCGGCCTATTCTGTTGCCTACCAACACGGGATCGCCGGTTTGAATCCCCGTGTTACCTCCAGCTTGGTCGGGCGGTCCCTACAGACACAACTGGCAGTGTCTGCGGGTGGGAAGTCGGATGTGGGTACTTGTCCTGGTCGCTGACACTAGCGCCTCCACTGGTTGGTCGGGGCGCTGGGGCGCCGCTCCCCCCAGATCGGCAGAGGGGGTGGAGCAGCAACCAGGATGGCTCAAAAAGAGCGGGGTAATTGGCCAGATACAATTGGGGAGAAAAAGGGGGAAAATTGAGAAGAAAAAAAAACAAACTTTTAAAGGCCATTTGATTTGATCAAGAGCAGAGAATGACTTGTTTAGGACTGGAAACTCAAAGTTTAGGATATGGCACTTGACTTGGGACTTGAATATCAACAACAACTTAGTTTTGTATAGCACCTTTCAAGGAACCCAAGGATGTTTTACACCAGATAAGAAAAAAAAGATTAAAACAAAGATCATAAGACTACAGACCATAGGCCTTAGGTTTTCAGCAGTCTTTTAAAAATTGTCCGAAGACGCAGCGTTGTGGAGCTCTGCTGCAATAGAGTTCCAAAGGGTGGGGGCTGCCACACTAAAGGCTCTTTCCCCAAAAGACTGCAGGCTGGTGTGGGGGATGGAAAGCAGGCCCGTGTCTGCGGACAGCAGAATCCAGGACGGAATATAGGGGTTGAGAAGGTCTGATAGGTACTGGGGGGTATGGGCATGGAGGGATTTATAGGTGAGGAGGAGGATTTTATAGGAAATGCCGGATTTGACCGGTAGCCAGTGAAGGTGGACAAGGGTGGGAGTGATGTGTTGCCAGGGCTTGGTGTGGGTGAGCACCCTCGCAGCTGAATTCTGAACATATTGAACCCTGTCTAGGGCTTTGCTAGGTACCCCAGACAGGACTGTATTGCAATAAACCAGATGAGAGGTGATGAAGGCATGGATGAGGGTCTCTGCCACGGAGTCTGAGAGTAATGGTTGGGGTCTGGAGATGTTTCTGAGGTGAAAGAAAGCAGATTTGCTGACGGGTTTGATGTGTGACTGGATGAGAGGGTGGAGTCCAGAATGACACCAAAGTTGCGGACTTCTGGGGATGGGCAGATGGAGCAGACATCCACATCGAGGAGAAGATCTCCAACCTCAAGACTATCAAGACTTTAAACTTGTGACTTGGTAAACAATGACCTGGTCCAACCTCTGGTACTAACCAATACTTTAAGTTTAGTATCTTTGCACGCTCAATAATCCAGGTAAGTAAATCACGGAAAGTTGAATCAGTTCATCTGGACACAACGTTCATTGAGAGAGAGACGTTTCATCACTCATCTCAGTGACCTCTTCAGTCTCAACTGACTGCAGGTATCCCCATCCTTACGTGAACGTTTCTCTCATTAAACGTTGTGTCCAGATGAACTGATTCAACTTGCTGTGATTTAAGTCTAGTGCTAAGATTTGGCAGTGAAAAGAGGCATCGGTGCATCCTCAATGTGCAGTCAGTGTGCTCATCTGTGTGAATGACCACTGACCAAACAGAGTCAGCGAGCATTAGAGCCGGTCTCATAGCTGCTGGGCTGGTACAGTTACAGAGGAAGTTAGATGGCAAAAAAAAACAGGTCTCCTCTCATTCTTTTTTGCCGGCTCAAACTTCTTTCTCTCGCTCTCTGTCTTTCCTTGTCACTGTGTCTGTCCCTCTGTTCCCCCGGGTGGTAAGACACTGAGCTAACTCTGCTCTTTGAGAGGACAGTTCAAGAATCAGTTCACTTCCAGATGAATGAACTGTCAGTGTCTCGCTATCACTTTCCAAACCAACAGTCCTGGAGATCGTTACTATATAGGTGTTTACATCATCGCCAAGAACGAAACACTGAAAGTGCGTTTACACTATACACAATGCACACACACACATGCACAAACGCATGCCTGCACACACTCTCGCACAAATGCATGATGCACACTCGCGTGTGCACTTGCACAAATGCATGCACGCACACACTCGCACAAATGCATGCATGCACACATGCACACAAAGTACAAAGTGCCTTCTGAACCAAACAAAGCTATATTGTATAAAACCAATTTGACCGGCAAATTTCCCATACATCATTCTCCTCCGGCTCCTGATTGAAGGGCCAAGGGTGACATTTACGGCTGACCTTTTCCCTCTTCTCATTTCTTCATTCCACTTGCTACGCTACCCTTTAACCCAATCCTCTCTTTTTTATTTGCTCTCTATTCTCCTCGGGGCGCTGTGCTTTGATTCAGCTAAATACCAGCAAAGCCTTTGGTGCTGCTGCCCTTTAGCGTGAAGTACTCCAGTGGTAATTATGAGCTACAGTAAACCTCAATGAAAAATCCCATGTCATTAATAACCCCCATTTCAACTGACGAGCTACACTACACTTGCTGACATCTTTTTTTTTTAAACCAACATGTGCCAGGAAGTGACTTAACTGCCAGGAAATAATCGTTATTGTGCCAAATCATCATCTCTCCCTGTGTGTTTACATAGTCTGGTACAAGCTGATTGTGATATATCAAGTCACATCTTTCTCCGGAAATTACCGGGAATCGTCTAGCATGTTAACATTAATTGAACGGGGGAGGGGGGGTTTGTCTATTTAACCAAGCCGCGAGCAAGTGCAATATGTTCGCACAATATTTTAATTTGCTCGCAGATATTTTCTGCTCCAGGACCTAATACCATCGCACACAACAGCAATTCAACACAATAAGGCTACAGATTATAACGACCCATTTCAATCTTTCTGCAAATATTCATTTTCCTCCTCTTTAATGTAGAGGGAGAAAATTAGCTGGGAAGTCCCCACAAGGCATTTCCCTTGTGAAGAGAAAGAAAATGAGCTAACTCCAGCATCCTCTGGAAACACACTGTCATGGTGATATTTGATTACCCACGGCGCATTTGGACAGCAAGAAGAATCTCTCTGCTTCCAGCAGAGGGAAACCACACTATTCTCTTTTGAGTAATCTCTCTCTCTCTCTCTCTCTCTCTCTCTCTCTCTCTCTCTCTCTCTCTCTCTGCGCCTCTGTCTCTCTCCACCCTTATTCCGGGGTCCCTGCAAGAGAGCAATAATTGAGCCCTTTGAGGCCCGCAGTTGCCATGAGCCCTGTGCTGCGGCTGCTTAATTGGTTGTATTATGCGCAGGCAAACCGCACTGTACAATGTACCATGTTAGCGGTGGTGAGATGTAAGTACTATGTGTCTATCCATTTTTCAGGTGGTGTGGATGCTGATGTTTGCACTGGGTGCACGCCAGGAACCCTTGCGTCTCAACTACGGTGCATTTCAGCTTCGATATGAAACTGTGTGCCTTTGAAGAGAGCTGTGCCTTCTGCAGGGCTCATCTACCTCTCTGTTTTGTTGTCACATAACTGCGTCTTTCTTCAAATCTGATTCTGAAGCTGTTCTATTTCCATATGGACGCTGCATTCTCATTATCTGCCACTCTCGCCCCAACTCACTACTACTATTCACCTGCCTCAGCCTTATTCTCTCTTATGACAAACAATTGTTTTTTGCGGCGTTAGTTACATGAGCTCAGGTGTATGTGGGGGTTCCCCCCCCCCCACACACACACACATTTTGCATCTCAGCCCTCCATCAGCTGACCCCAAATCCAGGACTCAGGTGCAAGGAGAGCCACAGAAGACCGATAAAACAGTTTGTTTACTGAGTCATTAAATATCGTTTGTAGCCTTGAAAATGTCACAACGGGGAAAAAAATCCTTCCATGAGCTGAGATAATGTCACTTGTATAATTGTGTCATTATTATTATTATTCTGATGTGGTGAAAACATTTAGAATAATTTCATCCTGTTTTAGTACTCGATTTGAAGGTCCCATGCAATGATAAATGTATTTTCATTCTTGTTACCTCTTTTATCTGCACTTAGTTTGTCACAACAGAAAAAAAAAATCCTTCCATGAGGTGAGATAGTGTCACTTGTATAATTGTGTCATTATTATTATTCTGATGTGGTCAAAACATTTGAAATAATTTGATCCTATTTTAGCACTCTATTTGAAGGCCCCATGAAATGACAAATGTATTTTCATTCCTTTTTTATTTGCATTTAGTTTACATCTATTTAACACTGTGTCCTAGAAATTCAACAAAAAAATATCTTGATGCATGCTCAATAATCCAGGCAAGAACATCAAAGAAGGTTGAATCAGTTCAGCTGGATACAACGTTTACTGAGAGATCAAAGAAGGTTGAATCATTTCATCTGGATACAATGTTTATTGACAGATACGTTTTATCACTCAACTAAGTGTCAACTTAGATGTCACTTAGTTGACACTTAGTTGAGTGTTGAAATGTATCTGTCCATAAATGTTGTATCCAGATGAACCGATTCAACCTTCTTTGATCAACAAAATAATATTCTGCTTTATTTCTGTACTCGTAAGAATGAAAATTGTCTCTTTCTGACATATACAATCTGTCATCCTGCACTTATAAAAAAAAATGTAAAAATGTCAAGCAAGATTGAATAAGACTGAGAGAGGACTAGAGGTCTTCTACCACCAAATTGAAACTTGCCAATAACATATCAATGTCCATATTCGTCTAAAAATGCCCGGCCTTTATTTATTGTTAGTCAAACCAAATTCTGTCCCCTCACAAAACCCTCCCCTACAGTTCCATTTCATTCAGAAATATGTCAAGTTGCAGATGATTGTGGCAGAGCCCTGCACGAGACCGTTTTCCTAATCCCACTCCCACCGCTCCTGCTGTATTTCTGACCATTACCGCCCGCACCTGTAATGTGCGTGTGTTACACTCCCGCAACGTGCTTGTCCACTCCCGCCTGCTCCCGCAAACATTCTGCCCAGTCAGGCCTGCACAGTAGGATTCCCATGATTTCTTTTCTTTCAGAATCAGAATCATAATACTTTATTCATCCCCGAGGGGAAATTTGTGTCTTCTCCCGTCCCGCAGGGAAAACACACTATTTTACTGTGTACCATTAATAAAGGGATGCATACCTGTCAGTAATAACGGAGCAAAATTATGTTCTAGTGCATAATTACATCGATACCAGGGCAATAATTAGAGATCTTCCAGTGCAATAAGTATACCTATTCTAGGGCAAAATTAAATGGTATTTATTTGACTTTTATTTTAGAACCTATGTTGTTTGTTTTGCTGAGGTTGTTTTATGTTTCCCTGGGTCTTTTAACGCACCGGGGACACGGAGCAGGTATGTCAACTCAACCCAGAGGTGCCAGACTTGTGCCCGTTTTACATCAATACTTGTGCACATTTGTCGCATCTAACAAACTCGAGTTCTTATCCATCTTTGTCTGTCACAACTGAGAAATTTTTCCAAATATCAGACTTCCATTCTCTTGCTTTGTTTTTGTATTGTAACGAGCAACTTTTGAGTTTATTTTCAACTTCATTTGTTGGCGCCATCGTTCTTGTTAGCGCTAGCTAAATCGCGGGACCCGGAGTTTATGTTTTGACCGCCCGCAGCAAAGTTAAAACCGGCCGCTCCTGCGAGATTTGCACTGGGTCCCGCGGGACTCGTGGGATCCCGATCCCAATGCAGTCTAGATTGTGGTGCTCTAAATTCCACGAGACATTTAAGAAAACGGTGCATTTTGAAAATGCACATCAACAATTAGTTGAGATGCACATTTTTTTGCAGTGCAGCCACATCAAAGGACCTGTGTGCAGAGCCCCATCTCAGGCTGCCATTCGCTCTCTCTCTCTCTCTCTCTCTCTCTCTCTCTCTCTCTCTCTCTCTCTCTCTCTCTCTCTCTCTCTCAATCTCTCTTTCTCCTTTCTGTGCATCTCTAGCTGTCTATAAATGATCTCTATTGGTTGCTGAACAACCTCTTGCTCTTTCTCTTCTTTCAAGCTCTTTCACTCCAGTCAATCGCTTCCTCTCTGTTTTTCCTCCCTCCCACCTCTGTCCTGTTCTCATCCACTTCCTGCCCGCCAGTCTCACTCTCTCAGTGTCCATTCACCCCTCTGTACTATTTTTCTCTTCCTCTACCCCTTTCCATTTCTATTTCACCCCTTCCTCTCTTTTCTTCCTTTCCATACCCTAATGCCTCGTCTTGTCCCCGTCCTCATTCCCTGTTGTTATCTCTCTCTCTCTCTCTCTCTCTCTCTCTCTCTCTCTCTCTCTCTCTCTCCTCTCTCTCTCTCTCTCTCTCCATGCATTCTGTGGTCCCCCTCCTTTGCCTGTGGGGCCCAACCTCTCTGTCGACCTCGGTGAGAAGCCTAATGATGCAGAAATGTAGCAGCGCTCTGCAGGAGCTCGCTGACGTGCTGTAAGGAAAGAATGACAACACACAAACACACACACACACACGCATTACACAAACAACACACAAACGGAGTTGCGCGCACGCACACACACACACACACATACACACAGCAGAGTTTAAAATGTGCAAATGGGAACATACACATACGCCCACATGCGCGCACCACAGGCTTGTAGTGAGAAAAAAATGGCCATGGCTAGTGTGCCATGCTGATGGAGGGAGAAAGAGAAAGAAAGAGAAGGAGAGACAGCGAGAAAGAAAGAGAGGGAAAGTAAGACGATAGGAGCATCAATAGCAGCCTGCGGGAACTGACACAATGAGTGCAACGCCATTGGCTTAATATGACAGCCCCACTGACACCTCGCAGCCTCCACATAGAACACACACACACACACACACACACACACACACACACACACACACACACACACACACACACACACACACACACACACACACACACACACACACACTCTCTCACAAGCTAGGGTGAGTCAGAGGCCCCCAGAGGGCTTCTCTCCACCTAGCTAAAGCCTGGCTCTGACAAACACAACACCTTATGGTTGACTACTATTGCCCAAGGAGAAACAGACACTGTCCCAATTCCATCCCTTTACTCACCGCAGCACTACACACAGCATGCCAATGTCTCAGTCTAACTCCACACACTGTTGTATACTTTCTTTACTTTCTTTCTATCACTTTCTACACACACACATACACACACACATACACACACACACACATATATATATATATATAGATATATATATAGATATATATATAGATATATCCATCCATTATCCAAGCCACTTATCCCAATTGGGGTCGCGGGATGCTGGAGCCTATCACAGCAGTCATTGGGCGGCAGGCGGGAATACACCTTGGACAGGCCGCCAGTCTATCACAGGGCCATATATATGTATATATATATATAACTTCATTATTATGTATTCCACTCATGGTAATGCACAGCTCCAGACAGAAACAAGCAATTCATGACCAAACACAACTCAATTTACACTTTCCATGATTGAAAAGGAGCAGGGAGAAGAAAATCTTATTTTGCCTGCCTCCTTACTCAAACCTAAATAAACAACAGAATAGATGGCCTGTCAGTCAGTTACCCAGCAACTAACACTTACAGCAACAGGAGCAATGAAAAAGAATCAAAAAGCCATACACAATAATTCACCATCAACTGAAAACCCATTACCTGACAACTCCATATTGTCTAATAATTCTTTCCTTATACACTTTCTTGAACTGGAAGATATTTATACAACCCTTTAGATCGCTCGCTAAAGAATTCCACAGTTTGATGCCACATACCGAAATACACATCTGCTTTAAAGTAGTACGTGCATACTGATGTTTAAATTTAAATTTCCTTCTATGGTTCTTGTCCTCCGAACTAAAAACAAATGATTTCTGTAAATATTCTGGTAATACTCTGCTTTTTGCCCTGTACATAACTAACAACGTCTGTGTGTGTGTGTGTGTGTGTGTGTGTGTGTGTGTGTGTGTGTGTGTGTGTGTGTATGTGTGTATATAAAAATATATATATACACTCACTGGCCACTTTATTAGGTACACCTTGCTAGTACCGGGTTGGACCCCCTTTTGCCTTCAGAACTGCCTTAATCCTTCGTGGCATAGATTCAACAAGGTACTGGAAACATTCCTCAGAGAGTTTGGTCCATACTGACATGATAGCATCACGCAGTTGCTGCAGATTTGTCGGCTGCACATCCATGATGCGAATCTCCCGGTCCACCACATCCCAAAGGTGCTCTATTGGATTGAGATCTGGTGACTGTGGAGGCCATTTGAGTACAGTGAACTCATTGTCATGTTCAAGAAACCAGTCTGAGATGATTCGAGCTTTATGACATGGCGCGTTATCCTGCTGGAAGTAGCCATCAGAAGATGGGAACACTGTGGTCATAAAGGGATGGACATGGTCAGCAACACTACTCAGGTAGGCTGTGGCGTTGACACGATGCTCAATTGGTACTAAGGGGCCCAAAGTGTGCCAAGAAAATATCCCCCACACCATTACACCACCACCACCAGCCTGAACCGTTGATACAAGGCAGGATGGATCCATGCTTTCATGTTGTTGACGCCAAATTCTGACCCTACCATCCGAATGTCGCAGCAGAAATCGAGACTCATCAGACCAGGCAACGTTTTTCCAATCTTCTATTGTCCAATTTTGGTGAGCCTGTGCGAATTGTAGCCTCAGTTTCCTGTTCTTAGCTGACAGGAGTGGCACCCGGTGTGGTCTTCTGCTGCTGAAGCCCATCTGCCTCAAGGTTCGACGTGTTGTGCGTTCAGAGATGCTCTTCTGCATACCTCGGTTGTAATGAGTGGTTATTTGAGTTACTGTTGCCTTTCTATCAGCTCGAACCAGTCTGGCCATTCTCCTCTGACCTCTGGCATCAACAAGGCATTTTCGCCCACAGAACTGCCGCTCACTGGATATTTTCTCTTTTTCGGACCATTCTCTGTAAACCCTAGAGATGGTTGTGCGTGAAAATCCCAGTAGATCAGCAGTTTCTGAAATACTCAGACCAGCCCGTCTGGCACCAACAACCATGCCACGTTCAAAGTCACTTAAATGACCTTTCTTCCTCATTCTGATGCTCGGTTTGAACTGCAGCAGATCGTCTTGACCATGTCTACATGCCTAAATGCATTGAGTTGCTGCCATGTGATTGGCCGATTAGAAATTTGCGTTAACGAGCAGTTGGACAGGTGTGCCTAATAAAGTGGCCGGTGAGTGTATATATCACACACAAACACACACACACACACACACACACACACACACATATATATATATGTATATATACACACACGTGTATGTGTGTGTGTGTGTGTGTGTGTGTGTATAAAAAGATATATATATATATATATATATATATATATATATATCCCTCCTTTTTCGGGTGGTGTGCGTCTTCCTCAAGCTCGGGTCCTCTACCAGAGGCCTGGGAGTTTGAGGGTTCTGCACAGTATCTTAGCTGTTCCAAGGACTGCACTCCAAGGTGGTTGAGAATGACAGAGCTAAGATCCTGTGGGACTTCAAGTTCCAGACTGACAAGCAGGCGCTGGCCAACCAACCAGACATTGTGGCGGTTGACAAGGAACAGAAGACAGCAGTAATGACCACTGTAGCAATCTCGAGTGGCGGCAACATGTGGAAGGTGAAATCCACAGTCGTCCAAGTGGTAACAGGAGCACTAGGAGCTGTGACCCCCAAACTGGGAGAGTGCCTCCAGCAGATTCCAGGAACAACTTCTGAGGTCTCTGTCCAGAAGAGAGCCAGTCCTAGGAACAGCTAAGAAACTGTGCAGAACCGTCAACTCCCAGGCCTCTGGTAGAGGACCCGAGCTTGAGGAAGACACACACCACCCGAAAAAGGAGGGAGATTTATAATTTATATATACGTATATATATATATATATATAGTATATAAGTGTGTGTGTGTGTGTGTGTTTGTGTGTGTGTGTGTATGTATATCAGCTCTATATGCAGATATAGTTTGTTTGTTTTCCACTAGGCTGATTTTGATATTTCTGTGTGTGTGCGTGTGTATGGTACAGTCTGATCAGGCCTCTGCTACATCAGCAGCAGGCAGGAAATCCATATGAGCTCCACAGTCAATTACTTTAGCTGTCATTGGTCTGCCATCACCAGACTCCCCAAGGACAGCAACCAATCACACCCGAGAATGATGCAGTGCCACCAATCCCAGTATAGAGTCAAAAGGCCTGAGTCATGGGTTATTGCCGGGGTGAGGTATGCTCTCACACTTGGAGGCAGAGCCACAGATCCGGTTCTGGTGCTTTGACACTACAACACTATAATGAGCATCCTTGGTCTGTTGGGATGCTCACTGATATTGCTAAGGGATGGGAAGATGCAAAAATGACTATTGCATAAGATCATAAATATCAATAAAACAGAAAAATATTCAGTGAACATTTATCAGCCATGCACTGTTCTCGCAAAAACTCAAGAACCACAACGTTCTCTTCCCATCCGCAGTCATTAGGAATAGAGAGTGGGCTCTGTGTGCACAGGACACAAGGCCTATTATATTGCTAGAGGCTGATGCATTACAAACGCCTGATTCAAGGTGGGAGAGGTCAAGTGGCACGTCCATAAGTTTGTCCCGGAGAAAGCCGTGAAAATGAGACTGCCAGAAAGTTCTGGCATTTCACATGTAAGCAGACTGCACTCAAGGTGGAAGTGATGATGTCAGCAGCAAGGGGGGCCCCCTTGTCTCCTCGTCGAATATAGCACACGGACGTCAGAGGAGGCTAATGAATTACACACACACACACACACACACACACACACACACACACACACACACACACACACACATGCTTTCTCATGCAATTTTAACATAGGTCTCTGCCAAATCAATATATCTGTAGCCCAGCTCCCAAAAAAAAAAGGGGGCCCGCTGGATCCCTCCTTTACTAAGGCTTGCCTTCCCTCCGGTCCACTTCCAGGCAAGATGGATGCCAAGAAAGGGCCTCTGTAGGAAAGGGATCAAAGCACTAGCCAAATGCTTTTGGACAAACAGCGTCCCACTGGGCTCCCGTTTTAGAAAGCACTCTCTGTTGTTCACAGTGGTGGGTTGGATGATGAGGGGATAAACGGAGTAACTAACCGGTAGAGATTTTGCCCCGCTGAATGGCGTCTACACAACAACCCACTGACATTTCCCACACAAACCCTCGGTGGATAGTAGCCACTGCCTGACCCGCAGAAAGCAAAAAGAAGACGTCAGTTTCATCAACAGTCGACATGACAGATGGTTCCTGTATGAGACTGACGTTTCCCTCTCTGCTGGTTCAGCCCGTTTCTGTGGCTATTAGCCTATTTTGTAGACACACCCACGCACACACAAACACAAGAGGGACATGCTACAGTAATTCTGCTTGCGTTCGTAGTCACATGTGCCATTACCTATAGGGGTTCGGTCACGTGCTATCTGTATTCATGAGGGAACCGCATGCAACATTTAGTGATGAAAGGCAGCGGATGCATGAGAAATAAGGGTGGTGGTGAGGCCAGTCGGTTGATGTTGGGGGCACTCGTTTTGACTACTCGGATGTCCCAGAAGGGACTTCTTATAGTATAACTGGTTCAAAGGATATGAATGAGGAGGGGTTTCCTGGTTGACGGCGGTTGAAACCGCATTTCTTTTTCAGCGGCCCTATTCACACCCAACCGTTCACTTCTCCAGCTGTGCAGTACCCCGGCTGCAGGGTTTAGAAGGCGGGGTACTGCACCCACCACACAGCCAAAGACAGAGAGGCAGACGGAGTGAGCCGGGTGTCCGGGTAGCATAGCAGTCTATTCCGCTGTCTACCAACATGGGGATAAGAGGGTCAAATCCCTGTATTACCTCCGGCTCGGTTGGGCGTCCCTACAGACACAATTGGCTGTGTCTGCGGGTGGGAAGCCGGATGTGGGTATGTGTCCTGGTCGCTGCACTAGCGCCTCCTCTGGTCGGAATAGTGTGATCCTCCCACTCCCGCTCACTACGTCCCCCTGGCGAAACTCCTCAGGGTCAAGTGAAAAGAAGCAGCTGGCGACTCCACAAGTATCGGAGGAGGCATGTGGTAGTCTGCAGAGGCGGCGGAGCAGCGACCGGGACGGCTTGGAAGAATGGAGTAGTTGGCCGGATACAGTTGGGGAGAAAAAGGGGGGAAATTCCGGGGGGGGGAAGCCGGATGTGGGTATGTGTCCTGGTCGCTGTACTAGCGCCTCCTCTGGTCGGAATAGTGTGATCCTCCCACTCCCACTCACTACGTCCCCCTGGCGAAACTCCTCAGGGTCAAGTGAAAAGAAGCAGCTGGCGACTCCACAAGTATCGGAGGAGGCATGTGGTAGTCTGCAGAGGCGGCGGAGCAGCGACCGGGACGGCTTGGAAGAATGGAGTAGTTGGCCGGATACAGTTGGGGAGAAAAAGGGGGGAAATTCCGGGGGGGGAAGCCGGATGTGGGTATGTGTCCTGGTCGCTGTACAAGCGCCTCCTCTGGTCGGAATAGTGTGATCCTCCCACTCCCACTCACTACGTCCCCCTGGCGAAACTCCTCAGGGTCAAGTGAAAAGAAGCAGCTGGCGACTCCACACGTATCGGAGGAGGCATGTGGTAGTCTGCAGAGGCGGCGGAGCAGCGACCGGGACGGCTTGGAAGAGTGGACTAGTTGGCCGGATACAGTCGGGGAGAAAAAAGGGGAAAATTCCAAGAAAAAAAGACGGAGAGAGCCAGAGAGATACAGTGGCAGAGGACAACTGACAAGAGTCCTGTTCACAATCGATAGCGTCAACAGATAAAGCAAGAGATCGACAAAGAGAAAGACGGAGCGAGTTGCAAATAAGCGGGGAGTCATAGCTGTTTACTGAGCCAAGCGGCGCTGGCGGGGTGACAGTGGGATTATTATTATCGTCAGATGGTCAGATGGTGGCTGTTATCGGGACTCAGCTGGTCGGGTCCGGCCATTGGGAGCATCACCAAGTGCTGCTACGTCTTCCATGAAACCGAGCCCACCGTTGGGAGGACACTGCAGTGTTGGCACGCTCCCTGGCTGAGCTGCTCGTAAGGGGAGTAATGGGAAAACACTGATGAGAAATGGGAAAACTTTTCCCTTGCATGATGTTGCCATGCAGATCTCGAACATAAAGGACCGGGGGGAGGAGAGAAGGCAGGAGCCCAGAACGTTTGATTTGCACAAGAAAGAAAGAGAAAGAAAGAGAGAAAGAAAAAAGAGGGAAAGTAAGTAAATTAGACAGCTTGGTGCATATTTCTGGTTGATGTGTATCCTTGAATTCATTTAGACCAAAAGGCGAGAGCAGAAACTTCATCCTGCCTGGGATATATTAATTAAAAACCAAATCCGTGGAAATTATACCAGCCATCTCCCACAGATGATCCTTCTGATATCTGTTTTTCTCTGTCTTCCCCTCATCTCATCTCATCTCATCTCATCTCATCTCAGCTCATCTGGCCCCGGCCCTGTTCACTCCCTGCAGTGCATTGGTGCATGTGGGAGAAGTTCTTGCCGCAGAAGGAAGCTTCAGACCTACTTCTGCCATCCCTCATTGATATTCAAGCATTTTGATTTTTTTTTTAACCGAAGTCCACCGCATGAGCTATAAACATCTCCTCATAATTTAAGCTGCGAGTAAAAACATGCTGCCATAACCTATGATATATTTTAAAAAAAAAACTTTTAAGCATCCTATTAAAACACACCACAGTGAATGATGAAGCACCTTGAAAAAAACGACAGCGAGGTGCTTATGGGTTGATTTGGGACAGACTGCAACAAAGTGCTACCGCTCCCCTGCTGCCACTTCTCATCTTTTTCCTTCTATGGCTGTAATGAAGAACCCCAAACACATCTCTCTCTCTCTCGCTCTCTCTCTCTCTCTCTCCCCCCCCCTTTTCCTTTTCTCCCCCTCATCTCCTGTCTCTCTTTTTCTCCATTACCACCGTATCGATCTCCCAATCTAATCAGGCTCTTGCGGTTATGTGAATCTCATTCTGAGGACTTGGCAGCACATTTCACATTTCAGGAATTTATCTTGTGTCTCATATCCATATACAGTGCTGCTTGAAAGTTTGTGAACCCTCCAGACATGGTCACTGTTTTTGTAAAAAACGTTAAAATAAGCTTATTACACATACATCCAAATCCCAATTTGTAAAGCACACCTTCCAAATAATGGACACACACACAAAAAGAGATATATTTTCATTATTTAATTTAACAAAGGTGGTTTATGTCACAAAAACTGAAAATTTAACATGTGCAAAAGTATGTGAAACCTTGTATTAGTAGCTTGTGGCTCCCCCTTTTGCAGCCATTACTTCAACCAAACGTCTTCTGTAACCACTAACCAGTCTCTCGCATCTGCTTATGGGGCTTTTTGCCCACTCCTCCTTGCAGAACTCAGCCAGTTGAGAGAGGTTGGAGGGACATCTGGTATGTACCAATTTCTTCAGGTCTCACCACAACATTTCAATTGGATTAAGATCCGGACTTTGACTGGGCCTATCCAGAGTACGAATCCTCTTTCTCTGAAGCCATTCCTTTGTGGTTTTGCTGGAATGCTTTGGGTCATTGTCTTGTTGCATAATCCATTTTCGTCCCAGCTTCAACTCCCTGACTGATGGCAGGAGATTCTGGTCAAGAATTTGTTGATATGCCGGAGAATTCATGGTTCCTTGGATAATTTGGAGTCGTCCAGGTCCAGAAGAAGAAAAGCAGCCCCAGACCTTCACATTTCCACCACCATGCTTCACTGTTGGGAGGAGGTTCTTTTCTTCATAGGCAGTGTTGGCTTTTCTCCAAACATGTTGGTTTTGATTGTGACCAAATAATTCTATTTTGGACTCGTCTGTCCAGAGAATGGACTTCCAGAAGGTCTCTGGTTTGTCCAAGTGCTCTCTGGCAAAGTTGAAACGGGCAGCTTTGTTCTTTTTTGAGAGCAGAGGCTTCCTTCTAGCAACCCTCCCATGAATGTCATGGCTATTCAATTTTCGTCTGATTGTAGACGCATGCACATTTGTCCCAGATGCTACCAGAGAGGTGTGCAACTCTCTAGAGGTGATGTGTGGGTTGGCCTTTACCTGATTTATTATTTTTCTGATGCTTCTGGGTGATAGTTTTGATGGGCGTCCACTTCTAGGCAGAGTTGCTGTCATGTTGAAGGCCCTCCATTTGTAAATTATTTGTCTTACAGTGGATGGATGGAGCTGCAATCTTTTGGAGATGGTCTTATATCCCTCCCCAGACTGATGGGCTGTCACGACCCTCTTCTTCATGTCCTCGGATATCTCCTTTGCTCTCGGCATTGTTGATTTGTATGGGACCACAGTGGTTTGGTTGGTTTCCTCTCTCTTTTAATTAGTGCAGGCCAAACCCTTTCCCAAGGATGTCTCATTTCATTGGTCTGCTTAAATGATTAATTAAGCACCCAAATGTGTTTCACCCGAGTCTGTTACCTGCTTGACTTAACCAATGCATCTGGGGGTTCACTTACTTTTGCACATACACTAATTCCATGTTTCATGTAGTTTTTGGGCTACTTAAACAAGTCCCACTAAACAAGTACATGCAACTGATAAACATACACTCACTGGCCACTTTATTAGGTACACCTTGCTAGTACCGGGTTGGACCCCCTTTTGCCTTCAGAACTGCCTTAATCCTTCGTGGCATAGATTCAACAAGGTACTGGAAACATTCCTCAGAGAGTTTGGTCCATATTGACATGATAGCATCACGCAGTTGCTGCAGATTTGTTGGCTGCACATCCATGATGCGAATCTCCCGGTCCACCACATCCCAAAGGTGCTCTATTGGATTGAGATCTGGTGACTGTGGAGGCCATTTGAGTACAGTGAACTCATTGTCATGTTCAAGAAACCAGTCTGAGATGATTCGAGCTTTATGACATGGCGCGTTATCCTGCTGGAAGTAGCCATCAGAAGATGGGAACACCGTGGTCATAAAGGGATGGACATGGTCAGCAACAATACTCAGGTAGGCTGAGGCGTTGACACGATGCTCAATTGGTACTAAGGGGCCCAAAGTGTGCCAAGAAAATATCCCCCACACCATTACACCACCACCACCAGCCTGAACCGTTGATACAAGGCAGGATGGATCCATGCTTTCATGTTGTTGATGCCAAATTCTGACCCTACCATCCGAATGTCGCAGCAGAAATCGAGACTCATCAGACCAGGCAACGTTTTTCCAATCTTCTATTGTCCAATTTTGGTGAGCCTGTGCGAATTGTAGCCTCAGTGTCCTGTTCTTAGCTGACAGGAGTGGCACCCGGTGTGGTCTTCTGCTATTGTAGCCCATCTGCCTCAAGGTTCGACGTGTTGTGCGTTCAGAGATGCTCTTCTGCATACCTCGGTTGTAATGAGTGGTTATTTGAGTTACTGTTGCCTTTCTATCAGCTCGAACCAGTCTGGCCATTCTCCTCTGACCTCTGGCATCAACAAGGCATTTTCGCCCACAGAACTGCCGCTCACTGGATATTTTCTCTTTTTCGGACCATTCTCTGTAAACCCTAGAGATGGTTGTGCGTGAAAATCCCAGTAGATCAGCAGTTTCTGAAATACTCAGACCAGCCCGTCTGGCACCAACAACCATGCCACGTTCAAAGTCACTTAAATCACCTTTCTTCCTCATTCTGATGCTCGGTTTGAACTGCAGCAGATCGTCTTGACCATGTCTACATGCCTAAATGCATTGAGTTGCTGCCATGTGATTGGCCGATTAGAAATTTGCGTTAACGAGCAGTTGGACAGGTGTGCCTAATAAAGTGGCCGGTGAGTGTATATCTGACATTTCATACATAAAAACTGGTGATGATAGAATAAGAAAATCATGGTAAAACAACAGAAAAATCTAAACTGCTCAAGGGGTTCACATACTTTCAAGCAGCACTGTATGTATATATATACACACACACACACACACACACACACACACACATATATATATATATATAGTATGATGTTAATCAAAGCTTGGATTACTTGAACTCTAACTGCTGAACAATAAATGTCTAAAGTATCTGTGTCATTGTGTGTTTGTGTGTCTGTACACCGACTGTGTCCTCTGAGTGTGTTCATTGACCACACACACACACACCAAGCCACTTAACCAGGGTGAGTGACAGACAGAGCCACCATCATGAATTATAAACTGCTCTGCTTACCTATTAGCAGCGTGCACTTTTTATTGCTAAAAGAGGGGTTATTAGGCAGGTACAACAGTCTGTCTGGTCCCGTGAATACAGAACAGCTCTCTCAGTGGCTTTTCTTTTACTGACTCATCGTCATGTGCTGGCTTTCACCCAGTTACACACAGATACAGCGATTAACCTGGTATATCTATGTCTTTTTACATATGAAAGACAGATGGAAAGACAGACAGACGAATCGATAGATGGATAGATAGATAGATAAGATAGCGATAGATAGCTAGAGAGATAGATAGCTAGAGAGATAGAGAGATAGATAGCTAGAGAGATAGATAGATAGATAGATAGATAGATAGATAGATAGATAGATAGATAGATAGATAGATAGATAGATAGATAAGATGGAGATAGATAGCTAGAGAGATAGAGATAGATAATAGATAGATAGATGATAGATAGATGACAGAGATAGAGAGACAGATAGATGGATAGATAGATCAATAGATAGATAGATGGATAGATGGATATGGTTCTTAAGTAAGGATACAGGAAATGCAGCTTTTCTGTGGGTGCTTGTAACCCGACACCACACTGTAGATACTGTACTCTACACTGTACACTAGGAACAAAGCACCGCCATTATGGCTTTTCTGAAACTGCACTGCTCCATCACACCCACGTGCACACACACACACACACACACACACACACACACACACACACACAATAACTTCCCAAGGGCTCATAATGTGCAAGCGGAGGTGAGTCTGCATTTTCAGCTTTCACCACAATATGAAATATTAGCTATGACATAGCATTGTTACGCAGGTGTACCCTACCGCTGTTTCCCAACTTCTTTGCTAGCCCTCTCTCACACACTTTCTCTCTCTCTCTCTCTCTCTCACACACTTCTCTCTCTCTCTCTCTCTCTCTCTCTCTCTCTCTCTCTCTCTCTCTCTCTCTCTCTCTCTCTCTGTGTCTCTCTGTCATACAGGCTCTGTCCTTCTCTCTCAGCGTCCCTCAGTAGTTGTTCTCGCTGTTCCCCTCTCGTTCTTATTTTCGCTGCTGTCGGAGCCATATGATCGCCCCCCCCCCCGCATCGTTTGGCGAGGGTAGCTCTCGGGGTGACAAACGACAGAGAAGTGAAAGGAATGCTGCTACAGCTACGGTGCAGACGAGGTGGTGCAGCGGAGCAACACGTCCCCCCTCTGCGTCACCTTGTATCACAGCAGTAACGACAAAGGCCTGCCGCCGCACCCGTCCGACCCGTTAGCACAGCGAATCGAGACGCTGGCGCAAATAAAGTGCACGGTCGAACCACCCACCACCCCTACAAAAACGCTGACAGACAAGAGGGCTGCATGCCGATACACACAAACACGCACGCACAGACACACACATGCACGCGCGCGTGCACACACACACCGAGTGGAACAACAGATGACGGTGCTCTGCGTGTCAGTCAGGTTAATTACCGGACAGATGGCTGTCAGGGGGTGGTGTGGGTGGTTGGCGGTGTGGTGGCTGCTGGCATGCCTGGGAGATAGCAGCACTGTTCTGTCAATCTCATGTAAGCATGTGCACACACACACACACACACACACACACACACACACACACACACACACACACACACACACACACGACCACCCACCCGTACACCTTCACATACTCACAAACATGCACTTTCACTCACACACACACGCACACAATACAGGGCTGCAACAGCTTTGTATCTCGCTCTGTATCTAATCATCTGTCCCCACCCCCCATTTTCTCCCCAATTGCACTTGGTCAATTACCCCACTCTTCCAAGCCGTCCTGGTCACTGCTCCCCCCCTTCTGCTGATCTGGGGGGGGGGGGGGGCTGCAGACTACCACATGCTTCCTCCGATACATGTGGAGTGGCCCGCCGCTTCTTTTCACCTGACAGTGAGGAGTTTCACCTGGGGGACGTAGCACGTGGGAGGATCACACTAATCCCCCCAGTTCCCCCCGGCGCTGTCTCTATACATGGCGCTGGCTGGCCCCCCGAATGGGCGCCCCGACCGACCAGAGGAGGCGCTAGTGCGGCGACCAGGACACAGATCCACATCTGGCTTACACCTACTGGCAGACACCGCCGATTGTGTCTGTAGGGACGCCCGACGAAGCTGGAGGTAACACGGGAATTCGAACCGGCGATCCCCGTGTTGGTAGGAAACGGAAAAGACCTGCCACGCCAACCGGACGCTCTATGCTCTAATCACCTTTGTGCTATTCTCTCTCTCTCTCTCTCTCTCTCTCTCTCTCTCTCTCTCTCTCTCTCTCTCTCTCTCTGCTGAACTTACTCTTTCTCTCGATTCTCTCTCTGAAAATGTGTCATGCGGCGTTACTCGCAGTAATCCACACTGACACATCTCACTTCTCAGATCTCTCCGAGAGCCAGCGCTACGCCGCAGCTGATGATGTGCAATGCACCACGGAGAGGCAGTCAGACGGTCTGACACCGAAATAAACAAGCAGTTTGCACGACAGGTAATTCATCATTAATGACTGTAATTTTCAGCAGTCATTTATAGCTCCCGGCAAGCCGGCGAGGTAGCTGTGATCTATTATGATAATCATGCCGCTAAAAGTACACGGTTCGAGTTCGAAACCGCCCTGCTAAAAACCTTATTTAATGAGAGGGTAATGTATATTTAGTCTGGGTGAAAATTATGCAAGCAGAGCTCCCTCACCCATGTTGTGTGACACTAGTGACAGCCCGCACGTGCTAAATGTCTGGACAGCAGCATTAAGGCCTCTATCCTTTCCCCAAAGTCACTGCTCTACCATGCATTGGGATTTCTTCTTTCATTAGGGACACGGGGGACAGAGCAGGACTCTATATGCAGCCCCCGGGAGAGGCCACAACACAGCTAAGCGGCAGGTATAAGGTTCAAATAATGCCATACGGTTTACCCCTCCCCACGTCTTGCATTTCCTGCGTGACTTGGGCATATTGATCCGGGACATTCATCACATCTCCTCCTGCCCTCTGTGTTTCCGGAGGTTTCCGGACGGCGGCAGCAGCCGTTGACACAGAGGGAACAGAGAGAGCGAGAGGACAGGAAAGAGGAGAGAGCAGAAAGCAAGCCCAAGGACAGCTTGTTACACTCATCGGAGTGTAAAAGATATCGGAAATACGAGATGTTTATTGGCGCACAGGAGAACGATGAGTATCATTTGTGGTACAACGATATCAGGAACATCGGGCCCGGTGGCGTTTGGCGTGTTCTTCTTCTTTTCTGGTCACCCCTGAAAGCCGCTCATTTTCATAGCGGACGGTCGTTTAAAGCTGTAACATATCCACACATGCTTGCCCAGCGCAACTGCGGGTTTGACCGAACTGCCTTGAACGAGAGATGTTGACCGCTCAGCACAGCAACCTGCGTGGTTATTGCACTGGACCACACATTTTTTTCAAATGTTTTGCTTTCTGAAAAAAAAACCAAAAACCAAAATAGAGATTATGATAGACAATGTTGAGCCGAACACAAAAATAATTTCAGATTTGCTGTATCACATAGGAATTTGGAGAAACATAAAAAAAAAAAATATATATTTGGAATTTTCCCCCTTTTCTCCCCAATTGTATCCGGCCAATTACCCCGCTCTTCCGAGCCGTCCCGGTCACTGCTCCACCCCGTCTGCCGATCCGGGGAGGGCTGCAGACTACCACATGCTTCCTCCGATACATGTGGAGTCACCAGCTGCTTCTTTTCACCTGACAGTGAGGAGTTTCACCAGGGGGACGTAGCACGTGGGAGGATCACACTATTCCCCCCCAGTCCCCGCCCCCCCTGATCAGGCACTCTGATAGCCAGAGGAGGCGCTAGTGCAGCGAACAGGACACATACCCACATCCGGCTTCCCACCCGCAGACACGACCAATTGTGTCTGTAGAGACGCCCGACCAAGCCGGAGGTAACACAGGGATTCGAACCACCGATCCCCGTGTTGGTAGGCAACTGAATAGACCACTACGCTACCCGGACGCATTAAAATAACTTTTACTGAATTGAACATGTATAATCACACAATGGTGCTGACACATTGTGTTAGTTCAACTGAGCTTGAACTGTTCTGCTGCTGCTTTTCATTTGTACTCAGCATCTGCTGCTGCCTCTCGTGTCAGTGTCCAACAACAGTCGACCAGCACTGATGGATTCCTTGTCCTGATACCTCTTTTCCATGGTTACAGTGTCCTGGTGCAGCCTTTCACCATGTTCATCACTGACCACACCAAGATCTGTAGGGAAGGAAGGAGTCCCAAGTGTGGATGCAGAAAATGAATTTCCAGTGACGTGTTGCACGTCATGGTTTTGCATGCTTTAGGCATGTCGTCGAGCAGCTCGGTGTAGTTTGGTGCTCCGTGGTTGCCAGGAAAATCCTCAACATCCTCAACACTCGCCTGGACCGAGTGCATGCCCAGACATGGCCGGACCTATCAAAACAGCTTGCTTTGTGGGCACTATACCATCCATCCATCGTCCAAACCGCTTACCCTGCTCTCAGGGTCGCGGGGATGCTGGAGCCTGTCCCAGCAGTCACTGGGCGGCAGGCGGGGAGACACCCTGGACAGGCTGCCAGACCATCACACAGGGCCGGCATATACACACACACACACACACACACACACACACACACACACACACACACACACACACACACACACACACACACACACATTCATACATAGGGACAATTTAGTCCGGCTGATTCAGCTGTGTTTGGACTGTGGGAGGAAACCGGAGCCCCCCGGAGGAAACCCACACAGACACGGGGAGAACATGCAAACTCCACACAGAGGACGACCCGAGACAACCCCCAAGGTTGGTCCACCCCGGGGCTCGAACCCAGGACCTTCTTGCTGTGAGGCGACCGTGCAAACCACTGGTTCCACCCTGCCACCGTTGCTATACTAGCAGACTTAAAATATGATGGGAAATCACAGAAATAGGTTATATCTCCAAAATGGTATGTGATAGGACAGTTTTAAGGTGACTTCCAAAACCTATCAAAACACACCCAAACGTGATCGGGAAACAAAGTCTTCGTTGTCCAGTGAATTATCCAGGAAGGATAATTCACTGGACAACGAAGGAAGCTGCACCTCAGATGGACCACTTAATTGGAACCATTTTCTAACCACACGTTTTGTTCAAATCACTGATCCCCCCTCCCCCCGCTCCATCCAAAGAGAGGTGATCAATAATGCCTGAAGTCGTGTTAATGTTTTAACCAACAAGCAGTCGGTATCGGGGGGTGGGGGGGGGTGGGGGTGCAAGATTTGCTCTAAAAAAAAAAAGAAAAAAGAAGAAGACCCGTGCTCGGATCAAAGTGAGTGTAAAATTCACAGGGGTCAAATCCAATCTCACCACACTACACGCACAATCTCACTACATTCCACGCACACTCTCACTGCACTACACGTACACTCTCACTGTACTCCACGCACACTCTCACCGCACTCCACGCACACTCTCACTGCACTACACGCACAATCTCACTGCACTCCACGCACACTCTCACTGCACTACACGTACACTCTCACTGCACTACACGCACACTCTCACTGCACTACACGCACACTCTCACTGCACTCCACGCACACTCTCACTGCACTACACGCACACTCTCACTGCACTACACGCACACTCTCACTGCACTACACGCACACTCTCACTGCACTACACGCACAATCTCACCGCACTACACGTACACTCTCACCGCACTACACGCACACTCTCACTGCACTACACGCACACTCTCACTGCACTACACGCACACTCTCACCGCACTACACGCACACTCTCACTGCACTCCACGCACACTCTCACTGCACTACACGCACAATCTCACTGCACTCCACGCACACTCTCCCTGCACTACACGCACACTCTCACTGCACTCCACGCACACTCTCACTGCACTACACGCACACTCTCACTGCACTACACGCACAATCTCACTGCACTACACGCACACTCTCACCGCACTACACGCACACTCTCACTGCACTACACGCACACTCTCACTGCACTACACGCACAATCTCACCGCACTACACGTACACTCTCACCGCACTACACGCACACTCTCACTGCACTACACGCACACTCTCACTGCACTACACGCACACTCTCACCGCACTACACGCACACTCTCACCGCACTACACGCACACTCTCACCGCACTACACGCACACTCTCACTGCACTACACGCACACTCTCACTACACTACACGCACACTCTCACTGCACTACACGCACACTCTCACTGCACTACACGCACACTCTCACTGCACTACACGCACACTCTCACTGCACTACACGCACACTCTCACTGCACTACACGCACAATCTCACTACACTACACGCACACTCTCACTGCACTCCACGCACACTCTCACTGCACTACACGTACACTCTCACTGTACTCCACGCACACTCTCACTGCACTCCACGCACAATCTCACTACACTCCACGCACACTCTCACTGCACTACACGCACACTCTCACTGCACTACACGTACTCTCCCTGCACTCCACGCACACTCTCACTGCACTACACGCACACTCTCACTGCACTACACGCACACTCTCACTGCACTCCACGCACACTCTCACTGCACTACACGCACAATCTCACTGCACTACACGCACACTCTCACCGCACTACACGCACACTCTCACTGCACTACACGCACACTCTCACTGCACTACACGCACAATCTCACTACACTACACGCACAATCTCACTACACTACACGCACAATCTCACTGCACTCCACGCACACTCTCACTGCACTACACGCACACTCTCACTGCACTCCACACACACTCTCCCTGCACTACACGCACACTCTCACTGCACTCCACGCACACTCTCACTGCACTACACGCACACTCTCACTGCACTACACGCACAATCTCACTGCACTACACGCACACTCTCACCGCACTACACGCACACTCTCACTGCACTACACGCACACTCTCACTGCACTACACGCACAATCTCACCGCACTACACGTACACTCTCACCGCACTACACGCACACTCTCACTGCACTACACGCACACTCTCACTGCACTACACGCACACTCTCACCGCACTACACGCACACTCTCACCGCACTACACGCACACTCTCACCGCACTACACGCACACTCTCACTGCACTACACGCACACTCTCACTACACTACACGCACACTCTCACTGCACTACACGCACACTCTCACTGCACTACACGCACACTCTCACTGCACTACACGCACACTCTCACTGCACTACACGCACACTCTCACTGCACTACACGCACACTCTCACTACACTACACGCACACTCTCACTGCACTACACGCACAATCTCACTACACTACACGCACACTCTCACTGCACTCCACGCACACTCTCACTGCACTACACGTACACTCTCACTGTACTCCACGCACACTCTCACTGCACTCCACGCACAATCTCACTACACTCCACGCACACTCTCACTGCACTACACGCACACTCTCACTGCACTACACGTACTCTCCCTGCACTCCACGCACACTCTCACTGCACTACACGCACACTCTCACTGCACTACACGCACACTCTCACTGCACTCCACGCACACTCTCACTGCACTACACGCACACTCTCACTGCACTACACGCACAATCTCACCGCACTACACGCACACTCTCACCGCACTACACGCACACTCTCACTGCACTACACGCACACTCTCACTGCACTACACGCACACTCTCACTGCACTACACGCACAATCTCACTGCACTACACGCACACTCTCACTGCACTACACGCACAATCTCACTACACTACACGCACACTCTCACTGCACTACATGCACACTCTCACTGCACTACACGCACACTCTCACTGCACTACACGCACAATCTCACTACACTACACGCACACTCTCACTGCACTACACGCACACTCTCACTGCACTACATGCACACTCTCACTGCACTACACGCACAATCTCACCGCACTACACGCACACTCTCACTGCACTCCACACACACTCTCACCACACTCCACGCACACTCTCACTGCACTCCACACACACTTTCACTGCACTCCACGCACACTCTCACCGCACTCCACGCACACTCTCACTGCACTCCACACACACTCTCACTACACTCCACGCACACTCTCACTGCACTCCACGCACACTCTCACTGCACTACACGCACACTCTCCCTGCACTACACGCACAATCTCACCACACTTCACGCACACTCTCACCACACTCCACGCACACTCTCACCACACTCCACGCACAACACCAAAAAACTCTTGAGGGTCCTTTAAAGAGCCAATTTAGGAAACGACAAGGATCCTAATCACGAGCTGGGGGAATAGGAAGAGGGGGCATGAAGAGCACTGTAGATCACACACACACGCGCACACACACACACACACACACACACACACACACACACACACACACACACACACACATACAGGCACGCACACACACACACACACACACACACACACACACACGCACACACATACACCCTGCACCCAATCCATCACAACATTAGTTAGATTATTTACCGCACGTCTTCCATAACCGGTGACGGGGTCGGAGCCGTAAAACCACAGAAGAAAAGCATCCCTGTGACACTTGGGCTTACTTAAGAGAGGGATTTCTCCAAGTTTCTGACATTTCGGTCGCCGTGACCAGCCAGCGAGGTCATTGCCAGCCGCCTGACATCCCATCGATAGCTCCTTATATGAAAACTAATTCTGGATCAAACCCTGCTGTATGGGCATTTTTCTAGCCTCATTGCCCGTTTAGGCTAAATATTTTTCGTCAGCGTTTATCTGTGTGAAATAACTACGCCTTGTCTCAGCAAAACCGCCTCACAAAGAAAATCTTAGCGGTAATTATTTTGGCAGGAACTTCTTGCCAACTCGGGTCTACTTTTTAATTAGTCGTTCTGCAATCGGATTACAATATTGATTCACACTGTGGTTGGATCATTAAAGCCAACACCAATTGTTGTAAGTTGTTCTGAGGGATGTTGTAAAGGGCACATACTTGTGTTCGTTAATTCTTGGGTCTGTCCCGGCACGATGTAGTCAACTGGCTCCTGTGAACTGCAGTGAAGGCGGGACGGTGGCGCAGTGGTTAGCACGGTCGCCTCACAGCAAGGAGGTCCTGGGTTCGAGCCCCGGGGTTGTCCAACCTTGGGGGGGGGGGGGTCGTCCTCTGTGTGGAGTTTGCATGTTCTCCCCGTGTTTACGTGGGTTTCCTCTGGGGGCTCCAGTTTTCTCCCACAGTCCAAAGACGTGTAGGTCAGGTGACTCATCCATCCATCCATTATCCGAACCGCTTATCCTGCTCTCAGGGTCGCGGGGATGCTGCAGTCTATCCCAGCAGTCATTGGGCGGCAGGCGGGGAGACACCCTGGACAGGCCGCCAGACCATCACAGGGCCCACTCACTCACTCACTCACTCACTCTCACACACACACACACACACACTCATACCTAGGGACAATTTAGTACAGCCGATTCACCTGACCTACATGTCTTTGGACTGTGGGAGGAAACCGGAGCCCCTGGAGGAAACCCACGCAGACACGGGGACAACATGCAAACTCCACACAGAGGACAACCCGGGACGACCCCCAAGGTTGGACTACCCCAGGGCTCGAACCCAGGACCTTCTTGCTGTGAGGCGACCGCGCTAACCACTGCACCACTGTGCTGCCATGCGGCGATATTAAACATGACGGTAAAAAACTTTGGAGTACTCTCAATCAAATCATGGGTAAAAACAAAATGGGCAACAAGACGGCATCATTTATTGAATCAGGTGATGGCTTCATCACCAAGCCCCTAGAAATTGCAAATTATTTCAACGAGTATTTCATAAGTAAAGTAAATACTATAAGAAATAACATGCTGCCTGTAACTGGTAAATTATCTGATTCAATCAGCCGTACTAAATTGTCCCTAGTTGTCCCTAGTTGTGTGTGTGTGTGTGTGTGTGTGTGTGTGTGTGTGTGTGTGTGTGTGTGTGTGTGTGTGTGTGTGTGTATGTGTGTGTGTGTGTGGGCCCTGTGATGGCCTGGCGGCCTGTCCAGGGTGTCTCCCCGCCTGCCGCCCAATGACTGCTGGGATAGGCTCCAGTATTCCCACGACCCCAATTGGGATAAGTGGCTTGGATAATGAATGAATGAATGAATGAATGAATGAATGAATGGCTCTGGGCATTCAGTGTCAGCCATTATTTGTGGTTCTTTATAACGGAGGACGGGCGGTATTTGTTCCGACCAACGCTGGGTAGAGTTCCGGGATTCGTGGGAATGTTGTGAATTATTTCAGTATTTGTAAAATGCTGTGGTTTATATCATGTGCATTTACTTATGTTGCACCGGAGTACACACAATTTGTTTTGGCACGACTGACTCAGGTTTCCACGAGGAGCGGTGACCCGGGTGTAGGAGGGCTGCAGATTGTTAAGCGTGATTTAACAAAATCTCACGTCCTGAATGGCTGCATTGCGAAGCAAGGGGCAAACACATCATGGCATTGACTGAACCCGAGAAAAGAAACCCCTTCCTTCCTGCACAAGAATATATCATTATATAGTGGCAGGATGAGGAAAAACACAGGAGACGAAGGCGAGTTTTAACTTTATTCCTCAGCTCCAAAACCAAACTGAAACAGGAACAACCCTGCACCAGAGAGCCCGGGCAACGTAAACCACGCCCCCTCCAATGTAAACCACGCCCCCAGCTCACAGCCCTGCTGGGTGAGAGGCATAGCCCCTAGTGTCCGCCACAATATAATAATATATTGGATTATTATATGGATTATTATATATGTTAGAATATTATGCATATTTCTCACACACAATTACAGCATGCCAACACAACACCACAACGTGCACACATACACACAAACATGTGCAAACTCACACAAACAGAAACACATGCAAAGCCACCCCCCCCCCCCCCCCAACAAGGGCAACCACAATAAACAAACTGTCTGGCTGACAGCCTCAGATAAAGTGTACATAGCCGGAGCCGAGGTTTTATTTGCGGGAGGGCAGAGGGTGTTTCGGGCCTGCGTCACCTGTGTGTCACCAGCTGTGTGCGTCACTTGCCGGTGCAAGGTGGCGGCTGCGGGGCGATCAAGTAGATTGGAGCTGTGCCATCTTGTTGCCTCGGCACAGGGTTTAATTATTTGACCTTCCAGCGGACGAGCGCGGAGGCTCCCTGCCGACGGCAAACGCTAATCAATGTCACCCTCAGCGGGGTGACACTAAGCAGCCGAGACAACCCCGCTCCTCCCGCCGCCTCTCTACTTCACACTCCACCTCGCTCAACTTCTTCCCGCCGGTCTGTCTGTCTAGTTTTTCCCTTCTCTCTCTCTCTCTCTAATTCACAATGTGCATTGTGCATGACTCCGGGCCCCTTCTCTCCATCTGAGGAGTTACGACCCCTACGCCCGCCGCCCTCCTCACGCTCAGACTTTTCGCTCTCCCTCCCCACACGCCGATCTTCTCCCGCTCTCATTACTCATTTGTTTTGTGTCTCGCTCTAGCTCTCAAACGTGTGTCTCGCTCCTTCCCAAGCCCTTGCCTCTCTCAGGTTAAAGTCTGTGGCATGTTGACGGCTCAGGCGTACCTAAGTCTCCCGTTTCCCCCGTGACACCTGCGGCTTTCACACCTGGCCAGATGTCACAGCTGTGAAGTAGGACTGGGCAGTCTCGCCATTTCACCACCCACCTGACCAAATGCACAAGATTTTCCTTTTTTTTTTTTTTAGACACCACTTTATCATTCGCGCGGGTCTACTGCGTCCTTATTTTGGGGGCATTTGAGAAGCTACTACAAAATATTTTACATAGGCACAACTTTCAGCCAGATTTTTTTTTAAAGATTTTTTCCCCCTTTTCTCCCCCCATTGTACCTGGTCAATTACCCCACTCTTCCGAGCCGTCCCGGTCGTTACCCCACCCCCCCTGCCGATCCGGGGAGGGCCAAGTACCCCTGCCTGCAGCCTGCAGATTGGTGACGTGTTCAATTTCGGTGACGTGTTCGATGTGGGCGTCCTCAAGTTCACTGGTTTGCGATTCCCGCCATTGCACGAACACTAGCTAGCATGAAACAGCAGTCACAGATTATGCTGCTAGCTAGCGCTGTTCAACGCTAGCTTTATAGTTATTTAGCTGTGTGTTTTTTACAATCCACGTTGACATAGAGATGGTTAGTAAAGGAGTTCGGGCCAAAGGCTAAGGAGTGAGGCCGCATGCTCAGGACCCCCCCCCTCTCCCCAGTGAGCGAATGCTGGGGGGGGGGGGTCTAACATCAATCTACTGTTTCCCACTGTTCCTAAACTGAACTAGCCCCTGGCCAATCATAATGAGCAAAGTAGTGATGTCATCTGTAGTCGCAGGACCCCGAGCAAGGTGAGTAGATCAAGTACCGACACCGGTGTTCTTGCGTGCATTACTGTACAAACATTGAGCACTTCACGACTCCGCCCACACTGCGCACGTCACAGCCAACATCGAACACGTCACCGATCTGCAGGCTGCAGTCAGGGGCTTCTCGGGAGGGCTGCAGACTACCACACGCCTCCTCCGATACATGTAGAGTCGCCAGCCACTTCTTTTCACCTGACAGTAAGGAGTTTCACCAGGGCAAAGTAGCGCGTGGGAGGACCACACTAGCCCCCCCACCCCCCTAAGAACAGGCACCCCGACTGACCAGAGGGGGCGCTAGTGCAGCGACCAGGACACATACCCACATCCGGCTCCCCACCTGCAGACACGGCCAATGGTGTCTGTAGGGATGCCCGACCAAGCCGGAGGTAACACGGGGAGTCAATCCAGCGAGCAGGTGGCGATTTCTACAGGAACACACTTTGGTCGGGAGAGAAAGAGGCGGAACGCATCGGCCAAAATGTTGTCTGGACATAAAACACCTACAAAAAGCATCGGTGTTTGTGTATTGTGAGGAGAAACATTCAACCCCCATCGACTACTTGTGAAACAATCCAGTCGTAGACGCTGTCGCTCAACTCCAACTCCATTCTCACGTCTCTAGTTGCTAATCCGACGGTAAACAATGACAGGCGCATAGAAGAGGAAGTCTTCGTAGGAAACGGAAGCAACTAGCAGCTGCATGGGAAGCCCCAAAATATGGGCCGTTAGCCCCAGAGGCTAAATCATTATCAGGTTCCGAGACCCTATTCCTCTGTAGAATATGTTGACCTTAAACCCCAGCTGTTAATCTCACCTCATTCTCAACTTGAATCTGGTTGGATAAATCACATGACACCCCAAAGACACCATGTCAAATGATGATCTAAAAGCTTCTTCTGCGTACGGAGATCAGGAGAAATATTCGGGAGCAGCCTTCACATCATGTCAGACTGTCATTACGCAGGCCAGAAGAATCAGACACCTCTTATGTTTTCTATCTAGTTTTAACATTTTCCCCTCAAGGTCGACATCACAGGGAACCCAGACGTGGATCGAACACTTAAGTTTTTCTCCTATTCGTCCAGCTCCTTCACAGGTCAACAGGACTATGACTGCAATGGCTGAAATGAAAGCCTTTTTTTTTTGGGACCCCCCCCCCCCGCCTTTTTCTCCCCAATCGTATCCAGCCAATTACCCCACTCTTCCGAGCCATTCTGATCGCTGCTCCACCCCCTCTACCAATCCGAGGAAGGCTGCAGACTACCACATGCCTCCTCCAATACATGTGGAGTCGCCAGCCGCTTCTTTTCACCTGACAGTGAGGAGTTTCACCAGGGGGACGTAGCGCGTGGGAGGATCACGCTATTCCCCCCCAGTTCCCCCTCCCCCCTGAACAGGCACCCCGACCGACCAGAGGAGGCGCTACTGCAGCGACCAGGACATACCCACACCCGGCTTCCCACCCGCAGGCACAGCCAATTGTGTCTGTGGGGACGCCCGACCAAGCCGGAGGTAACATGGGGATTCGAACCAGCGATCCCCGTGTTGGTAGGCAACAGAATAG
This sequence comes from Lampris incognitus, assembly GCF_029633865.1. Taxonomy (NCBI): domain Eukaryota; kingdom Metazoa; phylum Chordata; class Actinopteri; order Lampriformes; family Lampridae; genus Lampris; species Lampris incognitus. Next base: position 15,549,441 of record NC_079228.1, on the reverse strand, counting down.
ACCACTACGCTACCTGGATGCCCTTTTGAATTGTATTCTTACAATAAATGTGTTCTCTGCATTTAACCCATCCTATTGTATAGGAGCAGTGGGCAGCCGCAGTGCCCGGGGACCAACTCCAGTTCTTCTTTCCATTGCCTTGCTCACGGGCACAGACAGGAGTACTAACCTTAACAGGCATGTCTTTTTGATGGTGGGAGGAAACCGGAGCACCCGGAGCAAACCCATGCACATGGGGAGAACATGCAAACGCCACACAGAAAGGACCTGGGATGGCCTGGGGTTCGAACCCCAGGACCTTCTTGCTGTGAGGCGACAGTGCTAACCACTGAGCCACCGTGCTGCCAGTAAAAGATGTTATTGTAGTTAACTGTGTTTTTTGTCTATGGTGAAATTGCTGTGAATCGATTTTTGCACTGATGTATTTGTGTTACAGCAACTAAAAAAAAAAAATAATATTTGAGAACAATAAAATGAATCTTGAATCTTGAAGGAGCTGCATTTTAAACTAGCTAATAGGTATTTATTATCATCTCATTATGAAGAAGTAAAGTTGAAGGCATTACAGTGCCTAAAGAACTTCCCGCATGTTCCATATGATGCATGCAACATTGTAAACTCTGTACGCTTGATTACAGAATCACTGCATCAGAGTATCATTTGAAGTTGTACTTCAAGATCAGGGTAAGCGTCGATAATGAAGGGCCGAAATACAAGCTTGACGGGGGGGGGGGGTTGAATTTTCACTTTGCCATTATGTCCAGGAGTGGAAAAAAAGAGTACGCAATCACACAGTGCAAAGGAGGCAGACGGAGACCTGAGAAACCGTTTCTGTATTGAGTTCTTAAATTACACACTGAATTATTATTTCTTAGTTTGTGGTGCCGAGTTGTGCTGCTACAGCGATGATGAGGCCGCATGATCACCTCAAATCAATATGAAGTAAGTTGTTTTTTTTTTTTCTCCCACCAGCATGAATCATTCAGGTGTGAACCCATGCAATAATTTCTCTGGGGGAGCTCACATAAAGGGACACACACACACACACACACACACACACACACACACACACACACACACACACACACACACACACACACACACACACACACACACACACACACACACACACACACACACACACACACACGAGCTCCCTAAAGGTATTGACAGGCTTCCTCCCAGGAGTCCGTGCGGTGTGCTTACTGCTGAGTAGACAGGCATGCTTGGGGTCTTGTGTAAAATAACTCGGGCTGTTTCCACATTCCTGTGCTCGTTAAGCCAAGGCAGCTCCGGCGCTCCGTGTTTACAGTTCAGGTCTCCTGGTATTTGGCCCCAATCTCGGTCCCACTACACATCTGACTCCTACCAGCAGCAGTGTGGCTACATATATGTGTACCGTATGTGGTGTATGTATTGTATAAAGTGTATGTGTGCAGAAATGAAGACGTGTGGGATGAGTGATCTCCTCTGGGTCACTGCTCACACACGGCGTAAATGAGGTGGATAGCTACCTTCTCTTCCTTGGGAGGTGACTGCTCTCCTACAGATGCTTCATGATGGCCTGTGGTTGCGTGAGCCGTCTTGTGTGAGAGTGAATGGGTGTGCGTTAAAAGGCAGGATGGGGCATCCAGGCGATGTGGCGGTCTGTTCCGTTGCCTACAACATGGGGATTGCCAGTTCAAATCCCTGCGTAACCTTCGGGTTGGTCGGGCGTCCCTACAGACACAATCAGCCATGTCTGCAGGTGGGAAGCCGGATGTGGGTGTGTGTCGTGGTCGCTGCACTAGCGCCTCCTCTGGTCGGTTGGGGTGCCTGTTCGTGCTACATCCCCCCGGTGAAACTCCTCACTGTGAGGTGAAAAGAAGCGGCTGGCGACTGCACATGTATCGGAGGAGGCATGTGGTAGTCTGCAGCCCTCCCCGGATCGGCAGAGCGGGTGGAGCAGCGACCAGGACAGCTCGAAAAATAGGGTAATTGGCCAAGTACAACTGCGGAGAAAAAGAGGGGGGAAAAAGCCACAAAAAAAAAAAAACGAAACAACAACAACATGAACCTCAGCCTTTTGACACAACAACAAAATGGTGGCTGCAAGGACTGACAACAGTGAGAGCTCCATTTTGATGCACACTACCACGCGAGCCCATCTCAGCTTTGGCATGGTTCCCTTGTATTCCACTAATTTTGCTTTTTTTACACAGCCATTTACTATATATTCTGCCTGCTTTAAGGAAGGTTAGATGAAAATAAATAAATAAACCCTATAATGAGCTACCAGGCTGCTCAGGTAAACCCAACTTTAGGAAATGAGGTGGAGGTGGTGGTGATGGGGGGAGCTGGTGAGGGTGGCGAGGGCAGTGGAAGGGGAAGGCCAAGGGTCGCTGACAACACCCTGATTGGCTTATCCAAAGGAAGCTCGTTTTGAATAATAATGAGACTCTCATGTGGTTCAGTGAAACAGATGAGGAGGTCCAACGGCCTCACACAGGCCGGACATGACACTTAAACATAGCCATAACCGTCCTCTTTTGGACAAGTTCCAACTTCATATTAGTCTCTAGTTGTGCTGCCTCCTCCCGACATTGCATGACATCGAGCGAAGAGTTACTGCGACTCATTATTTTACTCGTTATGACCACCATGACCATCATCATCGTCATCATCATCATCAAGAACATCACCACCATGATCAGCCGCACCACCAGAGCCTTCAGTCTCTGGCTAATCACCGCTTCGCCCATGGCCAGATGAGACCGAGTGGTCTGGTCTGTTCCTGAGCCGTGTGTGCGTGCGTGCGTGTGTGTGTGTGTGTGTGTGTGTGTGTGTGTGTGTGTGTGTGTGTGTGTGTGTGTGTGTGTGTGTGTGTGTGAATGGATGAGCCATAATGGAGTCCTCAGGGTGGGAGACGCACAAAGGACAGTGATGAATGCATCTAGCCACTGATAGAGCATGGGTCTGGTATGAAAGACCAGGAAGAAAAAAAGAGGGCACCAAAAGAGAAAAAGAAAGAAAAAAGACATACAAAAGAAAAAGTGGAGAAGAAAGAACAGATATGAAGAAAGAAAGAAGATAAACAGGAAGACAGAAAGCGTAGTTAGGAAGACAGGGAGAAGACACAAAGGCAGAAAGAGTAGACAGGATAACAGAAAGGGACCAGAAGTCGGAAACGAGAGATAGGAAGACAGAAATAACTGATAGAAATCCAAAAAGAAGAAGAGACAGGAAGACAGAAAAAAGAAAGAGACATAGGTGACATGATAGAAAGAGAGAGAGAGAGAGAGAGAGAGAGAGAGAGAGAGAGAGAGAGAGAGAGAGAGAGAGAGAGGGAAATGTGCAGACTATGTCACAGCAATAGCAAGCCCAGTCTTCTCCATTCAGGTAAATAAGCACTCCGAAGCTCCACTCCCAACCCCACAAAACCCACAAAACCCACACACACACACACACACACACACAGGAGCACACACATCCTCCCACAAGCGGTGTACTGCATGCACCACTCATGTATTTTACTTATTTACTTATTTGACTGTTTGATATGGACTTTTATACCTGCAATATTCATTAAGGTGTGTGTGTGTGTGTGGGTGGGTGTGTGTGGGTGTGCGTGAATGCATGCGGTCATTGACACCGGACCCCGCACACAGCTTCAGCTGCAACTGTGGGAACTCTTGACACCACTTTTCATTTGGAAGACTTCTAATTGGTCAATCGTGTAGTCCTCATACTCAATCAGCAGTTGCCTAGCAACTGCAATTCGGAGGAGCAAGAGGAGTAAGGAGAAGAAAAAAAAAGGACGGCTACAAAGACAGAGAGAGAGGAACGAACGAGGGGTGGGGGGCGGAGGGTTGAGGTAATTCGGTGTGCGTGTCAGCGCTTGTGTTGTTTCAGAGAGGCGGAGGAAGAAAGGGGAAAAGAATCAGTAAAAACATAAGAGATCTAGATGGAGGGATAGAGGAGAGAGAGAGAGAGAGAGAGAGAGAGAGAGAGAGAGAGAGAGAGAGAGAGAGAGAGAGAGAGAGAGAGAGAGAGAGAGATCACGCAGCTCTGAGAGGGAGCGAGCGCAAGGAGGTAAATATTGCCACCCAATTCCAAATTTCGACAGATTCACTTGAACAAGCTCAACCATGCACAACCACATGTCCAATTTAGCAGCCAGACTGTCAACAAACACTGAATCGGTCCTCAGAGCGCTCTCTGGCCTGATTCACTGATAACCGCCGGCTTACACGCACCCCGTTGTCCCTCACGAAAGTCAATATCAGTACACTGCCAAACTACGGCAAAACATGCCGTGCAAATATCCCCCACCAAAATGATGAAATCCTATGTAAACCGGCGCCGTCTTCGGCTCGGCTAGTTTCAGCCTTCCCACAGATGTGAGCAGCAAAAAAAAAAAAAAAAAAAAAAAACCTGAACCCTGGGTCGAATCTGACTTACCCTGCTCGGCTATTAATCCACTTCAGGATTTGCAACTTAAAACAAACCTCGCTGTACTTTTTAAGTTTCTATTTCACGAACTCCACCGCCTCTTTATACAGGTTGGAGTCATCGCCCTATCTGGGGGGGGGGGGGGGTTTGGTTGTGACTCCGTGCTGGTGTGGTCATGTAGCGGTACAATCAAGCCTATAAACAGCAGAAGCGGGCGTCCCTTAGGTAGGGCAGATGACACACTTAGGAAGCCTTGGAGGGAACGCTACGCAGTGGGCTAACACCAGCAGCATAATGCCGCATTGCCCCTAAGAAGACCTTGAAGCAGAGTCCCTCGCTGGATTGCAATAAAGGCTGCAAGCAAATGCAATCCATCCCACTTACCGATCTGAAATATTGGAATATTGATCAATCACAGAGCTGCTCAACACATACACAGCATATTTTCGCTGAGCTTTCTAGATGAGATTCACTGATTTAAGGCGCTTAGTTGATGTTCGTGATAACTCGTTAATACTTTTCATTGTGGAGCCTGCGCTTGAATCAGCTCTATAATGCTAACGTTGCAAAAAAACAATTATCATGAGCAGACATTTGTGTGTGGCCAGATTTACAGATGTTGCAGGTGTTTTATTTCTGCTGCTAAATTAAAATGCACCTGCAAAGACAGTGCGGCGATGCAGACAAAACTTGAACTTTATAACTTTATATCATGGTGCTGTAATCACATACGTCATAACTCTGACTTACCGAACCTTGAACTTTTAGGAACCGAGTCCCAGGATAAAACTTGTTGGGCCAATTAATCATGCGACACTTCATACAATGTAGAAAATGTAGCTCCGAAGCTGCAGGCGACCTTGCTGCAAATAGTGATAAATGGCAGCGCTACATAGAATGGATATAGCATTGTCACTTAGATCAGCATTTCAGGTAGATAAAAATAGCAATAACGACAACAATAGTAATAATTTCTACTTATATAACAACTTTCCAGAGCTCAAGGTTGCTTAACAATAGTAACTATTAACATCGCATAATAAAGACCATGACAGCAGAATGATAACAAAATTCATTCAACCAGATGAAGGTGAGATGGAAGAAGAGAGAGATAGAAGAAGAGTGTCAGGAGTGATTTGGGACAGAAGGGTACCAGCAAGAGTTAAAGGGAAGGTTTACAAGATGGTTGTGAGACCAGCAATATTGTATGGTTTGGAGACAGTGGCACTGATGAAAAGACAGGAGGTGGAGCTGGAGGTGGCAGAGTTGAAGATGCAAAGATTTTCACTGGGAGTGACGAAGAAGGGCAGGATTAGGAACGATTATATTAGAGGGACCACTCAGGTTGGATGGTTTGGAGACAAAGCAAGAGAGGCAAAATTGAGATGGTTTGGACATGTGTGGAGGAGAGATGCTGGGTATATTGGGAAAAGGATGCTGAATATGGAGCTGCCAGGGAAGAGGAAAAGAGGAAGGCCAAAGAGGAGGTTTATGGATGTGGTGAGGGAGGACATGCAGGTGGCTGGAGTGACAGAGCAAGATGCAGAGGACAGGAAGAGATGGAAACGGATAATCCGCTGTGGCGACCCCTAACGGGAGCAGCTGAAAGTAGAAGCAGTAGCAGATGAAGGCGAGATAGAAAGAGAGGGGTAAAACCACGAGAAGAGCTGAGTCTTTAAATGAGATTCAAAAGGTGTGATGGAGGATAGGTGATGGATACTCTGTAGCAGAAAATTCCAAAGTTTAGGAGCCGTGACACTGAATGACCTACAGAAATGTGTACCACTTGGTTACAAACAATATGGGGGTCCACTTTTTTTCCCCTTTTCTCCCCAATTGTACATGTGGAGTCACCAGCCACTTCTTTTCACCTGACAGTGAGGAGTTTCGCCACGGGGGCGTAGTGCGTGGGAGGATCACGCTATTCCCCACAGTCCCCCCTCCCCCTTGAACAGGCACCCCAACCGACCGCAGGAGGTGCTAGTGCAGTGACTAGGACACATCCAGCTTCCCACCCACAGACACGGCCAATTGTGTCTGTAGGGACACCCAACCAAGCCGGAGGTAACACGGGGATTTGAACCGGCGATCTCCGGGACCGGGAAAACAGCACCGTTCATCCCCATGCTAAAGTGCTAGGCCACTTCAGAATACATTAGTGTGAACATTACCTGAGCTCTGGGCCAAGAGCTGTGTGAAAGCCCTCAAAGATTACCTGCAGCCTCCGACAAACAGAAACTAGCTTTTCCTGCAGGGCAAACTACGCTGCGTTTTACCGCTCCTGGCCCATTTCAGCGCGCCGGCACCATTACCTGGCATCTTTTAATCTGTCTCGTAAACAGTGGAGTTCGAATTTAAACAAGCTAGCCGCAGATGTCTCCACTTACATCGCCAGTTTAAGTAAAACCCCCACTAATTTGGAAAAATAAGGTGGAGCGAAACCGTAACGACTTGAGGGTAATTTGTGGCATTTTCTTTTCTTTTCTTTAGTAAATCTGACCCCTCGTTTGAGGTTTATGCTCACTGCTCTATTCTTCCCCTCACGCTCCATCTCTCCCAGGGCGGTCGATGAGAAAAGGCCGAGGTGGGTGGTGGTTATCCCTTAACGACCCAGTTTACTTTGAACAGGCATTGATCTCAGCCAGCGCCTCGCTCCGAGCTAACAAAGGATTCACAAAGCCCGTCTTAGTCATGTGCTTCTAGGATAATAAAGGAGACGACGTTGTTCTATATTCCACACGAAACCCACCGTACACAACTGCCACGTCTTGTCATGGATGGCACATCTCTGTCAGTCATCCAAGACTTTGATTCATCCGCCCAAAGTCAAATGTGAAAAGTTGAGGCGAGTTTAGTTACACAGAAATCTACGTTTTCCCCCAAACAGGGCTCATAGTGAAACAGCAGTATCTCGTCCTTCAGGACATTCGAGCAGTCAGCAGTTAGATGGGGTTGTTGTTGAAAACCCGTGTAGGGGCACGGCGGGAGGTGAGAGAAACGGCTCATGGGCAAGTGTGAGCACAGGGGTGTGTGTATGTGGTTTATATGTGGGTGTGTAACTAGCTGGAAGATTCTATTTACATGGTGTGTGCGCGTCTTCTCCTGGATCGCCACCTTGCCGTGGTGGAGAAGCTTGCGTGTACCAATGATCCCAAGAGCTATACTGTCCAGAGCTTGGCTCCTGGTTAGGGTCACCCAAGGTGGACAGGTCAAGGGGGAGGATCCAGATGAAGCACAGTCCAACAAAGACCTCAATGGCGGAACTGGTGGAAGATGTCTCCAGGTCACAACGGCAGTGAAGGTGGATGAAGGCTGCAACAGAGGGTGGGCCCCAATCGTCTTGGTTCTCCATGCCACTGGATTCTAGCCACCTCCTGCCAAGGACCGGGTGGTGGCTGCAGGAGCATCAGCCACTCCACGTAAAAAACTGTTACGCGCAGGCATCCTCCCATTATTCGGCTCCAGGATCGACTTCTACACCCACCTGAACACCCAGGGGGAGGACGGGCATACTTGACCCCGAGTGACTGCCGATGATGATGGCGTGTTGGTGCATGCTTGTGGATGTCTGCTTTGTAAATATGATCTGATGTCCATACGCATAAGGTGTCTGGCAAATCTTGGCTTACAAATGGCCCAAAGGAACAGCATGCATACTTTCTGATGCTCTTGTCTGGCTGGAGTGACTTGAGTGAAAGTTCGCCCATTCACTCTGTCCAGACCCATCACACCTCCAACCCTCCTTCAGTTTGCATGCAAACACCGCTCTGTGGTGGCCTGAATTTGGGATGCAGCTGGGTGTGTCTGCTTCTCGTTGAAACAGTCACCAGTGCATTCTTATCCTATGGCGTTAAATATTCTTTTGCCAGGGCATCCGGGTAGTGTAGCAGTCTATTCTGTTGCCTACCAATACAGGAATCGCTGGTTCGAATCCCCGTGTTACCTCCGGCTTGGCCGGACATCCCTACAGACACAACTGGCGGGTGGGAAGCCGGATGTGGGTATGTGTCCTGGTCGCTGCACTAGCGCCTCCTCTGGTCGGTTGGGGCGCCTGTTCGGGAGGGAGGGGGAACTGCAGGGAGTAGCATAATCCTCCAACGCACTACATGCCCCTGGCGAAACTCCTCATTGTCAGGTGAAAAGAAGCAGCCGGCGACTCCACATGTATCGAAGGAAGCATGTGGTAATCTGCAGCCCTCCCCGGACCGGTAAAGGGGGTGGAGCAGCGACCGGGACGGCTCGGAAGAGTGGGGTAATTGGCCAAGTATAATTGGGGGGGAAATATTGCTTTGCTGTCATATCGATGTTTTGCCAAAGTGTCGATACAGTATGACACGCAAAGCACACAACGGAGTCTGTACGGACCAATCTCAAACTGCCCGGTATATGGATATTGATGACATACTGACAGGTTAGGCGGTGGTTAGGTTTTGTGTCAAAGTTAGATATTCACTTACCTGCCACGTCTCTTGCAAATGCAGAAGGGCACCTTTTGCGTCATATATCGACGCTTTTGCCAAAGAGTCGCTATATGATGCCTTGGGATGAGAATGGGCTCGGGGGAGAAGGATAATTGGAGGGAACAACGACGGCGGGAGAAAAAAGGCAAGGAGAGAGAGAGCAAGAGAGAGACAGAGAGAAGAAAAGGACGGATGGGAAAGAGAGAGAGAATGTTCCAGGTCTGTCTGAGTTTCGTCCCTATACGGTGCTGCTGCCACAAGCTTGTTTTTCGATTTTCTCTGCTTTTTCAGAGGACTCCTGTGGGGAAGGAGCTGGCCAAATGAGGAAAGGCAGCAGAGGGAGCGAGGGAGAAGGGAGGGGGGTGGAATTAGAAAAGACTCACAAACAGTGAAAAAGGCAGTAATACAGGTCTGATGGCTGGAATGTCTAAGGTAGGGACAGAGGGAGTGAAAAGGAGAGAAAGCAAAGGCGGAAAAGGGGAGAAGGACAGCTCCAAAATGGACAGAAAAAAGAAAGTAAAGTGAAAAGGAGGTTCAAATGAAAGGGGACTGAAAGCAGAGGTACCGTAACGACACAGCTCTGCACACCCCAGGGAGGCCAGGGATTATGCTGGCAGCCCTTCAAGAAGTCTCAGGAAAAAAGAAGAGAAGGCTGGCAAGATTGGCTGTAAAGAATGTTTCAAAAATACATTTGCTCTGTTGTTCTTCTAGCTAGTGAGTTCGAACCCTTTTATTCCTCGCATCACCATCCTCTCATGATGCTGGGATTGTATTCAGATTGATTTTAATGAGATTAGGATGGAGAAACGGAGAGAGACAAGATTGAGATGGTTTGGACACGTACTACAGAGAGGACACATAGACTATATAGGAAAGAAGGTATTGGGTCTGGAAATAACTGGCAAAAGAAAAAGAGGAAGACCAAGGAAAAGATGGAGAGACCAGATAGAGGAGGACATGACGAAGGTTGGACTGCGGGAGAGGGATGCGTCAGACAGAAAGCTATGGAGGGCAAAAATCCACTGTGGCGACCCCTGAGGAACAGGGAACAAGCCGAAAGAAGAAAAAGAAAAAGAAGATGAAGACTAGGTTTCTAGGTGAAGGTGGTCAGAGACAGATTTGGCCAAATTAATACCGAATGCAATTGTTTTCAATCTACATCAAACAAAACAACAGGTCCAACTATGAATCACAACACTGATACGAGCAGATAGCAACTTCAAATACAATGACTTTTAAAAAAAAGGAGAGAGAAGATGGATGGTGAACGAGACCAGGTGTCAGCGTTCTTGGTCCGATGAAACTATTACCAGCAATAACTGCAGCAGCATGAGAATGCCTTTACTGTTGCAACGCGTTGTCAAGGACGACCTTTTCCTCTGTTTTGAGAAGTACCAAAAAGTGCAAAGAAAAGAATCGTCTCCTGAGCCTCTCACATCTTCTGAAGACTGCAAGAGCGGGGGCGGCCGGGTGGCGTAGCGGTCTATTCTGTTGCCTACCAACATGGGGATCGCCGGTTCGAATCCCCGTGTTACCTCTGGCTTGGGCGGGCGTCCCTACAGACACAATTGGCTGTGTCTGCGGGTGGGGGTGGGAAGCCGGATGTGGGTATGTGTCCGGGTGGTGTAGCGGTCTATTCCAATGCCTACCAACACGGGGATTGCTGGTTCGAATCCCCGTGTTACCCCCAGCTTGGTCGGGCGTCCCTACAGACACAACTGGCTGTCTGTGGGTGGGGGTGGGAAGCCGGATGCGGGTGTGTGTCCTGGTCGCTGCACTAGCACCTCCTCTGGTCGGTCGGGGCGCCGTTCGGGGGGGGGGGGACTGGAGGGGATAGCGTGATCCTCCCACGCATTACATCCCCCTGGCGAAACTCCTCACTGTCAGGTGAAAAGAGGCGGCTGGTGACTCCACATGTATCGGAGGAGGCATGTGGTAGTTTGCAGCCCTGCCCGGATCAGCAGAGGGGGTGGAGCAGTGACTGGGACAGCTCGGAAAAATGTGGTAATTGGCCGGATACAATTGGGGAGAAAAGGGTGAGATGTATGAGGCAGTCTGTGAGAGGAAGAGGGATTCCAATGTGAAAACCAGATCTGCATTTGAACACCAAATGCAAACGCAATGTGGTGACATCATAGCTAAACAAAATGTGATACGTTTCAATCCCACCTGTGAATGAAACCTCGGGGCGACCTCAACCTCGGGTCAGCGTACTCTAGTATCACAACAGCCGACAATTTGCCCGACTCCATCTTAATGGCCCCCCCCGGGTTAAGGACCCCATCTCTATCTCCGCCGCTTATAATGAGGGCTAACACGTTTGAACTGATAAGCGTTAAACGCTTGTCTAAGAGAGCAGTGTTTCCACATTAAATGGAGGCAGTGAGTCATACTTTGCGCCGCTACAGTGCAGGAGTTTGCCTGCCAAGTTATGATACGGGAAGCAGATGAGTGCATTGTCAAAGCAGCGTGATGAGGCTCCATCTCTCCATCCCTCCGTCCCTCTCTCTCTCTTCCTCCCTTTCTCCCTCTAACGGCTCACAGATGGGGGTGGCAGAAGCTCGGAGCTTTGGGAAAGGTGAGCAGGAGGGAAGTCTCCGGTGAAAGTCTCTGAACTTATACATGTAAATTTGCACGTGTGTGTGTGTGTTTGTGTGTCCGTCCGCGTGTGTCATTGTGTGTGTGTGTGTGTGTTTGCTTGAGCATGAAATTTTGTTTGAGAACACGGACAGTTAGATGTATATTCGTCCCTGTAATACTGTGCCGCACAGCAGGTCCCACATTCCTATATGGCGGGTAAAAACATTCGCCGCATGTGTCGCCATGCTCCAGCGGCAGCCCCAGCCTTTTCTCTCTATTTTTGTCTCATGGATCAACAGTGCCACTCTCCGTGTTACGGGTGTCAGAAACCATGGCCGTTGCCATGGTGATGCCACACTGCAATATTCCTTTTTGCAGCCCGCTCGCCTGCCTGCCTGCACATGCTTGCAGCAGCTTTCAGAGCAGGGGGAGGACGGCGGAGGGGAGAGGAGGGAGGAAAGGAAAGGAAAGGGGCGAGGAAAGGAGAGGAGAGGGGCTCTGCGGCAGGACCCACCAGAATGCTAATCAACCGCTCTCGACGGTTTGTCCTTCATTATGCAGAAGACAATGTCCAGGACCACAGGAGAGGGCTTTTATGCACGCCAACCCAGACAGGCGCATATAGGAAACCATATTCACACTTGAACAGGTATATACAAACAGAATAAAAGCCCCCCCCCCCACACACACAGAGGCTCCAACATGCGCACAAGGTCACACATACACACAGTGCCCATACTCGAGCACATACAGAGATGTGCACGGACAAGGACACACGCTCAGGTGCACGCATGCGCCTCAACACGTGTGTATATTGACACTGCAACACGTGTCGGTACTGCGGGGTTTAATCTGACCGGCAGCCAACAGTCTGCCCTGATGCTGATACAACCCTGCCATTAACAAATGCTCAATTATTAACAAGCCACAGAATGGATCTAATTGCCCGCCTCAGCCCAGCGTCTCCATCAGCATTCCCAAGGCATCCCCGGAGCCGGCCAAAGGAAGCAGCAAAATCAGTTATTAAAGTTATCAAAATTGTGACAGTATTGAATTGTGCCATTTATTTTCTTCTAAATTTTCCTTCATTTGTTTTATTTTCTATTGATTTTTGAGCTTTCATTTTCTTCATTTTCTTTTCCCGTACTCTGGATTTTTCTCCTGTTATAACTTGCTCTGGATGTAAAATCCATTGCATTGCATCTAAATGTCCAAGTGTATATATATATATATATATATATATATATATATATATAAAGATTGATCCATTGATTCCTGCACTGGGGTGCCGGGAGCTCTCAGCGGAAGAAATGTCAGACATAAAGTATATTTTTTATGCTATTCAGATTTAGGGGTCAGACCAGGGTTAAGAATAGAGGGTGGAGAGGAGTCAATGCTAGCATCCCGACCAAGTTGCCGTTAGTATGATTGACATTTTCATAGAATTTAGCATGCGAGAATGTCCCTTAAGCATATAGTGAAGAGCAGATCAGAAGCCAGGCTTAGTTCGAGGGGCTCGGAGACAATGTCAAGGTCAAAAGACAGTTCTGGAGCGGGCGTTTCATCTTGCACACTGTAATTAAAACTGTCCCCTTGAAGTCCAGCCATAAAATTAGTTTCAGTGTTCAACACTCCTCTTATTTTAGCAAGGCAAAGACTATCTCGCAGCATGATCTCTGGCCCCTTTTCACTTTCTCTTGGAGGGTATTAAATCAACCCCTGTTTCATGAAGTGTCCCACAAGGGTCTATTGTCAGCCTCCTCCCAGTTTCATCTCCCTGCTAATGTTAATAAAGGATACAAAGAAGGGGTGCCCCACATTTGCTAATGGTAATTCATTAAGCTTAGCTTGCTTGATTCAGAGCAATGGCTACCCCCCCCCCCCGGCAATGCAGAGGATTGACTTTGCCTGTGTTCCCACTGGGTAAATCTTGGTTCAACAGCGTGAGCATGATCATTTCCCCCTGTAAAGCTTGGATATCCACCCACTTCCACTGAGTGCTCATGTTTCTATAGGTAAATGCAGGATTATTATATTTACGTTTGCTCATCCCCATATGTACATGTGCGGTACACAAACAAACAGATTAACACACACTTGCACACACTGAATAGGATTTCCAGAGCATCTCCGTACCATGTGTGTATCTAACGCCAAAAGAGAGGCCTCTTTTCCTGTAAACAATGTGTATCTTGAAGCCAAGCCCAAACGGAAACCCTCCCACGTGAGGGTTAAAACAACAAACCAAGCAGAAGAGCACTCTTGCGGCGACAGTTCAATAACACCACGTTGTCATTCTGCATACCCTTGGGCCCGGCAGGTAGATACAGCTCTGAGAGCCCAAGGTCAGTGTAGCTCCCGATTCTCCACGGAACAGCGATCAAGGAGTGAGGGAGAGGGATGGTTCTGAGAGAGAAGGCAAGGGAGAGGGTTATAAAGAACAGAACAGGCGCAGATGAAGGGAGGAATGGTGGACCACAAAGACAAGAGAGGAAACTGCTATTGTAATGGTCCTAGCATGGATCAAGATTTGTCATAGTGGCTGTTTTTCTTTTTCACAGGAGGCAATTCAGTGAAGCACAGTCCCATCTCCTCTCATCTCCGCCAGGGGAGAATCTTACTTAAAGGATAAGTTCACTTTTCTTTTTGAGCTACACCTCATTAAAACATTGTTGGACATCATTTAGGATGACGCCTGACATCATCCTAATTTTGCTGAATCTACTCAGTGGGATTCAATAGGTTAATAATTGAAGCCTTCAAAAACAGTGACATAGGGGGCGTCTGGGTAGCATGGCGGTCTATTCCATTGCCTACCAACACGGGGATCGCTGGTTCAAATCCCCGTGTTACCTCTGGCTTGGTCGGGCATCTCTACAGACAAATTGATTGCGGGTGGGAAGCTGGATGTGGATGTGGGTGTGTGTCCTGGTCGCTGCACTAGCACCTCCTCTGGCCGGTCGGGGCCCCCGTTTGAGGGGGAAGGGGGAACTGGGGGGATAGGGGGAACTGGGGGGAACAGCGGGATCCTCCCACGCGCTACATCCCCCTGGTGAAACTCCTCACTGTCAGGTGAAAAGAAGCGGCTGGCGACTCCACATGTATCGGAGGAGGCATGTGGTAGTCCGCAGCCCTCCCCAGATCGGCAGAGGGGGTGGAGCAGCGACTGGGACGGCTCGGGAGAGTGGGGTAATCGGCCAAGTGCAATTAGGGAGAAAAAGGGGGAAGAAACCCCCCCCTCCCCAGAAAAAAAAGGGATAGTTCCTTTTTGAAAAAGGAGGTTTAGATAATTGCCTAATTAGAATGTGTTGAAGCCCACCAGGGAGATTCAGCAAAATGGCAAGTTTGTCAATACTGGAGCAATAAATGAAACTTGTATATTTCTAATGATGACTAACAATGAGGACTAGGTTGAAAAATAGTGAACCGATCATTTAATGGGCATGGCTGTTTGATGCGATGGCTTGTTTATTTGTGTTGTCATCCTTTTTCTAAGGACAAAAGAGTAAACGTATTTAAAAATAAACAGCAGAGCTTGAAGACTTGATCCAAGGCCAGTGGGCCAACATTCAATTCCACAAGCAACAGATTTAACAAGCTGATCATCTCTAAGCACCCTGTTGAGTTTTTCTATTAACATCTAATGAGTATATCACTCACTGTAGCATCTCAGAGCATTATTCAGACAACACACAGTCACTTCCCGTTTTCCTCCCTGTTAAAGGGAGGGTCTAAGGACAGGATGTTGTGTTGCTGCAAAGCCCCTTGAGACAAATGTGTAATTTGTGATATTGGGCTATACAAATAAAATTGACTTGACTTGACTTCCGCATCTCTTCCGCTGAGTTGCCAGACTGTTTCTCTCTGTGGGCACGGTGCTACATATTTGAAAAAACAAAAAAGATAGTGCCTGTGCCCCCCCCCCATTTTCTCCCCAGTTGTACTTGGCCAATTACCCTACTCTTCCGAGCCGTCCCGGTCGCTGCTCCACCCCCTCTGGCGATCCGGGGAGGGCTGCAGACTACCGCACGCCTCCTCCGATACCTGTGGAGTCACCAGCTGCTTCTTTTCACCTGACAGTGAGGAGTTTCGCTAGGGGGACATAGCGCGTGGGAGGATCACGCTATTCCCCCCAGTCCCCCCCCCCGAATAGGTGCCCCGACCGACCAGAGGAGGTGTTAGTGCAGTGACCAGGACACATACCCACATCCAGCTTCCCACCTGCAGACACAGACAATTGTGTCTGTAGGGACGTCTGACCAAGCTGGAGGGATTCGAATCGGCGATCCCTGTTTCCAAGTGCCATTTTTATGCATATGTTCTTTTAGTTTTCTCCTTTCACTGATTTCTCTAGTGTCCCCAACTCTTCCCTCCCTTTTCTGAGTGACTGGCCTGCTCCCATCTCCTGGTCCCACTTCAGGGGCCCAGTGGAGCTCCAGGCTCCAGGCTGCCTCTCCCCCGACCAAGCCCCAGGAGAGGCTGTGGGTGCTGGGAGCCTTTCTGGCTGGTCGGGCACGTGGACTCTCTGCCCCAACCCAGGCATGCAGAAACAGGACCCAGGGGAAAATGTAGGCTCATATGCTAAGTGGCTAATACATTCACAACACTCCCCTGGCTTGGGGCTTAGAGAACGAGAAGACTCCACACGGAGCCGACTGCACACACTGACAACATTCACAAATGAATATGTTAAGCAAGGCTTTGGTATGCCCGTTAGGCAGGCTTAAAAGTATAAGTGGCTATCACCACAAAGGAGATGGGGCTTTGTCTAGAGTTGTACAAATGTGCTAAGTATACCTTCTGAGTATGCCAAAAGCAGCACAAGTATGGGAATAAGTCTGGCTAGATATCACTTATCTCTACATCATATTCCTCAGAGATCTTTTCATCAAGGAATGGGACAGGAAAAGAAAAGAAAGAAAGAAAGAAAAAACTCAGAAAAGCAGACCTACTCTCAGGGCTCTCTGCTAAGCGCTTCTCATCACTGAATTCGTCATTAATTGAAGCAACCAAAAAGTGAAAACAAGGAGGAGGAGAGTCTCAGACATCTAGTCATCCCTTGCAGGGCCTTGGCAACAGGCAAACAAACAAATATGAAAAACCAGCCAGCCTCGTGCAGGTCAACAGCATCAAAAGAAGCTTCAAGAAAAATAAATAAGCAAATAAATAAATCGCATATATATGTATACATCCATCCATCCATTATCAGACCGCTTATCCCGCTCTCAGGGTTGCAGGATATACATAACTTTCCCCACCGTTGATGGTTTCATTTAAGAAGATATATATATATATATATATATATATATATATATATATATATATATATATATATATACTCTGTTTATTGGAGTGGGGCAATGAGGTTCCTCTCCACTGGTCTCTGTGTTTGAGGACTTTGAGGCTGTTCGAAGGCAGACGAGCAGCGAGGGTTCCTCGGCCTACATGGGGTTGTGTATGGTACTCGAAAGATGCCTCATTAGAGGAAAATCCCTACTTAGCAGTTTACCCCTGGTGAGCCTGACCAGTCTGTGGTGCATCATCAAACACAGATACGGCAGCTTCTTGTTTTACGGTATTAAAAAGTAAAATTACAATATATTTACAAGGGATTTTTCTCTGCTGCTATAGAACTAATTCTCTATGATGTCAAAATGAAATACATTATATAGATAGATGTCTTCCCCCACTTGTATTAACAACATACACTGGGACATACGTATTCAGTTTTCTCGAGAGATCACTCTATATATGTCAACAAGGTCTGCCTATGTTGACTTCAAATCCACCTGTTCGACTGCATGATTGTAAAATCAATACCACTGATTTTGTGAGGTCTCAACTGAAACAGCAGATCAGATCAGTGACATCAGTCTTATGGTCATGAAGATCATAAGGACCTACCTGTGGAACTTCAAGATGAAGTCATTTAGAAGCAAAAAGTTGGAAAAAGTTATAGAAAAATTAGCAAATCTTTGAACTCTCCTAGAAGCACCACAAAGTCCACTGTAACAAAATGGGGGGGGGGCAATGGTACAACCAAGGTCAGGCTGTCCAGCCAAACTGAGCAACTGGACAAAAATAGGGAATTGTCAGAAAATTTAGAGAAGGAGACCATCTTAAATCCAAAGTTCTTTAGCTGAAATGGAATAAATTATCCTGAGATCAACAACCTCTTCAACTCTTCACAGATTTGGCCTCTGAGTGGCTAGCAGGTAGCCACTTCTGAGATTGGCTAACATCATTCACACCCGGTGTTTGCTAGAAGCCTTTTGACAAAACCTTAGACCATCTGCAAGATCTTCTTGCCTAATAAAACCAAAGTTGAGCTCTTTAGCTTGAAAGCAAAAGACTATGCGTGGTGCAAGCCAAACCCAAGCAACACCATCTCTACCATCAAGCATCATCATGCTTTGGAGTTTTTCAGAGGGACTGGAAGACTTGTTGTGTCAAGGCAAAGAAAGGATTGAACCAAATACAAGCAAACCCTTGAGGAGAACCTGTTTCAGACAGCAAGAGCATGCTCGTGTTTCAGGTTAAGATTCATGTTCCAAAGTTTATGACCCAAAGCACACAATAAAAACCACTAAGAAATTGGTTTAAAAATGAAATTTAATATTCTGGAATGGCCCAACCAGCCATAAATCCCATTGTGAGTCTGTTGTGTGACCTGAAAATTGCTCTCCATTGACACTCTCCATCTAATTTGGCAATGCTGGAACAAGGTGCAAAGGGGACGACTCACAGCTGTAATTGCAGGCAAAAACCCATCTACAAAGTATTGCATCTGGGAGAGTGAATACTTTTGTACATCAGAAATAAAAGTCTTTAATTTTCAAAACAAATTATCTTGAATGAAAAATATTTTCTGCTTCACAAATGTGTTGAATTTCTTGGTTAAGTGAATAGAGAAAACATTTAAATCCATCAAAATTTACAAGCGTAACAGGAACAAAATCTGAAAATGTCCAAGGAGTGTGAATCATTTCTGAAGGCACTATTAAGAAGCAACTGCACTTGTTTTGTTATGATATAAATGGAATAAAATCCCTGAAGGAAGAACCGAGCATGTACTACTATGGTACTATTTGCACACCCAGTGATAAAGATCAAGTCAAATTTATAGATAAGGAAACAAAACTCTATCTTAACTCTGGTTGCCAAACCATGACCTAGTGATGTACTTCATCTCCTTGACTTAAAGAGAAATAATTTACAGTCAATATTCACTAAATACTCCTGTCAGTACGTCACTGATGCGCAAATATGTCATGTATCACCCATAAACAGACTTGAAACTCCAAACATGCCACAGTTTTATCCACCCCAGCCAATTAGAGAACAACTAGACTAATTCTCAGCCAATCTTGGCACATCTGAGTCTGCACTAACCAATCATAGCGTGGCAGACTCCATTACTGCTCCACACCCCACCCCCTTCCAAGCAGCAATGCAAAAGTGATGCCAAGTGCCTCTTTTCCAACAGGTCTTGCCAATGTCTCACATCCAAGCTGGCGAGTGTCCGGCTACGGGATGAGCACAGGAGGCAGCGATGGCTCAGATCCTGACCCAAAAATAACATGCATAACAAAGACACTAGTGCTACAGCCCAAGGCAGACATTTTGTTCTCCCAAGATCCAAGTGTGCAGGTGTTTTTAGTGAGAAACTGTGTCACAAGGACGCTCTCAGCTGCAACAAACAGCGTTGAATCAACATAAACAATACAAAAACCCAGTAATAATCCTAATGAATATGGAAAATGCAAAATATTAGGCCCTTTTTGATGTTCACAGCCAAGATTTGCATCTCTGATGACGTCAGCAAATGTTGAAATAACCTCTTTTTTTTCTCCAGGGAACATACTGACCTCTAAGCTGTATTCTTCCACGGTCCTCTTGAGAGGATCCACGATCTGCCAGCAAATGAGGATGCACAGGTCGATCAACAGCATCCCACCGACAATAATCAACAACTTCTGGTCCTTAATGATCTGGATGGGGACAAAAGTAGGTAGATGGCAGATGAGAAAAGGCAAGGAGGTAACTTAGTTTGAAAATTAACGACTGGAAGCACAGCAGCGATTGTAAGAGCTAGCTTTGTTAAAGGCCAGTGACCTAACAGCTCAATGGTATGCTTATTATTATTATTTTTAAAAATTTCCCTCTTTTTCTCCCAACTGTACTTGGCCAATTACCCTATTTCTCAGAGCTGTCCCAGTCGCTGCTCCACCCCCTCTGCTGATCCGGGGAGGGCTGCAGACTACCACATG
Organism: Lampris incognitus; assembly: GCF_029633865.1. Lineage (NCBI taxonomy): Eukaryota > Metazoa > Chordata > Actinopteri > Lampriformes > Lampridae > Lampris > Lampris incognitus. Next base: position 15,529,700 of record NC_079228.1, on the reverse strand, counting down.
CCTCCTCCGATACATGTGGAGTCACAAGCCACTTCTTTTCACCTGACAGTGAGGAGTTTCGTCAGGGGGATGTAGCATGTGGGAGGATCACGCTATTCCCCCCCATTTCCCCCTCCACCCCGAACAGGAGCCCTGACCGACCAGAGGAGGCGCTAGTGCAGCGACCAGGACACACACCCACATCCGGCTTCCCGCCCGCAGACACGGCCAATTGTGTGTGTAGGGACGCCCGACCAAGCCGAGAGGCAACACAGGGATTTGAACCGGCGATCCCCGTGTTGGTAGGCAACAGAATAGACCATTACGCCACCTGGACGCCCCGACGGTACGCTTATTTAGAAACTACTACATTACAGTGTATGGTGAGTGTGTTTGTAGAGTCATTTTAAGCAGTTTAATTTCAGAAATACACCGTCAGCATTTGCCAACAGTGGAGCAACAAACCACCGCACTGCTACCTTCTGGCCACGGAATGCCGAGTGCGATTCCTGTCAATCACTAAAGCCGTTCTTTTGTACGGTGAACTTTGCAGGGATGAAAGCCATGCCCCCTGTGTGATCTTTATTTATAACAGCGTTTGACTGTCCAGGACCAGAGATCAAAGCAAAGGTCAAGGAAGACAGGCGGGGCAGTGGGTTCGGAGGATATCACATGGCCGAGATGCAGCGCGGCGGCTTCTCACAGGTCTCCCATCTGCCGCTGGGCGCGGCATGACATTCATGAGGGGGTTGTTTTTTGATCTGCTGCCTTTTGATGCGCTGCGGCCTATGGACAAACATATAGGCAGGGCAAAGACATTTCCTTGAGATATACTACCGCCGTGCTTTCGGGCCACATGCTAGAAGCAGGGCAAGGTTACAAAAGGTCTGCAATATGAGCCTGAGCGATGGTCTGTTACCAACTTTGAGATGGTCTCTGGTAAGCTACTGACACATGATTTGATTGATGACAGGGGATAAAAAAAAATATGATGCCTCTATTTCCAAGAGAAATAAAATCTGACGGAAGGAATTAACGCACTATCATTTTATATGATCAGCAATTAGGGCATGTTTAAAGTCCCACTTTTTTATTGAAATTATAATAAATGCGGCCATATTTTCAATTTAATACATAGATGGTACATGTACCTCTGGTCAGCCGGCATTTTGCCCTCCAATAGTTTCTCTTCAGGCTTTCTCAGTTAGACAGAAAGCCTAACTAGGTTAACTAAGAATGGACTAATTATTCTACACAGTAAAGCACTGTTAACTGTGACGGATAGACTGATTTGTACCAGTGGGTCACAACCGATGGTTGGTTGAAGTAAATGTCACATTATGACACAGAATTTAAGGCCAGATAATTAAATTAAATGAACGAATGACCTTCCTGCTGTGAGGCGACCACGCTAGCTACTGCGCCACCGTGCCGCCTTGTATGTTGTAGTCAAAGTTAATTACTTGTACATGATGATGAATTAACACAATACTCCGCCCCCTCTTTTTTTTTGAGGAGGAATTTGTGTTATAATTACAATGGATTGTAACTGTTTGCGTTTCAACGGTCATGAAGTGTTTAAAACCAACTGTAAAGAAAAGCCTGGAAAAAGATCACTCCATAATTTATGAGCCCAAACACTGGATATAATGTGCTGTATGCGCTGTATGTACCGTCCCCAACCCTGCCGCTCTGGTGTCTAGACTGATGTAATGGTAGAATCATCCCAACTGATGGACTGGTCCCCATCTTTGGCAGCGACATCCGCCGCACATACGGGAGTTTAACATATTAATAACAAAAGAGAACATTAAAGGTTCTGCTCCACCTAGAAGCTGACAAACCAACCAGTTGATTTCGCAGGCAAAACTTTAAGTTATAAGGTCGGATGGGTTCAAGGTGGAGATGGGATTACATCAAGGATCGGCTCTGAGCCCTTTCTTCTTTGCAATGGTGATGGACAGGTTGACAGACGAGGTCAGGCAGGAGTCTCCGTGGAATATGATGTTTGCGGATGACATTGTGACCTGTAGCGAGAGTAGGGTGCGGGTTGAGGAGAGCCTGGAGAGGTGGAGGTATGCACTGGAGAGAAGAGGAATGAAAGTCAGGAGCAAGACAGAATACATATGCGTGACTGAGAGGGAGGACAGTGGAATGGTGAGGAGGCAAGGAATAGAGATGACAAAGGCATATGAGTTTAAATACTTGGGGTTAACTATCTGAAGTAACAAGGAGTGCAGAAGAGAGGTGAAGAAGAGAGTGCAGGCAGGGTGGAGAAGAGTGTCAGGAGTGATTTGTGACAGAAGGGTACCAGCAAGAGTTAAAGGGAAGGTTTACAAGATGGTTGTGAGACCAGCTATGTTATATGGTTTGGAGACAGTGGCACTGATGAAAACACAGGAGGTGGAGCTGGAGGTGGCAGAGTTGTAGATGCTAAAATTTTCATTGTGAGTGACAAAGAAGGACAGGATTAGAAACGAGTATATTAGAGGGACAGGTCAGGTTGGATGGTTTGGGTTGAGATGGCTTAGACATGTGTGGAGGAGAGATGCTGGGTATATTGGGAGAAGGATGCTGAATATGGAGCTGCCAGGGAAGAGGAAAAGAGGAAGGCCAAAGAGGAGGTTTATGGATGTGGCGAGGGAGGACACGCAGGTGGAACATACAGAGGACAGGAAGAAATAGAAACAGATGATCCGCTGTGGTGACCCCTAATGGGAGCAGCTGAAAGTAGTAGTAGTAGTTTTAAGTTATAAGGTATTTAAAACTTTGGTGAATATTAATTATACATCCCCTATTAAAGTGATTATTCTATAAAAGTGTTTTGAATTTTTTCACGTTTTGGTTAACAGTGCCAAAAGAAAACCACAAGGAAACGGAGAACGGGGTGTGGTACTTTGGTTTCATTTGACGTTAACAAGTGATTAACAAGTGGTTAGCACGGTCGCCTCACAGCAAGAAGGTCCTGGGTTTGAGCCCCAGGGTAGTCCAACCTTGGGGGTCGTCCCGGGTCATCCTCTGTGTGGAGTTCGCATGTTCTCCCCGTGTCTGTGTGGGTTTCCTCTGAGGACTCCGGTTTCCTCCCACAATCCAAAGACATGTAGGTCAGGTGGATTGGCCGTACTAAATTGTCCCTAGGTGTGAATGTGTGTTGGCCCTGTGATGGACTGGCCACCTGTCCAGGATGTCTCCCCGCCTGCCGCCCTGTGACTGCTGGGATAGACTCCAGCATCCCGCGACCTGAATTTGGATAAGCGGCTTGGATAATGGATGGATGAACGAATGCTAAAATCACAACTGAAAGAATAAATGTACCGCCATGTGACTGTGTAAAATTACATGAGTTCTCTGTCAACTTAAACCGCTCTTACGCGCTAAAGAATTTGGACGCGTCTTTGCTTGTAAACAAGTCAAACCAAGATGCTGTTTTCGATGTCCTTATAATTAGTAAGGTGGAAAATTTGTCCACAGACTTTTTTGTCTTTTTATGTCTTTCTACTGATGCAATGAGTAAAACGACAACGTTCCTTTGATTCAGTTTCGTTTATGACAATGGCGACACAGATTGAATTAGAAACTTGCCCCTGGGACATTAATCATAAAAAAACATAATTTTCACACACACACACACACACACACACACACACACACACACACACACACTCAGGAGAAGCGCCCTTCATTGCCAACTGTTTTGTACTCAACAGCAAGCCATGCAGGCAAGGCCGGTCGGGAAGTTTGCAATAACAGTTGCTATTTCCCTGCACGCGTGACCAGCTCATTTCCCGTTCACAGAGTGTGGCCCTGCAAAATCCACCCCCATTCGTTTAAGTGTCTCGACACAGTTGGAGGCACTGACGACATTTGGGAAGCGCATGGCACCGTGGAATCTGTCCTCCATCGTGCATTTCACGCGTCACTGTGTGGTCAAGTCTGGAACGGCGACGATCACGGCGCTGCCCATGCAGAAACACTGCTTGTACGGAGCATCTGGTAAAGGAGCCACTGCAATCGTTCAGAAGCCAATCAACTGTGTCACAAAACCTGATTTGTTGCTTTTGTCATTTTTGTGACTCAGTAGCTCATACCCGATTTATCGGTTTGGGCGTTTATTAGTCAGTGGCAGTGTTGTTGACCAGCTTTATCCAGACCTCTGATGTGCACACACGTCATGAAGCTTTTAGTGTTGTGGAGGACCGGACTGACTGGACTAGACTGGCTAGACTAGACTGACTGACTGAGCGATCATGTTTGACATGACTGGCGTTGTTCCTATGACATAATTAATGTTGCTCCAGGACCATAATTGCAATTGACTGTTGTTGTGATTTCGTGCCTGGATTAGCGTGGGTTAGCTAGCGGTTAGGTTAAGGTTAGCGATCGTTTAAGGTCAGGATATGGTAAGTGTTAGGTTAAGGTTACCTATCGGTCAGTTTAAGGTTAGCTATCAGTTAGGTTAAGATTGGCGATCAGTTAAGGTCAGGATAAGGTAAGTGTTAGGTTAAGGTTACCGATCGGTCAGTTTAAGGTTAGCTATCGGTTAGGTTAAGATTAGCGATCAGTTAAGGTCAGGATAAGATAAGTGTTAGGTTAAGGTTACCGATCAGTCAGTTTAAAGTTAGCTATCGGTTAGGTTAAGATTAGTGATCAGTTAAGGTCAGGATAAGATAAGTGTTAGGTTAAGGTTACCTATCGGTCAGTTTAAGGTTAGCTATCGGTTAAGGTTCGGGTTCAGTTGAGGTTATGCTAGGTTAGCTTGGGTACTTTTCCCAGTCTTTTTCCCGTGTCGCAAAGGCACAACATCACAACAACATGATTGGTCCGTTGCAATGATGGTCCTGGAGCAACATTAATTATGATGTTGTGGGAACAACACCGCCATGGCGACATCAGATCATGCATCAGGTGAACAACAACGTCACTGAAGTTACACGATTGGTTGGCCAAGCGCCGAGACACAGGAGGGAGGGCGCACAGCTAAAAAGTAACTTCTCCCCCAGGTCTGATGCCTAGGGGAGATCCGCAAGAAGGGCACAGCGTGCATCCAGAGTCACCACCGCACAGCACCGTGGTCCCCTCCACCGGCCTGCCTTCCAGTACGGCATCGAACATGACCCAGGAAGACGCTTCAATACGGATGCCCCGCAGATGGAAGGGGGAGGTGGGTCACCCACCTCTGATTAGAGGGCATTTTAACATTCTTTTTTTTCTTTTTTTTTCTCATGATGTAGATAGATACTTCCCAACCAATCGACTCTACATCAGCATCTGCCTTGCAAGGTTCAGGGCTAATTTAAAACAGTGGACAGCGTTTTGAGCCATTTTAAACCCATGAAATGCCGATCTTTTATAAATTTGGTAAGAAATGCCAATATTAACACCAGCATTGATGTGTTTTATCACTGTATAGTCATATCATTCAGTTTACAGCTCAAAAAACACATTTAAGTGTTAAGTAGCTCTTTAAAGCATTCCAAATAACAATCAGTCTGACAAAACACCCACTGTTGAATTCACAAAAGGATTGTGCGGCTTTGGCGGCCACTAAACCTGCACCAATGAGACGAAAAGAAACAGTGTAATTCTCAAACCACCTGCAAAGGGTGAAAATGCACCCCTAAATACACTGCCAAGCAAATAGCGTCTCGGTGCTCCGGTCCTATTAGAACATATTTACATTAGGTACATTACATTAGGTAATTTATTGGCGGCACGCACAGATGAAGTGGCTTAGTGCTCCTCTTACCGGTGCTTCTTGTTGTTATTAATATTGACCATGATCATCTCCCTAGTCAAGGAAATGAGGGCGAACATTCACTACAGTTGCCAAGAACTTTTAAAGATTGGCACGGACTGTACAGAACACCATCCATCCATCAGCCATTATCCAAACCGCTTATCCTGCTGTCAGGGTTGCGGGGATGCTGGAGCCTATCCCAGCAGTCATTGGGTGGCAGGCAACAGCCATTTCAACTCAAAAACAATACTTCAGGAGATTCTCAGACCACCAAGTCTTAATGTGTATCCCTATCCTGGGGGAAGGCGATGCAGACGGTGCAGGGAGAGGAAAGAGACGCGGGGTAAGCGAGCTGGTTTGCTAAACTGGCTACGGGTCGCTCCATACGAAACTCCTCCCTCTCATGTTTTTCTCACCAATGTAAGATCACTCGCCAACAAAATGGATGAGCTAAGACTGAGTATCGCTACACAGAGAACTACAAGGGACTGCTGTGTTCTGATTTTGACGGAGACGTGGCTGAATCACAACATACCAGTTGACACAGTTGAGCTAGAAGGCCGCTCGTGCCATCGTGCACTGTTTTGAACACACAGAATGGAGTATATTTGCCCCATAAGACAGCTCTGGAGGGGTACACTTCTGCATGGACAATGTCACTGTGAGCAAAAGGATCCGAGTGTACCCAAACCATGGATGAACAGTGAAGTCAAACGGCTCCTCAGGGCAAGAGATGTGGCTTTTACATCAGAAGACACTTTGCCTACAGCATCACTAGAGTGAACCTTAAGAGCGGTATCAGATCTGCAAAACACAACTACAAACTACGAATTGAGGAGGGCTTCAACAGTGACTCCAACCCACGAAAGATGTGGCAAGGCATCCAAAAGAGAAAATAACACACAGCATACACCAGCCAACAACACGGCCAACCTAGCGGTGGAATTTGACAACTTCTTTGCTCGCTTTAACAAAGACAATAACCAACCTCCAGTCGGTTTCAAACCATTGAGAGACAAACAGACCCTTTTCCTACACACTCCAGAGGTGCGGCGGACCCTCCGCAGCATCAACACACGGAAAGCAGCAGGACCTGATGGTGTACAAGGGTGCACACTCAAGGCCTGTGTTGACCAGCTAGCAGAGGTATTTACACACATTTTTAACCTCTCTCTATCCTTATGCAGTCCCTGCATGCCTCAAATCCAATACTTTCATGCCCGTTCCCAAAAAACCTGTGGTAACCTGTCCCAATAACTATCGGCCAGTCGCTCTCACCCCTGTCATTTCAAAATGTTTTGAACGACTGGCACTCACTCACATTAAAGACACTGTCCCAGCTGATCTAGCCCAACACCAGTTAGCTTGCCGGGAAAACACATTGACTGAGGATGCCATCTGTTTGGCTCTAAATACAGCCCTCTCTCACGTGGAAAGACCCAACACATACTTCAGGATGCTCTTTGTTGATTACAGCTTGGCGTTTAACTCCCTCATACCAAACAAGCTGATCGTCAAACTCCACAAACTAGGACTAACTCCCACCATATTCAACTGGATACTGGACTTCCTCATCAACCATTCCCAGACTGTAAGACTTAGAAAGTACAAACCCTCCACCCTCATCCTGAGCACTGGTGTCCCCCAGGGCTGTGTGCTGAGCCCCCTCCTTTATGCACTGTTCACACAAGACTGCCAACCCATCCACAACTCAAACACTATTGTTAAGTTTGAAGATGATACGACAGTCATCGGGCTCAAATCAGACAACGACAAAGCTGCATACAGGCAGGAGGTTCAGAACCTGACAATATGGTGTGCCAACAACAACCTGGTCTTAAACACCAAAACGACCAAGGAGATTATTGTGGACTCTGGGACCTCCAAGAAGATCCCAGAGTCCTGTCCACATATAGACACAGAGGCTGTGGCGTGAGTCCCCAGCTCCAGGTTCCTGGGGGTCACCATCACAGAGGACCTCTCCTGGGCTGACAACACCTCAGCAGTGATAGGTAAGGCACAACAATGCCTTTATTTTCTGAGGAGGTTAAGGACAGCCAAACTCCCCCAAAAGCTACTTGTCAACTTCTATAGATGCACCACAGAGAGCATCCTGGGACCACAGCCCCTGCCTGGAGCTAAGTTAACTGCTAGCCCATGCAGACCGGCAGTTCCAACATTCATCCTGGCTGGCATTCGTTCCCTTGGACAGTGATTTTTTGTTTAGTTTTGATATACGTGTTAATTTGGATATGTGTGTTCCTGTAGGTTTTGGATGTGTTTTTGTCTTTGTGTTGTTTGCTTGCTTTAGGTTGTCCGTCGTGTCCGATGATGACAATCCTGCCTCTGTCACTTGTGAGTCTTCTTATGGCTGTAAAGCCCAATCCGCGATCCACAATGTCTGCCACAGACAGAACAGGTGAAATCACTGACTGGGGGTGTAGGTGTGGTACTGGCTTCATGTCTCTTCAGACGTCTTCTGGTCCGTCGATCACCGCGGTCCTTCTCGAGGTTTTGCACCCCTTGTTGACAGAGCTGCCGCCAGATGGAGCGTTGGGCGGCAGTGTCTTCCAGCTGGCTCGGGTTCAGGCCGCACTTCTTTATGATGGTCTTCAGTTGGTCTTTGTACCGTTTTTTCTGGCCCCCTGCCAAGCGGCGGCCAAGATGTAGCTGGCCATACAGCACTTTACGCGGTAAGCGCTCCTTTGGCATCCTGATGACGTGACCGAGCCATCGAAGTTGGTACTGGGTGACGGTAGCCTCCATGCTGATGCAGTTGGTCTTGCGGAGTATTTCAGTATGGGGCACTCGGTCACGCCAGGTTATCCTCAGGATGCATTGTAGGCATCTGATGTGGAAGGCCTCAAGCATCCTGAGGTGGTGGCTGTACAGGGTCCACGCCTCACAGCTGTAGAGGAGAGTCGTGATGACAACTGCCAAGTAGACAGATATTTTGGTGTGGAGGTTGAGGTCTTTGTTTTGAAAGACCCTTCTCCTAAGTCTGCCAAAAGAGGATGACGCTTGTTTAATCCGGTTTTGCATCTCCCTGTCGATGCTGCAGTCGTCAGAGAGAAAGCTACCCAGGTATTTGAAGGATTCCACTGTTGCAAGTGGTTTGTCGGAGATGTTGAAGGTTGGTGAATGAGATGGAGGAGTAGATGCCCACTGGCATATTACTTCAGTCTTTGTCACATTTATAGAGAGCCCCAGCCTACCATACGCCCTTGTAGCAGCTGCAAGGGTAGCTTGTAGTGCCTCGGGTGTGTGGGCCACAACTGCACAGTCATCTGCGTACTGTAACTCAATGATGTGCTCCGATGTCATTTTTGTGACCGCTTGGAGCCTACGGATGTTAAATAGGCTTCCATCTAGTCTGAAGTCCACAGTAACCCCACTGTCCTTCCTGATTTCCTTGTGGAGCAGCAATGTCACACACAGGAGGAAGATGTTAAAAAGAACTGGAGCAAGGATGCACCCCTGACGTACCCCGGTGCACACCCTGAAGGGCTCAGATTCCTGGCCTCCAATGGTCACACGTGCCATCATCCCCACGTGAAATCTTTGAAGGATGTTGACAAACTTTCGTGGACAGCCAAACTTCAGGAGGATGTTCCATAGGATGTCCCTGTTGACTGTGTCGAAAGCCTTTGACAGGTCGATGAAGGCTATGAAGAGGTTCTGATGTTGCTCCCTGCACTTCTCTTGGAGTTGCCGTGCTGTGAACACCATGTCCACAGTACTCCTATTCCTCCTAAACCCACACTGTGACTCAGGCAACAGCTCCTCTGAGATGTGTTTTACCAGCCTGTGTAACATGAGTTTGGCCAGGACTTTTCCAGCAACAGCCAGTAGTGAAATGCCACGGCTGTTGCCACAGAGGGACTTGTCTCCTTTGCCTTTATATATGGAGATGATGTTAGCATCCCTCCACTGCTGAGGGACAGTTTCGTTCTTCCATACGTGTGAGATGAACAGGAAAAGTGCACGGGTGCAGAGGTAGCCTCCCTGTTTAAAAATCTCTGCAGGGATACTGTCAGGGCCAGGGGTCTTGTTATTTTTCAGCGACCTAACTGCACAATGAACCTCTTCAAAGGTTGGTGGAAGGTCAAGGTCTTGGATGGTGGGGCGGACAGGTAGTTCATCCAAGATCGAGGGATCTGTTGGGGAGGGCTGGTTCAAAAGAGTCTCAAAATGTTCTGCCCATCTTTTTGTGATGAATTTCTGGTCTTTTATGAGGGTGGTACCATCATCAGACTTCAGGGGGGAGACAGAGCAGTTTCTTGGGCCGTAGATGGTTTTCACTGCATCATAAAAGTTGTGCATATCATTTCTATCGGCATGGGATTGTATTTCATTTGCCTTCGATATCCACCACTCATTCTGCAGGGCACGCAATTTTGACTGCACCTCTCTCCTGGATGCTTGCCATTGTTGCCGGAGTGTAGCTGATGTGGGATTGTTGAGGACAGCACTGTGTGCTTTATGCATGCCTTTGAGTATGGAAGTTATTGTGCCTGTGTTGTCATTGAACCAGTCCTGGTGTTTTCTGCACTTGTAACCGATGGATTGGGATGCTGCCTTGTAGAGTCTGGAGCTCACGGAAGACCATTTCCTGTCAATGGAATCATCCGTGCTCAAGAGAAGCTCAATGTCTTCCAGGTTTTCAGCCAGAGAGAGGCGGAGATTGTTCTGGACCTCAGCCTTTTCTAGCCGGGTACAGTCAAGCCTCTTCTTTCCTGACCTTTGGAGACGAACAGCAGGGCGTACCTCCACCTGGAGCCTGGTCATGATGAGCCGGTGATCTGTCCAGCACTCAGCACCTCTCATTGCACGAGTGAGTAAGACGTCTTTTGTATCAGCACGTCTCACAATGATGTAGTCCAATAGGTGCCAATGTTTGGAGCGTGGGTGCATCCAGGATGTTTTGTGCTTGTTTTTTAATTTGTGTTGTACTGCTGTGGGAAACGGCATTTCGTTTCATTTCATGTGCGCAAATGCATGAAGTGAAATGGCAAATCAAGTATTCCTGATTCCTGATCCTAACAAACTGCACGACAACCTGGTACAACAGATGCACCAAAGCTGACAAAAAAGCCCTCCAGCGTGTTGTGGGAACAGCGCAGAACATTGTTGGCATTGAGCTGCCTTCACTAGAACATCTTCACAGCACTCACTGTGTGAGGAGCGCTAAGAACATCTTAAAAGACATTACATACCCTGGACACCATGTTTCAACTCCTCCCGTCAGGTAGGTCCTCCAGATCAATCCGCACACACACCAAGAGACTGTAAAACAGCTTTTTTCCAAAAGCAGTGGCACTAATGAACTCAGACGTCTCAGTTTGCCGAGACTGGTGTGCTGCCACCATTGAGCAAGTGCAATATTTGCAATATTTACTCACACGTTACTTTAAAACCCTTCATATCTGTCCACCACACCTTTACTGCATTTTTACTGATGATGTTTTTGCACCTTGTAAGTTTATCGTAATTTATATTTTATACTTAATACCGCTTATATTTTGTACTTACATTGTTTAGAATCTGTACTTTTTATTGTTGATATTTTATAGTTCTTACCGCTTTTATGTCTTATTTATTCATTGTATGCACCATTTGAGATTGACACAACTGCAATTTCACTGTGCTTGCACAATGACAAGTTCTTGAATCTTCAATCTGCATACATTTGGTGCAAAATTGGCCCCTTTCTGTGCAAATGAGCCTCATTGTTAAAAAAAAGAAAGAAAAAAAAGTCCAATTCACAAAAACACCTGTGCTAATAGCCACACACAGCTAGAGAGAAAATTATTGGCATCTTCAGAGAGTTGGTGGTAATTGATGCCCCGACTTTCCAGTGAACATGGCAGCAGCGCTTATAGCCAGATGAAGGTATCGTCGTGCCAGGCGTGCTCGTGAGCGGATATTTCGCAGGAGAATATCAATTTTTGATTTAACTGAGCCCAAACAGGTTGGCAGGTCAAACAATTTCTGCTATACTTGATGACATCAAGGATGGCATTGAACCTGCCTACTGTGTTCTTGGTGCAAAGCCACCATTTATACTTTGGCACATGCATAATTGCAATCAGAGGCAGAACAAGGGCAAATTGCACTCGGTTGCAAACCTCTATAGGCATGTTTGCACTGTAATATCGTAAGCCCAGCATCTTTGTCAATCGGACCTGGAGACGGGGCAGATAGCAGTTGCAAGTGATGTGCAATTCATGCTGCTGTCAGCAGCTGCAACAACCCCTTCTCTGTGAATTCACCTGTCGGCACAGACTGAGTCTTAGAAAAACAAGAAACATCCGCAGATAGAAACAGATGAAAGAGCAGGGGGAGCTAACAGATAATTAGAATAGCTATAATTACAATTAAATTAAGTTCTCTTTTAAATAAAATATCCCAAGATATGGGTGGAAAATATTGTTCTTGCAACTGCATTTATAACCTTTTTTTTTTCGTTCTTTTTTTTACTCTTTTACTCAAACATAGCTTAGCCATGTCATGTGATATGCTACTTCAGTACACTTTAACAACAAATATTACTGGCAGCGCTTCATAAAATTGCAGATGAATATTTAATAACCAGGAATTCACATTTTAGACACTACCACTAACTATCCCTGTAACAAACTGGCCACAATTTCCAACATTGACCGTACACAGTCCAACCATATAGTATTAGGGTTTGACCTAGTCTTGTTGTTTACTGTGCAAACTTTTGTGTGTATCCCTTTCAATTTTTGTGGGTGTACCTCACTTACTATTAAGCTTACTACTACTACTACTACTACTACTTTCAGCTGCTCCTGTTAGGGGTCACCACAGCGGATCATCTGATTCCATCTCTTCCTGTCCTCTGCATCTTCCTCTGTCACACCAGCCACCTGCATGTCCTCCCTCACCACATCCATAAACCTCCACTTTGGCCTTCCTCTTTTCCTCTTCCCTGGCAGCTCCATATTCAGCATCTTTCTCCCAATATACCCAGCATCTCTCCTCCACACATGTCCAAGCCATCTCAACCTTGCCTCTCTTGCTTTGTCTCCAAGTCGTCCAACCTGAGCTGTCCCTCTAATATAATCATTCTTAATCCTGTCCTTCTTCATCACTCCCAGTGAAACTTATCATCTTCAACTCTGCCACTTCCAGCTCCCCCTCCTGTCTTTTCATCAGTGCCACTGTCTCCAAACCATATAGCATAGCTGGTCTCACAACCATCTTGTAAACCTTCCCTTTAACTCTCGCTGGTACCCTTCTGTCGCAAATCACTCCTGACATTCTTCTCCACCCACTCCACCCTGCCTGCACTCTCTTATTCACCTCTCTTCTGCACTCCCCGTTACTTTGGACAGTTAACCCCAAGTATTTAAACTCATACGCCTTTGTCACCTCTACTCCTTGCATCCTCACCATTCCGCTGTCCTCCCTCTCATTCATGCATATGTATTCTGTCTTGCTCCTACTGACTTTCATTCCTCTTCTCTCCAGTGCATACCTCCACCTGCCCAGGCTCTCCTCAACCTGCTCCCTACTCTCACTACAGATGCTTAAGTAAAAAAAAACAAAAAAGAAAACAACAAAACAAAAACAAGCAATGTCAGCCAAGCAGTCAGACCGAAGCCCATTTTGCTCAGGACTAGTAGTATATTGAGACCTTGTTTAATTAATGAATCTCCTCTGTACCACTTTACTTCATGAAGGACATTCATACGGGATAATGAATTTTTTTTCTGGAATTACTGGCACCCTGAACAAAAATGTGTAAGTTCGAGATTTCATGACAGGAGATAAAAAAGAAAGTAGCTCCTCTATGAAAGAGGGATAAAAAAACGAAAACAAATGGAGCGCCAAAACGAAATTACAACTACAGGGACCAAGATTTCAGTGCGTAGGGGGGACTAGTATTATCACTGAACCTCTTTCTTCACCAAAATACGGTAGGAAAGCCACGCCAGAACTTTTTCATTTTCAAATTACAGATGTGGCAGATTTGCATTTGGACGAAAATAACAAATTATTCCAAATCCCTGCCAACTCGACGGCACGAAGCGCCAGTGCAGTTTGAGCAGGGCTTGAGTTGTGACTACAAATGAGTCGGGTGTCTGGGACTTTGTGTGTGTGTGTGTGTGTGTGTGTGCATGTGGCAGGGTGGGGTTGACAGGGTTGAGCGCCAGAGGAGGACAATGACTGACAGGCCTCCTGTGCTGCCCCTGACACGGAGCTCTTTAAGGAGTGAAGGAGCGCAGGGCGCGACCCCTTATCGAGTGCACCCCTGATTTACAGCGCATGCTCTCCCGGCGTACCAGAGACGGAGAGAAAGACTGCACAGGGGAAGGGGTGGAGGGCAGGCACAAGGACGGAAGTGAGCGATTGCGGGGGACTTTTGGCTTCCAATTTAAAGAGGGAATGGCTAATAAGTCTTTGGGGAGAGGAAGGAAAAAAAAAACAGGTACCAATGAATACACCCCACTGCAGCCTGATCACCTGCACTTCAATTTGGAGAGAGCCATGTGTGTGTGTGTGTGTGTGTGTGTCCACTAGCTAACTGCCCACAGACCCACCCCAAGCCCTGAAACAACAGGGAATCCATCTCGAGATTTAGGGCTTGAAGCATGAGGCCGGGCTGCATATTGCTTCTGAGGAAACATTTGTTTTGTCTCTGCTTGAGTGGAGTGAAGGGAGTTTAGCAAGGGGAGGCGGGAGCGGGGAGGGGAAACTGAGCAGAGATAATTGGCAATGCAGTGTCATACCAGTGCTACCGAGTTCACAGGAGCAAAACTGTTTTGTTTCCCTCAAATGACTACTCGGAAAAAGACCCTGAATAGAAACAATATGAGGGCAAGTCCAGTGTCATCCGTTTGGACACAGCTGAGAGAACCAGCACGACGCGGAAGCCTTGGCCTGACCCCAGCATTGCACAGGAAATACAAAATAATGCACACATTGGAGATGTCTTGGAATTTTTCCCATACCGCACTTCCGCTCTCCTCTCTCTCTCTTTCCTTCTGTCCTTCAACCTTTCAGACCCTTTCCCTTCACCTCTCAAGGCAGCTAACCTAACTTCTCTGCCACTCCGTCTCACTTACTTTGCCTTCTTCTCTTCTCCCTCTCTCGCTGCTCTGTGTATCTCCCCCGCCTCCCTCTTTCTTCCCCACATCCCCCCTGCCACCATGTTCCCCCTTCCATCCATCATCCTTTACTTTTAAAAGCCCCCCCTCCCTCCATCCTCTCCTCCCACTCACTCCATGGCAGGCCACCCACGCTTCCTCTGATGAGAGCGAGAGAGAGTATATGAGATCTCTCTCTCTCTCTCTCTCTCTCTCTCTCTCTCTCTCTCTCTCTCTCTCTCTCTCTCTCTCTATATATATATATATATATATATATATATATATATATATATATATATGCAAGAAAGCAAAGCACAGTTATGACACACTAAGAGCCTGGCACCACTTTACATAACCAGGCTAGTGAAAGAGATTGTGTCAGATGCTTACAAGGCCATCTGTATTTCGGTCTCTATTTCACAGGAAGAAACACTAAAAGCGGGTCAGTGGGTGCCAGTCGTTTGTGTCTTTTTGTGACAATAAGCACGAACATACGTAAGAGCACACGTGTACTCTGGTGGCTCTCAAAAGCCGCGTGAGACTTCACGGTTAGGACTGGGTTACAGCAGGATATTTATTGTAACTGAAACATGTTGCTCAGTGATGCCCTCCTGCTAAATGCTGAAAATGTCGTTCCAAGTTTAAGTGTAGGATTTTTATTATTTCCTTCAGTGATGGTCTCTGTGCGTGGTCCGGCGATTTGTTTGGAGGCAGGAAGAATCACGGAGTCATCAGCACTTCTTCCTTTGTGAGTATGTTCCCGCCCCCCCTTATCTCCCTAATTGTACTTGGCCAATTACCCTATTTCCCGAGCAGTCCGGGTCGCTGCTCCACCCCCTTTGCCGATCTGGGGAGGGCTGCAGATTACCACATGCTTCCTCCGATATATGTGGAGTCACCAGCCGCTTCTTTTCACCTGACAGTGAGGAGTTTCGTCAGGGGGATGTAGCGCATGGGAGGTTCACGCTATTCCCCCCATTTCCCCCTGAACAGGCACCCCGACTGACAGGACGAGATGCTAGTGCAGCGACCAGGACACATACCCACATCTGGCTTCCCACAGCCAATTGTGTCTGTAGGGACGCCCGACCAAGCTGGAGGTAACACGGGGATTCGACCAGGCGATCCCTGTGTTGGTAGGCAACGAAACAGACCGCTACGCCACCCGGATGCCCTTGTGTACGTGTCCTGCAGGCAGCAAAAGAAGCTCAGGGATGCTGACCCTCTGGACAGTGTGTCTATGACAACCGGTTTGAACTGCTGCTTCCAGTCCCTGCAAACGGATTATTATAGACTGCACACTACCCCTGATAAGGACATTTGGATTGATTGAGAGCCGAGCCTCTGATTGAACTGTTGTGTTAATGAATCTTGCACAAGTCCAAGTTTGCTGTTCTCAGTGTGACTTTCCACCAGAGGGTCTCGACCATGGTACAGTCTCACACTGAAATGGTCATTCCCTTATGTGCTTGTGTGTGGGCTTGTG
The DNA here is from genome assembly GCF_029633865.1 of Lampris incognitus. NCBI lineage: Eukaryota > Metazoa > Chordata > Actinopteri > Lampriformes > Lampridae > Lampris > Lampris incognitus. The sequence goes on along the minus strand of NC_079228.1, from coordinate 15,513,382 downwards.
TCCTTCAAACATCTTTGGGGTGGCATAGTGTGGAGAGCCACTCAGCCTAATTGATCACAAGGCTTCGTGTCATTCAACTAATCATATAAGCACACAATATGGTGTGTTTGCTTAATTAATACCCATACTGCGGAAGGTTTTGACTCGACTGTTCGGCAACACTGAGCAACATTATCATCACGAGGCGATAATGACCAATATGATAACGGATTGTAAACTAAATGTGTGCGGTATACAGCATAACTACACCCATTTCCAATTTCTAACCACAACATCCCCCATCAGCTTGAGTGAAACCGGAGTGAAAACTAGTGAGCTGAACTCTTTTAAATTGTTAATGGTTCCTGAGTGATCAGGATGTGGAATTAAATTCCTCCTGGGCTTTCCTGTTTCTAAACAGATGAGGATTTTCTTCGGCCATTTGTTTGTTTGCTCGTTCACTGGCAGGGACCGGATCCTTGCTCTTGAAGCTGGACTCCAAAGAAAAATCACAGCTTCCTTATAATCCCTGCTGTACTAACAACTATGACGTGACCTCTCCACAAATGCAATTAATCGAAGCTCACAGGTTACCAAAACCATGCAAATCTGTCTTGATTTGGAAGCTTTGACTGGCGGTTTAGTTGTTCAGTGGTGGACAGCTGAGCCCCTTCATTTTATGTTACCAATATCTGTCCACTTAAGATTAACACATACGGTGTCCGGGTAGTGTAGCAGTCTATTCCGTTGCCTACCAACACGGGGATCGCCAGTTTGAATCCCCGCGTTACCTCTGGCTTGGTCGGGCGTCCCTACAGACACAGCTGGCCATGTCTGTGGGTGGGAAGCCGGATGTGGGTATGTGTCCTGGTCGTTGCACTAGCGCCTCCTCTGGTCGGTCGGGGAACCGGGGGGGAATAGCGTGATCCTCCCACGTGCTACGTCCCCCTGGCGAAACTCCTCACTGTCAGGTGAAAAGAAGCAGTTGGCGACTCTACATGTATCGAAGGAGGCATGTGGTAGTCTGCAGCCCTCCCCGGATCGACAGAGGAGGTGGAGCAGTGACCGGGACGGCTCAGAAGAGTGGGGTGATTGGCCAAGTACAACTGAGGAGAAAAGGAGGGGTAACACATACAGCTAGGTTTGTCATAGAGCTAGCTAGCTACGTTAGCCGTATGACAAGCAGCCCGGCGTGCTGTCTTTAAAGACCACAAATTATGACACAATTATCTCGAGTCAATGATCCCATAATAATAAAAGGTTTAGAGGCAATTAAATTAGGGGAGATTATATCCATATCTGAGGGCCATAATGGCCAATTTGGGATGCCGGCTAGCTCTGTTCAGCTCCCATATCGCTCGCTCCATCAGACCTCTTCAAAACACCGACAAACAGGCACAAATAAAACCCCCTCAAGTCGCTCACACCTTATCAAAGGGAATGTGGAGACGTGATCTTTGACTGTTTCAGGTTGTGACGGCGCTAACGGGGGATTTGTTTGATGTCAACAGAGTAGGGTAAAAAAAAAAACAGGATGGGAACAGCAGGCGTGATGTCACTTCCTGCCCCCCCCACAATTAACACATCAGAAAAAAATAATCAAAATATGAAAGCAACGATGTGTGTTATGATAAGATGAAAAAAATGACCGACTCGTTTATGAATCATTTATAACCCTAATTAAAACGAGCAAGCGTGCAAAAATGAAGCTGTTAGCGTCCCACGTTTGTGTGATGGGGTTTGCTTGAAAAAAAAAAAGAAAGTCAAATGACGAGAAATAATAAAAAATAACTTTTCATACCTTCTTCTTCATCTTCACGTTCTTGAAGATTGCATGCACCCTCCAGGTCTTGGCAAACATGGCGCCAAATGCTGTTGTGTAGCCGACAATGAGGATCCACGTGCGAACCTGAACAAAAACACACATTAGCTTGCTTCAACCTCATCGGGAGTTCAAATGAGATTTGAGCCGACGTCTATTTGCATTTCTTCTTTGGTCAAAAGAGAGGTTTGCTCAAAACAGCAGCCGCGAAACATGCTAAAAATAGGAAGTTGTCAGTTTTTTGTTGTTTTCGTTGCGTTTTGTTCTTGGAGCGCTGAGCTCTGATGAGAGGAAGCTCTGGATGGCAGAAGCTGTCAAACTCCTGAGAGCGTATGGTCGTAATGAAAAGTAAAGAAGGATCACTCCTCTGAAACAACACATTCTGCTGGTGCCTTTACTGATGTGAAAATTTTGATATAAACTTCAAAATCCCAACATAGCTTCAGTTTTTGTATTTATGTACATGTGTCTGTCTGCTTTAGATGACATACACATACTGTATTTGTATGTGTGTGTGTGTGTTTCTCTGTCTCCATTCGTCCACATATACATGACGCGCCCGCACATTTGAGCCCATATATCTAGAAAGCAATAAAGCCAGAGAGTACTAGGTTGGGGAGACAGCAGAAAACCATTATGCCACCTATTCAGACAGGGAGCGCCGCATATTGATTGGCGGTGGATGGATCAACGCCTGCGCCCCAGTGCCTTAGCACCTGGCCTGATCTGACGAGCTCCATTTTGGCCCTGCAGCAGAGCTGTGCTGGGCACTGGCAGCTCCAGACGTGCCTTGCCTAACATTATTTAGGTGTGTGTGTGTGTGTGTGTGTGTGTGTGTATATGTGTGTGTGTGTGTGTGTGTGCCTGGGAGAGTGGTATCTCCGTGGAAGCCAGTTATCACTGTAATCAAAACTCCCTAATTAATCCAGCGGCTCACACTGGCGCACTCCAATGCCAGCTAAGGGAGATCCTTAATGGACTCTGGGCTAGCTAGAGACTGAATTTTTTTATTTATTTATTTTTTTGCACTGTTGTAATGGTCTTGAGGCGGTCTCAAATGTGATTAATATTTGATCAGAAAACTTGACACTCTGTTGGTCTTATAATTATGCACGCTGGTGAGGAGAATGTGAAAATGTTGCAGTCCTCTGAAACAACAGTAATATTGAGGAATGCTTTGACACAACTGAGATTGTTAGTGTTACGGTCAGAAGCTTGCTTCACTACATCTCACCCACATATAAACATAAGAAAATGACCAACATCCTGAGTCCTCCCAGTGACAGCTCAGCCTGCTCGGGGGCTGACATTTTGTCGTACCCAACCTCCCAACTACTGTCTGTCTCCTGAATGTACGGACTTCTCATCTCATCTCATCTCATCTCATCTCATCTCATCTCATCTCATCTCATCTCATCTCATCTCATCCCATCCCATCCCATCCCATCTCATCTCATCTCATCTCATCTCATCTCATCTCATCTCATCTCATCTCATCTCATCTCATCTCATCATCAGCCACTTCTCCTGGGTCGGGTCACAGTAGCAGCAAGCTAAGCAGGGCACTCCAGACGTCCCTCTCCCCAGAAATGCCCTCCAGCTCCTCCTGGGGGATCCCAAGGCGTTCCCAGGCCAGACTGGACATGTAGTCCCTCCAGTGAGTTCTGGGCCTACCCCGGGGTCTCCTCCCGGTTGAACGTGCCCAGAAAACCTCGAAAGGAAGTTGCCCAGGAGGCATCGTAATCAGATGCCCGAACCACCTCAACTACCCTGTGGACCCACCACCCATGGGGATGAGCATCGGGGTATGGTGCAATGCAAGCCGGGCAGCAGACAAAGGCGGGGACCGGGGCGTGCCGACTTCCGGCATCGCAGACTGGTCACCGGGATGTGGAATGTGACCTCTCTGGCAGGGAAGGAGCCTGAGCTGGTGCAGGAAGTGCAGCAGTACCAACTAGATATAGTTGGGCTCACCTCCACACATAGCATGGGCTCTGGTACCAAATTCCTGGAGAGGGGCTGGACTCTTTACTTATCTTGTACCCTACAAAAGCAAAATACTAACGTGATGATGTACTGCAGAACGGAATCTATTTTGCAGTATGCTCCGTATTTTGAATAAGTTTAGGGCACCCATTTTAACATGCATAACTTATTCCGTAAAACTCTCAGACCACACGTTGAGGTTGAGGTTGACTGATCTGAATTCAGAATATGACTGTCTGGTGGGAGGATCTAAAAACACAAGTAAACGGGAGTGGTGCCAAGGTACAAGCGATAACAAAATCAAAGTCTTCTAACTAAATATTACAAATGCAAAACAACTGCAAATGTTGGCCGAACGTCTGAAATAGAAATCACATATCCAGGGATGAACATGAGCCCCAAGCTTTGAATTGTGGACATTATGGTAATTCTGTCATCCTTTTTTTTTTTTTAATGCAACCTACATTAATATTCCTGGCAGGGTTTAAAACGATGGTTTGCGCCCCCCCTGTGCAGGCTCTGTATCTATGCATGAAGTGTGAAGGAAGAGAGCCAATGGGACTCACAGTGCAGAGGGTCTCAAACTCCTTGTCGGAGACAAAGCCTCCGTCCAGGCCGAAGAGGAAGATTGAGGCGTAGGAGAGCATTCCTCCTAGAATGATCAGGTTGTTCATGTAGGGACTGGACATCTTGATTAGTCTACAGAAGAAGAAGAAGAAGAAGAAGAAGAAGAAGAAGAAGAAGAAGAAGAAGAGAGAATCAGCAAATTGGACAGAATAATAATTAAATAAGTACATACCTACAACGTGCACACTAATCTTACCCCAATTATGGTAATACTGCAATTAATGAAATGCTTGTGCGAACATCTTAGTCAGCTCTCCAAAAGGTCTTAATCTACGTATTCAAAACCTGATCAAGACCCCTGCATGTTTTTCTTTGGATCGGTTAATGCATTTGAACGTCTTGCTCTGACCTCTTTCTGGTTTTGAATCTGTACACGTAAGGGGAAGCCGCAGATCCTGGGTGACAAAAAAACATGGCTGCCAGTGTGCCGAATGCCGATGACAACGTTGTCGTCCACTTTCACTCGTTTTAAATACTTATATGAATGATGTTGTCATCTGATTTTGTTTTCCCACCAAAATAAAAAAACTGCATGTCAATTAAAGTGACAGAAATCTATCGCATAGACGTAAGGGCCGAGAGACACAGGGAAGCAGTAAACATGTTGTTTTCATGAAGCACACAATGATTATGCAAAGAATCAGGCAGATGTGGGGCATACGGGTAGTGTGGTGGTCTACCCCGTTGCCTGCCAACATGGGGATCGCCGGTTTGAATCCCCGTGTTACCTCCGGCTTGGTCGGTTGTCCCTTCAGACACAATTGTCTGCAGGTGGGAAGCCGGATGTGGGTATATGTCCTCGTCGCTGCACTAGCGCCTCCTCTGGTCAGTCAGGGTGCCTGTTCGGGGGGGAGGGGGAACTGGGGGGGAATAGTGTGATCCTCCCACGTGCTATGTCCCCCTGGCAAAACTCCTCACTGTCAGGTGGAAAGAAGAGGCTGGCGACTCCACGTGTATGGGAGGAGGCATGTGGTAGTCTGCAGCCCTCCCTGGATCGGCAGAGGGAGTGGAGCAGCGACTGGGATGGCTTGAAAGAGTGGGGTGGTTGGCCAAGTACAATTGGGGAGAAAAAGGGGTAAAACCCCCCCCCCCCCAAAAATAAAAACATGTAGCTGTGGATATTAGACAAATTGCATCACCAATATCCATATGGCTGTAATAACTAAAATGTTGCTATAAACTCATAAAAAAAAAGATCTGCATTTACTATATAGTGCTTTTACTGACCACTCCAAGTGCTTTACAGCGCATGCCTCACATTCAGCCATCCACACACACATCCATACACTGATGATGGAGGCTGCCATGCAAAGCGCCGACCTGCTCATCAGGAGCAGTTAGATGTCTTGCTCAAGGACACTTCGACACTCTCTCTGGAGGAGCCGGGGACTGAACCAACGACCTTCCAGTTACTAGATGACCCGCTCTACCTCCTTAGTCACGCTGCCCCTCTTAACACCTAATAATAGGAATTCACGTTTCAAGTAGATGTACTCACTTTCATTCTTTAAATTGCCCTTCCCTCCCCTTTCCTCCCTCATCACTTTCCCCTCAATAGGCCATTAATACCACTCTTCCACTGCTCTGAAGTGAAACATCTCCTTTAGCCCACCCCTCCACCCTCACTCTAACCTGGTTTTACCCATTTCAACCCCGTTAGCTTTACACAGCCTCTATCCGACCCTCTCTCCACCCTCCCACTCTTAAAGGTGCATTGAATTATGGCAAACTGACCGGTGGTTGCGGTTCTTGATGTTGAAGAAGAGGAAGGCCCCGGCCATGAGCATGCCCAGTATGGTGATGGTGGACAGGATGCTGTAGAGCGGCACGTTGATATGGCGGCGCTGCAGACGCACAAATGTGCGGTCCTTAGGAGGCTCCACACCTGACAGGAACAGAGAATAGGTATGAAGGTATAGGTATAGAGGTATAGAATGAACAGTCAAAATGAGACAGGGTGAAACTGTGTGCGTATTGCAAAATAGAAAAGCATACAGTGACACACATCATGTAAAAGTGAGCGAATTATCAAACAAAAGTCAGGGGAATTGGGTGTCCAGGTGGTGTGGCGGTCTATTCCGTTGCCTACAAACACGGGGATTGCCTGTTCGAATCCCCGTGTTACCTCCAGCTTGGTTGGGCATCCCTACAGACACAATTGGCCGTGTCTGTCGGTGGGAAGCCGGATGTGGGTATGTGTCCTGGTCGCTGCACTAGCGCCTCCTCTGGTCGGTCGGGACACCTGTTCGGGGGGGGGGGACTTGGGTGATTCCCCCCACACGCTACATCCCCGTGGCAAAACTCCTCACTGTCAGGTAAAAAGAAGCAGCTGGCGACTCCAGACGTATCAGAGGAAGCATGTGGTAGTCTGCAGCCCCCCCCCCCCCGGATCGGCAGACGGGGTGGGGCAATGACCGGGACGGCTCGGGAAGAGTGGGGTAACTGGCCAAGTACACCCAACAGAACAGTAATGATTGGTCATTTAAATAATGCTCCCTCTGATGGAAAGCCAATTGTTCTCATTCCATTTATGTAATGCACAGTCATCACTGTGGAAGAATTCCCCCCCCCCCACCCATTTCGTTTTCCTCTCAACTGTGACACTGCAGCAAGCATCCAGTGAACTCAAAACACCCCGAGCTCAATGAGAGGACCTGCGAACACCGTCGGGTCACTGCGGTCAGACACTGCTTTCTGATCTTTTGCCTTTTCTTCCTGCTGCCAGGGTGCTAATCGATCTCACGCTCATCATCCTGCACATCTCCTCTCGCTCTGGTCGCAGAGTCAAGATGCAGAGATGTGGACAAAAGTGCTCTGGCTGGAACTGTCCAACACAGCAAAAGAGGATGGGATGGAAGTGTGTGTGTGTGTGTGTGTGTGTGTGTGTGTGTGTTTGGGGGGGGGGTATTCACCAGGGGATCAAACAAATTACAAAGTATGTCAACACTGGCAAACATGGGAGGGGTAAAAAACGTCCTAGTGAATAATTTAGCTGACAGAGGACTTTTCGCTCAAAAAAGGAGCTTGCTGAGTGCCTTGGGTCCTATACTGAGAGGTGGTGGTGGTATATCTGTGTGTGTGTGTGTGTGTGTGTGTGTGTGTGTGTGTGTGTGTGTGTGTGTGTGTGTGTGTGTGTGTGTGTTGGGCCATGGGGGTAGTTAGGTATTCACAGTGTGTGAGTGAGCAAGTGAAAGAGAGATAAGAGTGCTGAGTAGTGGGGCGTCCGGGTAGCGTGGTGGTCTATTCCGTTGCCTACCAACACGGGGATCACTGGTTTGAATCCCCGTGTTACCTCCGGCTTGGTCGCACATCCCTACAGACACAATATGCAGGTGGGAAGCCAGATGTGGGTATGTGTCTTGGTCGCTACACTTGTGCCTCCTCTAGTTGGTCGGGGTGCCTGTTCAGGGGGGGACTGGGGGGAATAGCATGATCCTCCCATGCACTACATCCCCCTGGTGAAACTCCTCACTGTCAGGTGAAAAGAAGCGGCTGGCGACTCCACATGTATCGCAGGAGGCATGTGGTAGTCTGCACCCCTCCTTGGATTGGCACAGGGAGTGGAGCAGTGACCGGGATGGCTCGGAAGAGTGGGGGTAATTGGCTAAGTACATCCATCCATCCATTATCCAAACCGCTTATCCTGCTCTCAGGGTCACAAGGATGCTGGAGCCTATCCCAGCAGTCACTGAGCGGCAGGCGGGGGACACACCCTGGACAGGCCGCCAGGCCATCACAGGGCAATGAGCACCATTCTTCCAAAAGACATTCCCTCATTTGGTGTTTGGATGATGGTGGTGGAGAGTGCTGTCTAACACATCGGTCCAAAACCTCCCACAGGTGTTCAATTGGGTTGAGATCTGGTGACTGTGAAGGCCATAGCATATGATTTTTGATTTATATAATTTTCATCCTCACCAAATTCTGAGTTATTCTGAGTGGCCAAGAACAATTTGGGAGAAAAAGGGGAAGCCCCCCCCAAAAAAGGATGCTGAGTAGCATTAGGACATACAAGTACTTGTTTCTCCAGTGATCATTAAACTGTTAATCAACATGTACATGTGCACACACACACACACACACACACACTTGTATCTCCTACCTTTGAATCTGACAGAGTTGTTGATGAGGTCTAGTACATCAGCAATAGCGTTGTACTCTCCTACCTTCACCTCTTGGCCCTCTGTTGAAAGAACAATAAATACACACACACACACACACACACACACACACACACACACACACACACACACACACACACACACACACACATACACACACACAAGGTGAAGGTTTTCAGGGTTGTATATGTGCTACAACAGTATCAAGTTGGCAACTGTCCCAGGTCCAGCTCCTAAAATAAAAACATGATGTAAAGTCGTACACCAACGAGTGGTTTCACTCCTATTTCCAATCCTTTAAGTCAACAGATGAACACAGAAAATGCCTCGGAGTCCCAACATGATGAATAAAGATGCCAGCCAAGGGGTGTAAAGAGCCCCGACAGCGTTACAGATAGTAAACCTCCACAACCGACTTGTGGAGGTTTACCATCCGATCCGGTTTCACCCTTTGCAGGCGTGAATGAACGTGACAGGAGACTCTCGCCAGGCTACTGGAGAACAGCTTGAGGTCACTATATTTAGAAAAGACAAGGATTTACATAAACATGTTAATCCAGTTTGGACGGGACTTTGACACGGTGGAGTCAATGTAGAGCCAGCCTTCAATCAACGACAGCAGTTTCCTATAGATCAACAGAAGAACGCTTCCAAAAACCAATCGCTGATGCAGCTTTCCGTACAGAAAGGTGCCCCGACAGCCAAACCTGCGGGGGTCGACGGAGCGCTCACATCCAGCTCATACAACACACACACATTCGGACCCATGCTGGTTACTCCGGCCAGGCAGAGTGTCGGTGAGATACGCAGTTTAAGTTTTAAGATGTGGGCTAATATACCCAAAATGGCTGAAATACAGCACAGCAACTAATGCCTTTTAAACAGTGCACAGGGGGCATTCGGGTAGCGTGGCGGTCTCTTCCGCTGCCTACCAACACAGGGATCGGCGGTTCAAATCCCTGTGTTACCCCCGGTCGGGCGTCCCTACAGACACAACTGGCTGTTTGCAGGTGGGAAGCCAGATATGGGTATGTGTCCTGGTCGTTGCACTAGCACCTCCTCTGGTCAGTCAGGGTGCCTGTTCGGGGGGGGGGGGGATAGCATGATCCTCCCACGCGCTACATCCCCCTGGCGAAACTCCTCACTGTCAGGTGAAAAGAAGCGGCTGACAACTCCACATGTATGGGAGGAGGCATGTGGTAGTCTGCAGCCCCCCCGGATAAGCAGAGGGGGTGGAGCAGTGACTGGGACAGCTCGCAAGAAAGAGTGGAGTAATTGGCTGGATACAATTGGGGAGAAAAAAGGGGATGGATGGATGGATAGATAGATAGATAATAAATAAACAAACAAACAAACAAATAAATAAATAATGCACATGATCTTCAGGATACGTAGTGTGTGTGTGTGTGTGTGTGTGTGTGTGGGTGGGTGTGTGTGTGTGTGTGTATGGTGGGAGGTTGGGGGGGGGCATAATAAATCAAATCAATTGTCCACTTTGCTCTTTGTAATGCAGTATACATCGACATGGGCAAGTCCACAGTGAAGCCACAAGAAAGATGTTTTAAAACTGCAATCCATCTGTAGACACAGCTCTGGTCTCTGGGGTCCTCTTCAATACCAAGTTATTTCAGGATAAAGCATCTTTAAGAGCCGAGACATGTCCCTCATGTGATACTGGAAGGGGCATGAGCCTGTCAAAAAAACCGGGGTCGTCTCTCTTCAGCACTCTCACCCAATCAGCTCCCTTCAGGACACAACTGAGCACAGAGGAGAGGAGAGGAGGGTTGGGAAGAGGGTTGCTTTCTTTTAGATTTTTCTTCAACGCCGGTGTGGGAAGATGGTGGTGCATAGTTTGCAGTGTCTTCATCCATGTCTACGTCTACGTTTGTGTCATCGTGTGAAGTTTCTATTTTGATCGTTGATTTCTCTTGGCTGGGAGAGCTGGTGCTGGATTGGCCTGGTCTGCGTGTCCTGTGGACCCAGGCACCACGGCCCTACCCGGAGCTGCGCCCTAGGAGGTGCTGAGGGCGGTCTGACAGGACGTGGAAGCGGGGCAGGCTAAGCTAACTGCTAGGCCTCAGCCCTGCCCGAGAGGAAACACCAAGGCGGTCTGGCGGCGGCCTCGCCTAGCGTCAACTGCGCAGTGTTTTTGTCTACGTCTGCATTTGTGTCGTCGTGTTGGGTGCCGGGGAGGTGCATCGAAGGTGTCTGGCTGGAGAGCTAGCAGTGGATCAGCTGGGGGAGCCTGGTCTGCCGCGTCTGATGGGCCCAAGGATCACGGCCCTGCCTGGAGCTGTGCCTGAAGAGGAAACACCGAGGCGGTCTGACAGGATGCGGAAGCGGGGAGGGCTAAGCTAACTGCTAGCCCAAGCAGAGCGGCAGTTCCAACAGTCCTCCTGGCCGGCGTTCGTTCTCTGGACGGTGTTGCACTGGGTGGACTGTGTTGTTGGCTGCTTGTGATTTTGTCTTTTTTTTTTGTTTCTCCGTTCTCTCTGGTATTGCATGTTTTTGGTGGTGTTGTTTTTGGTGGTTCTGGATATGTGTTTTTGTCTTTTGTGTTGCACTGCTGTGGGCTGAGAGAAACAGAATTTTGTTTCTTTTGTGTACATAGCCCACGAGATGAAATGACAAATAAATTGTCCCTGTTTCCTGATTCACAGTCAGTACAAGTCTCCGTGTAGTCTCCATGGATGTGTATAGGCCCTTGCTCTCTCTCTCTCTCTCTCTCTCTCTCTCTCTCTCTCTCTCTCTCTCTCTCTCTCTCTCTCTTCTCTCCACCTCTAATTGTTATCACTATTATGCAACTGGCCCATTGAGGTCCTCAGCAGTACTGTCCTTGACGGGGAACATGAGCGATAACGTCGGCTATTGTGGCATGACGCCCCCTGCTCGCCTCTCTCCTCTGCGACGCCGCATCACCTCACCTCACTTCCAGTTCTGAGATGAAAGTGCCAAACGATGCTGAAAATGCTCGATGAACAATCGAGTGGGACTGCTTTTAGTGCCATGAATAGCTTATGCATACACGGTCTCCCAAAACCGTCAGCGCTGATCCGGGATCAGTGACCGGCTTCCCTGTTGACCGTGTTCTCCGTTGTGATCCGAACAGCCAAAGCGGACAGATCAGCAGTCCTGCTTTGAGCTGCTAAATACCATGCCGAGGCTCTATTCCCACAGGCCATGTTGAGCTCTCCACTACGATTTTCAAAACCTGATCCACCGTATGTTAAATGTCCGCCGTATATTAAATGTCCGCCGTATATTAAATGCACGTGAAGAACCTTTAAAGTCACTTATCTGCACAGCAAATCCACCTCAATACGCAGTCAGGTGTGAGTTGGTGTGTATAAAGGTGATTCTGAACGACAGGGTGAGGATTGTGACCCACTTGAAGCACACTCGGAACAACGATGCTCTTGTCAGCGCCATTAGGTTGATCGTTGCTTGGGGGTGGATTAATAATAGAAGAGTCGCTAGTCCAAATCTGAAGCAGCTGAATGAAAAATAGGAAATTGGAAAATGACTACTCAAGCTGTACTTCTCCACGGAGGCACAGCCTATGAATATTTTTCTAAAGGATCAAGCCTGACACTTCCAGGGACGGGCAACAGGATCCAGAAAGGGCCGGTGTGGGAGCAGGTCTCTGTTCCGACCCAGCAGCTACACATCTGAGTCTACAAATCAAGGTCCTTAGCAAAGACTGTTGGTTGACTGATAGAATCAGGTGTGCAACTGCTTGGTTGGAACAAAGACCTGCACCCACACCGGGCCCTTTCTGGACCATGTTGTCCAGCCCTTCAACAAACACACCACCCTCTCTACTTACCGGTCTATTTCCCCCCTTTTTATCCCCAATTATATCTGGCCAATTACCCCACTCTTCCGAACCATCCCAGTCACTGCTCCTAACCCCTCTGCTGAGCCGGGGAGGGCTGCAGACTACCACATGTCTCCTCCAATACATTGTGGAGTCACCAGCCGCTTCTTTTCGCCTGACAGTGAGGAGTTTCGCCAGGGGGACGTAACGCATGGGAGGATCACACTATTCCCCCAGTTCCCCCTCCCCTCCGAACAGGCGCCCCGACCGACCAGAGGAGGTGCTAGTGCAGCGACCAGGACACATAACCATATCTGGCCTCCCACCCGCAGACACGGTCAGTTGTGTCTGTAGGGATGCCCGACCAAGCCCCTGCTGGTAGGCAATGGAATAGACCGCTATGCTACCCGGACCCCCCGGTCTAGTTTCTTCACATAAATTTGAGGTGACTAGGCGTTAGGGAGGGGCAGTTACTGGGATCCACATTAATGGTGGCTACCTCTTACAACCAAGAGAGAAAAAAGGATGTGAAGCGTCAGGGCCTTGGACTGAGGGTGTCTGACAGGGAGGAGAGAAGGATCAGAAGCTGAGGACGGATGATAGGGTTATATCGAGGATCAATGCGTTTTGAAATATTCAAGCAGCCCACTCCTCTCTTCTCGCCTCTTCTGAACTTGTGGAGTGAGGGGTACGGGGGGATTGCAAGAGGCTTAATAAGACCGCATGACGGATAGAAGGGGAATGGGAGGAGGAAGGGAAGACGCAGTAAGATGTATATTCTCAGCTATAGGTGGACAAGAAGCATGAGGGGGAAATGGAGACGGGAGGAGAGGAAGTGATGAGGGACAAAAACAGAGAATGTGAGGAAGAAAGACATGAAAAGCAATAGAAATGAGATGGAAGAGGGGGAGGTGGGGCACGGGAGAATGTTGAGGGGTAGGCTATGCTTTCGATCTGGCACATTTGTTTGATTTCTCCTGCAATGCAATAAATTGTGCCCGCTGATTTGGTAGACGAGCCACGACAACAGCCCCTCTCTTTGTTTACCCACAGATACCAGGGGCCTTCCGATAGATTGGCCGCTCCATCACTTCCCAGACAAACAGGACTCCCTACCCCGAGGAGCCACATGCTTATGCGCACACACAGACGCACTCATATTTGCAACACAATTGCACAATCCCCATCCCTGCATGCTAAACAAACACACCTCCGTCAACAAAGAGACGCAATACACGTGCACGCACAAGCCCGCACATGCTACTCCTTTTCTTTCCCTGTTATCCTTTCTCCAACGGACACACATTCACACCAAGACACGCAAACTGCATGCACAAAAACACACATTTGAACACATGTACACACACATACACACACACAAAACGGGCACACGTGCGCTGTGCCCTCTTCCCTACATCCTCCCGCCCAGTGTAATGCAAGCTGCCGGAGGCGGTGGGGAATATAAAAATGGGAGGGTGAAGAGGACTGAACAGGAGCATCAGGTCTGGGAATCCCTCAAATCGAGATGCAATCTCGGGGATATTCTCACATCCCCCAAACCCGGCGGCGTGGCCCTGCTTGGCTGCAACTTCCACAGCTAGCTGGAAGCAATCTCCGGGATTGTCCAAAGTCAGATAGATAAATCTGCGTAGAGAACAACCAGCTACCACATGGAGGAATACAATTACCCACAGCAAGGTGGAGGTTTGCTGGAGAGATACACCATTTCTGCCTATGTTTTGTGTCCTCTGGACTCTTGGCGTAGTGCGCGTACAGTACCAGCTGGATGAGTAGAAAGAAAATGCTACTATGTGGAGATTTAACAAGCGGAAAGACGTCGCTTTCTGTGACCTACATACCTTGGAACTGGTTGAATTTGATGGTGCCCATCCTTTCCCCGTTCCGAAACATGACCTGGCCCTGAATTAGAGAGAGAAAGAAAAGATAATGACACGTCAACATAAATCATATGTTGAACTAGTTAAAACACAACATGCATACACAACTTCTCGTCATCCCCCCTGTTTTTCTCCCCAATTGTACTTGGCCAATTACCCCGCTCTACTGAGCCGTCCCAGTCGCTGCTCCGCCCTCTCTGCCGATCTGGGGAGGGCTGCAGACTACCACATGCCTCCTCCGATACATGTGGAGTCGCCAGCCGCTTCTTTTCACCTGACAGTGAGGAGTTTCACCGGGGGGACGTAGCGACTGGGAGGATCACGCTATTCCCCCCCAGCTCCCCCTCCCCTCCGAACAGGCCCCCCCGACCGACCAGAGGAGGCACTAGTGCAGCGACCAGGACACATTCCCACATCCGGCTCCCCACCCACAGACACGGCTGCCTGACCAAGCTGGGGGTAACACGGGGATTCGAACCAGCGGTCCCCGTGTTGGTAGGCAACGGAACAGACCGCTACGCTACCCAGATGCCCCGCATACACAACTTTTAAGCTTCTGTGCCATCTGTGGAGCGACCATTACTGTAATTTAAAGTAGCATCTTACATAAATGATACCACATCTCCAAGAACGGGTTGTGCAGAGTTCAGACAAGTGATGAAAATATGCATTATCCCAGCAAAGAGAGAAAATCATGTCCTGTCCTCTCTTGGCAATAGACGGACTCTTGGTAGGTTAACTGAAGACTGACAGGGCAGTCTGGTGCACTGCGTCTCATTGGATTATAAGTGGGCAAAATTGATCTGTTTATAGGGGCAAAGAAAATAATCTTTGGGCAGATCAATTTGCTAATATCCTTGGAAAAAAACAGCAGGTCAGCGAGGGTGTCTGATTCAGCACCGTGTTGCTACTCAGCGAGAGCACAAATCTGCCTTAGACAGTGGTTAAAAAGCAACTCCCTCAGAGAGTCTCACCTCCGGCACCACGGGAGTCTTTAGTGCTCAGTGTCTATTGCCGGGACTTTATTCCACATTACCGTCTGTCACAAGTCTTTCCCTCCCAAAAGGGTTTGTTTACCCTGTCATGAAGTCCAAAAAAGTGGAAGAAAAAAAAAAGACAAACAGAAGTATTTCATTTTGACTCCAAAGACAGGGGGGATCTCAAAAGCAATTTCAAGCAGGAAAGTGTCTGGCACTGCCCAACAAGGCACACGCAGGCGATCCAAGTTTATGCCAAAATCATAACAGATATTCAAATCACTCTGGGAAAAAAAGCTCCCATGAACTCTCTCTTGCTCTCTCTCTCTCTCTCTCTCTGCCCCCCTCTTCTCCTCCACGAGTCTTCAATTAATTCGGCCAACCATCTGCTTACAGAGCACCGTGATAAAATATTTAACTTGGTTTACGTCTCGCCGCTTGGCTAACAAAACAGGTGAGAGCCAGGGAGAGAGACACGGAGATGGAGAGAAAGAGAAGAAGAGAAGAGAAGAAAAGAGACAAGAAGAGAAGAAAAGAGAGAAAGAAGGTGCATTTGCATTGGCTGATTAAAGACAGCTGAGGGGGAGAGATGGGGAAGGAGACTGGAGAGCCAATTTTGCCTCAAAAGGAAGGCGAGCTTTGAAGTAGCGGGGCAGGATCCCACCCCTCCGTTTGAATCCCACTCTTTGTGGGGTATCTTTGAAGTTTGTATGTGCACAAGTGTGTGTCCATGTGTGTGTGTGTGTTTGTGCATATTTGCATATACAAACATGCAGGTCTATGTGTGTGTGGATAGTATGCTGTTGTGTTATGGTCGTGTGTGTGTGTGTCTGAGAGCAGAGCGAGCTGCTCCCAGGATGCATAACGGTTAATGCGTTCTTAGTCTCGGTGAGTCAGGTTGTGTTGTACACCATTGTCCCCATTACAAGTTTCTCGCCGGCGAGTCAATCTGAAGCCGGCGACGGGAGCAGCTCCTTCCTGTTCCGCGTTGGCTCTCTTTCCTTCCGCGACGCGTGATTCAATTATGCCTTAAGTGTAAGTAGGACAGCGGCGCGCACCCCGGTTCAGCTCATTACGTGTTGTGTTCAGGCGACTGACTGTGCATCAACAAGGTCAGACAACGTGGGCTGAAAAACAAGGCGAGTCAAACTGAACCGATAATGAAAACTGTTATCGTTCGCATGAGCAGAACTGTAGCTACGAGGAAGCTCATCACAACCTAGAACATTCCAATTATTTCAAAAGTCCAACGTCTGTCGCCGCAAGTGTGCACATCGATCTAAGATTGTGCTAAATAAGCAAGATAATGACTTTTCATACCCCTAACTGGAAGCAAAATGTCTCTAATACAAGAATTAATTCATTTCCTCTGACCAAAACTCAAATAACCCGCTGCAGAGCCTCTTTTGATGAGGTATTGGGTTTGAGCCTCTGCTCCTCCGGAGCCTAGGCATCCTCCCCAGAGTGCTTTGACCTACACAGGTCACCCCAGCCTGCTACTCAAAGGATGGCGAGACCTGCGACACACAGTAGGTGATGGATGTGCTGGTGTGTGTAACTCTGGTATTGTGTGTGTGTGTGTGTGTGTGTGTGTGTGTGTGGGTGGGTGGGTGGGTGGGTGGGTGTTAGAGACAGAGAGAGCAAGAGAGAGAGAGAGAGCAAGAGAGAGACAGACAGAGACAGCAAGTGAGAGAGACAGACAGACAGACAGAGACAGAGAGAGACAGCAAGAGAGAGAGAGAGAGCGAGCGAGCGAGCGAGCGAGAGAGCAAGAGACAGAGAGCAAGAGACAGAGAGCGCAAGAGAGAGAGACAGAGAGAGCAAGAGAAAGTGAGAGAGACAGAGAGCAAGAGAGAGCTAGAAAGAGAGAGCGAGACAGAGAGAGCAAGAGAGACAGAGAGAGAGCGAGACAGAGAGAGCAAGAGAAAGTGAGAGAGAGAGAGAGACAGCGAGCAAGAGAGCGCAAGAGAGAGAGAGAGAGCAAGACAGAGAGAGCAAGAGAGAGCAAGAGAAAGTGAGAGAGACAGAGATAGAGCACGAGAGAGAGAGAGAGAGCGAGACAGAGAGAGCAAGAGAGAGCAAGAGAAAGCGAGAGAGACAGAGATAGAGAGAGCAAGAGAGAGCAAGAGAGAGAGAGAGGTGACAGTGGTGCTAGCACAGCTATGGCTTTGTTTGGTTGTGGTGAGAAAGCTGCCAGTGGAGGGTGTGATGACATCAACTGAGATGTCGCTCTGTGGGCTCCAGGTGTGACATCCTTAGGGCTTTAAGGAGTTCAAGTGAGAACCGAATTGGTGCACATGCCACCACCCTCCCCAAGTATACACATACGCACTCTCTCTCTCTCTCTCTCTCCATCGCAATCTGCCTTTCCTACCGTCTGTTCATTATTCCTTTGTGAACCCCGGAGCAGAACAGTCCAGCAGCTATCTGTGCTGAGCGCCCGGGGGCGTCTCCCAGCTAATGTCAGCCTTCTTCTCTGCAGCCCTGCCAGCAGCCAGATCAATGCTGTGGAGACGTCGGTGATCACACCACCGCTGCTGTGCTACCGCTGCAGCACCAGCATCTCGCTCAACTATAGAATACAGAAAGTCCGTCCCACGAGTGCGTGTGCGTGTGCACATGTGTAACGGTGCATGCAAGTTTGACATGGTGAATCCAGAGGACGAGACTATGATGGCAGGAAAGAAGGACAGAAAGCTCATGTGTGTAACAGAATACACATGTAAATCATACCATCTAACTGGTGCTTGGAATGGAAAACCCAGCCGAAACATTTGCACTTCTCCAACACTACCACAGCTGGTTGTGTAATAGCTTCTTATGATAAGAAATCCAAAATAGCATAAAAGATGTATGCGCTGTGTAAAGGAAATTGCCTTCCGATGTCTTTGTTCGTCATCCGTGGGCGGATGCTTCCATGCGCTGTGCGCGCTACATACAGACGGCTCTTTCTGATCTCATTTCATGTAATCCTTCAGAAGAACAGCTATAACGGTCCATGGATCGCAAATCTTTCGGTGCAAAAATGCACTAAATTACTTTGCGGTGCCCCCCTTTTGAAAAAAAAAAACATGATTGCTTAACGTGCCCACAAAAGAGTATTAAATATCCTCACACTGCTTTTTGCTCAGAAGACATTGGCAGTACAGCGAGACAATACAGTTTACTGTGCTATATAAACCCTATTTATTCATTTATTACTTTATCCTATTTATGCTTATCTATGCATAAACAAAAAAATCATAACAAACTTAAAAATCCCCCATGATGCAGGCATTGTGCATGTTTTCTCCACATCCATAAGCACAATACTTCCATTGCAGACTGTCTTAATTCCCATGTTCTAATTCTAATATTCCAATTTCTAATCCTATTATAATATCTAATGTAATTAAGTATCCACTCCATCCATCCATTATCCAATTAATTAGTTATTATTTTTATAATTTATAATTATATATAATTCTAATATAAATATAATATATAATCCTATAAAATAATATATAAATAATAATAATACAATAATATAAATAATAAATATAATAATTATAGTTATAATTTATAATTATAATACAAATATGATATAAAATAACATAAAAATAATAAAATAATATAAAATAATACATAAATATAATATAATTATATTTATAATTTATAATTATAATGTAATTAAGCAGAACTGATTAATTGAATTGTGTTGAATAAAAAAATCCACTTTTTCAATCAACCCACTAACGAGCTCATTGCTTGTATCCCCCCACCACCGGCAGCCATTCCACAGGACATCCATAGTGTCAGCGTATGTGTAGGATCAATACGGTTTTATTAGCCAGTTTACTAAAGGGACCTACGGAAGGGAGGCGACAACTCTTCTGCACTCTTACCCCTCGAGTACAAAAATAAATAAGAGTGAGATGCGATGTAGACGTCAATAACTATCGGCTGCTTGTGTGTCTCCAGCCTCCAAGGAAAGGCTCGGTGTCGGCCCACTCCTCCCAGAGACCTGAAGGGGGACTGGGTGGCGAGACTCAAGAGCTCAGGAGCAGGGAGAGAGACCCTGGAGGACTGGACAAGCTCTACAGTGAACACGTCCCCTAAGAGATTAGCCTGAGAAAACCACTTCACAATAATAACACAAGTAAGCCGTGGCCTGTGTTGCTTTCTGGGTACTATCTTCTCTCCCTCCCTCCCTCCCTCCCCCCTCTGTGCTGTCTGTCTGCCTCTCTGTCTCGCTGCTGCACCACTATTTTATCTTTCATGATATCCCCCTCTGTTTCTCCCTCTAACGTTGGTATCCTCTAACATCTCAATCAAAAAACATGTAAAAGTATACTGCGCACACACACACACACACACACACACACACACACACACACACACACACACACACGGTGTGGGTCATGCACACTGACACTTGCAAAAATGCCGACATGTATGATATGAACACAAACACACAAAGAAACAAAATATGGTTGCCGAGTCACATTAGCACACGTGTATACACACACACACACACACACACACAATTAGAGATGCACTCATAGCCAGTCGCCAGCATAGCCAGCAGGATCAATCTAGAACGCAATGAAGTGAGTCGCTGCCCCAAATGACATCTCTTTAGGCTGCATACAAGGACAAGGATGGCTGACTAACCCTCTCAGCAAACAGCCTTCCAGTCGGAGAGAAAAGTAATTAATACATCGCCCTCTAAGTGCTCGCCTGACATTTTCCTACTCCAAATACATACATATATGCATATACACACACACACACACACACACACACACACATATATATATCCTTCCATCCATTATCCAAGCCGCTTATCCCAATTGGGGTTGCAGGATGCTGGAGCCTAACGAGCATTCATTGGGCAGCAGGCGGGGAGACACCCTGGACAGGCCGCCTTATATATATATATATATATATATATATATACACACACTCACACACACACACATACACACACACACATACATACATACATACATACATACATACATACATACATACATACATATATCGTCACCTTCTTAAAATAATGGCCTAAGTCATATTTTCAAGTTTTTCAAAAAACAGAATAAACTGACAAATTTTGTTTCAGTTTCAGTTTATTCTGTTTTTTGAAAAACTTGAAAATATGACTTAGGCCATTATTTTAAGAAGGTGACGATATATATGTACATATATATTATATATATGTATATATATATACACATATATAACATACACACACACACACACACACACACACACATACATACATACAGACAGACACACACACACACACACAGTGACAGCTGGTGGTGATATTGAGTGGGTGGGCGACCAAATGCATTATACCCATCAATAGTTCACACTACAGCAACAGCACCATCACATCCGAGATACCAAGTTACAGCAACGACACACTATATACCAGGTTATAGCAAATGCTCTACAACTCTATAGAGAAGTACCAACAAGAATGGCCTGATGCCAAAAAAATGTGTGTGTGTCACACACACACACACACACACACACACACAGTTTCCTAATTTTGCTGGATAAATGTTTGAAATCCACAGTTCCTTGTTGAGCCCACACCGTGTCTACTGGGAAACAGAAAAGTGAGTTCTTAGCTACACTTGCTGCTGGCCAGTCCTATCGCTGAAACCAAGTCACGATTTTGTCGTTTGCCCTGTTGTGTTACTTGAACATCGCTTGGACGATGCGTCCCCAGTCTCTCCACTTCCATTTTTTCCTCCAAAGACATCAAAGAAAATGATTGATAAATAACCCACCTCATTCATGCTAACGCCCGCGCTCACCTCCCCCCTCCCCCCACTCTGTCCTCACCGTTACTTACCTCCCCCTCCCCCACTCTGTCCTCACTCTCCTCACCGTTACTCACCTTCCTCTCCCCCCACTCTGTCCTCACTATCCTCACCGTTAATCACCTTCCCCTCTCCACTCTCCTCACTGTACATACTGTTACTCTGCACGTCCGCTGTCATGGGTAAAAAGTCAGCGGCCTGGGGGCTGAATGACTTTAGCCCAAATGATCAGCAAATCAAGGGGGCGTGTCGTGACGCCTGTCACTCAACAACTACGAAAATGAATGGAAGCTGATGCTGCCGTGTCCGGGCTGTAAAAATAAGCCCATTTAGATGTATCCTGTGTTTTTCTTGTAACTATTCGGTGCTGTTGCTGCTCCAGTTCCACCAAAATTTAGAACAATCTGTTCTAAGGTTTTTTTTATTAATAATTTTCTCATTTTATTGTAAAAGACAGGGAGGGCTTAGCCCCGTTAGCCCATTTATACCAGTCATCCCTGTATATGTGTATATTTCTCTCTTTCTTTGCATGTGCATTCTCCAAATAAATTAAACCCCTGAACATGCATTATTGTGTGCAAAATACTTTTGTGTTCTGCAATGCGTGTGTCTGTGTGTACACATGTGTGTGTGTCTTGGCAAAGAATGTTGCACTTCTTTGTGTGGATGGTTTACAGAGGACTTTTTTTTTTGGCTCTTTTCTCCCTTTTTCTTCCCAATTGTACTTGGCCAACTACCCCACTCTTCCAAGCCATTCCGGTTGCTGCTCCACCCGCTCTGCTAATCCGGGGAGGGCTGCTGACTACCACATGCCTCCTCCAGCCGCTTCTTTTTACCTGACAGTGAGGAGTTTCACCAAGGGGACATAGTGCGTGGGAGGATCACGCTATTCCCTCCAGTTCCTCCTCCCCCCCGAACAGGTGCCCCGACCAACTAGAGGAGGCGCTAGTGCAGCAAACAGGACACATACCCACATCCGGCTTCCCACCCGCAGACATGGCCAATTGTGTCTGTAGGGACGCCTGACCAAGCCGAAGGTAACACGGGGATTCGAACCGCTGATCCCCATGTTAATAGGCAACAGAATAGACCGCTACTCTACCCGGACACCCCCAGAGACATTTTCTATTAATTCTTGCAGTTGTAATGGCTTCATTTTACCCGACACATGTTGCCTTTAGGAGCAGCGTTCTAGTCATGTATGCAGGGATACAACCAGGCAAACAGCTGAACACACATACCACAAAAGGCTAAGATGTATCCTATGTTTCCTTTTGCCTCGGCCCTATAAAATGAAGTGTTTAGCATTTTATTTCTTATGACAACCATAGATGAGCACCTGGAAAACTACTCACCGTGACGCCATTGAAGTTGGTCTCGTTCATGACGTCAAGCACCAACTTGCCCACCTCACGGTCATCCACAGTGAAGTTGTGGTAGACGTCCTGTCGCTGTTTGAGTCGGAGCAGCTCCATGACCCGTGTCAGGGTCTTGGCGATCACCCACATCCCATCATAGGCAAAGCCGTGGAATTTGCTGGCCTCCACCCCCTTCTGCTGAAGTTCACGGCTATACTCCCTCTCGTACTCCTTAGGGGTCTGTAGGACAAAATAGGACAGGTCAAGGGGATAGAGGACGAGGGAAAAGGGTAGTGAATGGAGAGAGAGAGGGAAAGTCAAGAAGAGATGCACAGATGTAGCTGGGCGCTGTTTGTGCTGAAGTGCTTAATGCCACAAGCACTGCTGGATACATACCTTGAGGCAATTAACTCCAGTCTGAATTGCTAAATTGCTAAATTCCTGCAGAAACATGCAGGAAACTCACAAAAACTTGTCAGGGATTTTAGTTTTTTTGGACGCTGTTTCAGTTTTCTAGAGAGAGCAGTTTGTCTTTGACCAATTACAATGAATCACAAGTGGGTTAGCTTGGGCCAAGAAAAATCAAACATTTTCTACAGCGGTAAAAACAAATCTATGCATTTTGACAAATGATACAAGACACTGGAAGCAGTAGCAACATTTGTGCACTTGAAAAAAAAAAGACCATCTGAAAGGAAAATGCATAAACAGCTTGCCTTTGCCCAGCGCATACTTCTGAAAAATGCTGATTTGGGGTGGTGAAGAGCGAGGTGGGAAAACAGGGGCGCATCTCTGCAACCAGAGCCACGGTGATTCACGCCTTACTTTTGATTTTCTTTCTTTAGCCTCTTCCCACTGATGTCAGACTAGATCAAAATCTCCGGCAACACATCACCGATCGGGTTGGGGCGGCCAGTGCAGCAGGGGTGAAATTTTCAGGCTAAAAAGAGGCTGGCACAACTCAGGTTTTCTTTTCTTTCTTTTTTTCCATTGAAAGTAATTTATCGAATGTTGAAATTTGGTCCAGTATAGGTTTCATCATCTAGAAGAGATGTTGACATTCCTAAACCAATCAGCCAATGTTGTAAGACAATTTTGCTTCTTAAAATTTAGTTTCACCAAGAATTTTCTTCACACGAGTGACAATATCCTGAAATAAGGGTGCTTTCTCCGCTACGGAAAGATCATAAGATTCACTGCAAGACAATGTACTGAAAACCGTTTTCACAGTTTAGTATTGATTTTCACTCACTCTGCCAGAAATGCCCTTGATCTGTCGGGCGCTGAGTGGCTCGAAGTCCACACTGATGTAGCCCTCCATGGCAGTGAGGAGCTTTTTGGTGGTACAGTTGGTGGTGTTAGCCTGTTCCCACCAGTTTCCCTGGTACCAGCCAGGGATGATCCACTGGTACTTACTGCCAAACATATTCAGGTTGTATGCCTGGAAAGGGTAAAGACAGAGGTGGTGTACATTCAAAGGCACGGAGAAAAGGAATGGCAATAATATTATTAATCACTAAGTTAGAGGCCTGCTTGGCTACTGTGAAAAACTGGATGTCACTTAACTTTCTGCTTTTAAATTCAGATAAAACCGAGATGCTAGTCATTGGCCCTGCTAGACACAGACACCAATTTGATCAAGTAACGATAACAATTGACAACTCTGTGGTTGCACAAAGTGTGGCACCCAAAGATCTTGGTGTTACGTTTGATCCCAGCCTTTCCTTTGATAAGCACATTAAAGAAATCACCAAGACTGATTTTTTTTTCACTTACGTAACAGCTAAAATTCAGTCTTTTCTCTCCATGGCTGATGCAGAGACTCTAATACATGCATTTGTTTCATCCAGACTTGATTACTGTAATGTCCTGTTCTCAGGTTTGCCACATGCTAGTACTAAAAGTCTTCAGATGGTTCAGAATGCTGCTGCTAGAATCCTAACTAAAACTAGGAAATTTGACCATATTACACCAATTCTTGCCTCCCTTCATTGGCTTCCTATCCATGTTAGATCAGAATACAAGGTGCTTCTGCTGACTTATAAAATCCGAAATTGGCTTGCCCCATCCTACCCGTCTGATCTCCTTAAACCTTACATGCCATCTCGAGCTCTTCGTTCTCAAAATAAAGGGCTCCTGTGTTTACCCAAAGTTAAAAAGAAGTCAGCTGGTGGCTGGGCCTTTTCCTATTGGGCTCCATTGTTGTGGAATAACCTGCCTGCTGCCATCAGACAATCAGTCTGTTGCGTCCTTTAAATCCAAACTTAAAACTCATCTTTTTGCGTTAGCTTACAATTAGTTGCCTTTAAGTTGAGTGCTTCACAACCTGTACTGGATGGCGGGTTGGTTTTCTGTCTCAATGATTTTACCAACCACTGTTCTGCCGATGAGATTATCGAGTATAGATTACAGAGTATAGATTATGACTAATTGATGACTTAATTGATTATGGCTAATGAATATTGCAAACTGTTCTCTTCTCTAACATGTTTTTTCTCTCTCTCTGAATGATGTCTTCTCCTTTCTCTTTTTCTGTGTTTGAATGGTGTCATGTGAGTCTCTCTTGCGTGCATGTGCAGTCGGTTCTCCTCCCAGGTCTCCGTGGTGATGGTGGTCGTCATTTGGATGCTGCCTGCCCTTCCTCTCCTCACATAAGTTTTTCTTTTTTTACATGATGATGCTGGTCGCATGGCTTGGGTCCTGGACTGTTCCGTTGGCATGTGGAAACTGCTCGGCATCCTGTGCATCGTGTTCTTCATAAATTTTATGTCCATTATAATTCTGTTATCCTCTTTCAATGTTGTATTATGTAAATTGCGTGAACACAACATCCATTGCACGCTGTCCATCTTGGGAGAGAGATCCCTCCTCTGTTGCTCTCTCTGAGGTTTCTTCCTATTTTTTCTCCCTGTTAAAGGGTTTTTTTAGGGAGTTGTTCCTTATCCGATGAGAGGGTCTAAGGACAGGATGTTGTGTTGCTGTTAAGCCCACTGAGGCAAATTTGTAATTTGTGATATTGGGCTATACAAATAAAATTGATTTGATACTAGCACAGGTACCTGGCGTTGCCTGGGGAAAATGTTCTCACCAAAACAACCAACATGATCTGATCTTTGCGATATAATCGATGATGAAATAGGATAATTTATGATATGATACATGTGATAAACGAATGTCGAATAAACAAATCTTATTATCGAAAATTATCAAATGTCATAATTTTCAATCCATTCATCAAAGCTTCTTTGCCAATGTATGTATTAACCGCTCAATTCTCAAGCGCCTCAGGGTAAACCACGTTGCGTGCCTTCAGGCTAGCATTGACAATGTTAGGTGACGTGCCTCCCTTGACCACTGGAAGGATTTGCCGGAAGTCTCCACAAAGCATCGTTGGAATGCATCTTTCGCAAATAAATCAGCTTTTTTACTTGGTTTTTGAAATATTTTTTGAACTGTGCAATCCTTGGAAAGTGCTGATTCTGAAGATACCTTTCTTTTTGTTCTACAATGAGTATTTCTGGAGTTTTAAGCGAGCATACAAGATGTATGTGTACACATGGTCTGCTGTCTCCTCAGTTAGCACAAATCAGCTGAAGATCAAACAGCTGATTTTTTTAAGCTTAATTGATAATAACAACAATGTGTATGAAAATAATAATTCTAACCCCAACCCCCTCTTTGCATCAGAGCACTACACAGCACTACACCTGTTGTATGTTGAACAACAGTCCCCATTGACATAGCAGACTAATCTGACGAGGTCAACCATCGGTAATCATTAAAGGCAGCCATGTCGGTGCTATGATGCTCTGTAGGACACTGGTAGAAAGAACCAGTACAGTCAGTATCAATAAGGCTTTAGCTGTAATCAGGTGTCAGGCAGGTTAAAGATATGTGATTCAGGACAGAGTACTCACACAGCAGAAGACTTTGGAGGCCAGGTGCTCATCAAACTGTCCAATAATAATTCTCACATCATTGTCCTGGACAAACAAACAAACAAAAAGACAGAAAGAAAAGTGGTTATATGACTTGACTGACACTGTTGTCATGTATTTTGAATTTTTCTTTCTTTTTCTTTAAAAAAATTAGAATCAATGATATCCATGCTATTGCACTGGATATACAGTACACTCACAGCTGGATAATAATAATACTAACGACGATAATAATAATAATAATAGAAAACTTTACTTGTATAGCACCATTCAAAACACAGCAACAAAGCGTTTCACAACAGCAAAATAAGGCAGAATCCAATAAAATGACAATAAAATACACACATTATAAAAATAAGAAAAAAAATAAGAATAAGCTAAAAAGTATAGATATTAAAATAATAAAACAATAGAATAATTGTTAGACATACAAAGCAAAGAATTAAATAAAAGTGCATTTTAAAAAAGTGTGCTTTTAAAAGAGATTTCGAAGGTGACAAAGATGTGGCTTGCCTGATCTCCTCTGGAAAGTTATTCCAGATCGACGGGGCCCTGATAGCAAAGGCCGGATTGCCCCTGGTTTTCAATTTAGATCTTGGAATCTCTAAAAGGGACCCACCGGAGGATCTCAGGCTACTGTTTTTATTTTTACTCTTACTTATTTGATCTTATTCTTATTTCTGCCTTGTCTAGTTTTTTGTAAAGCACTTTGTCACATTGTTTTATAAAAGTGCTATATAAATAAAGTTATTATTTTTATTATTCTTTTTACACTTAGGCTCCTTTGGGATTAAACATTAATTGATATACTCAGGGGCCAGTCCCACCCGAGCTTTAAAATCAATTCCAAAACACACAGGAAATGAAGCTAAAATTGGGGATATATGTAGTTTTGCTAGAATTATTGAGGATTCTGGCAACGACACTTAGAATTAACTGAAGTTTGTGTTTGCTTAAGCATGAGTAAAGCGTGTTACAGTAGTCTAAATGGAATGTGATGAATGCATGAATGACAATTTCCAGGTTCTTGAGAGACAGAAAGGACCGGATCCTACATAGCTGGGTAAAAAAAGACTGGAAAATTATTTTGACATGCTGATTAAAACTAAGATTATTATCAAAAGTGACACCAAGGTTTCTGCAACAAGTGGTGATGCTTTTGGAGAATGAACCGAATTGTGCTGAGATGTGATCATTCAGTTGTATTCAATTGAAGGAAATTATTCGATAGCCAAATTGGAATTTCATTTAGGCATGCCCAGAGAGCGATTAACTGGTTGTTACTGGTGGGGCTGGAAGAGAAATAAAGCTGTGTTTCATCTGCATAAAAATGGAAATTGATATTGTGTCTGCATTTTATGTGTCTTAGTGGTAACATGTAAATGGAGAAAAGCGGAGGCAAAGGAGTGATCCCTGAGGTGCTCCACAAAACAGAGATTCAGAGGAAGATCTGCAATCACCGACAGCAACACTGAAAGTCCTATTTCGGAGATATGAGTAAAACCAGTCTAACACAGTGCCAGAGGTGCCAACCGATTTTTGAGACGCTCAGTTAAAATTGAATGACCTACCGTATCAAAGGCTGTGGTGAGATCTAAAAGGATTAACAGAGACGAGTGGCCAGAGTCAGCTTCTAAAAGCAGAACATTGAGCACTTTGAGGAGTGCGGTCTCTGTGCTACGGCCCACTCTAAAGCCCGACTGAAGAGGCCCTTTCCGGTCATAAAAGACATTACCTGTTCTGTAACTATTTTTTCTAGGATCTTGGCCAGGAATGGAAGTTTGAAGATTGGATGAAAGGTGTTCAGCATAGTGAGGTCTAGTGAGGGTTTGAGTAGCGGTTGAACTATTGCAGATTTAAAATGATCGGGGGCCATGCCAGATAT
Organism: Lampris incognitus; assembly: GCF_029633865.1. Classification (NCBI taxonomy): domain Eukaryota; kingdom Metazoa; phylum Chordata; class Actinopteri; order Lampriformes; family Lampridae; genus Lampris; species Lampris incognitus. The sequence goes on along the minus strand of NC_079228.1, from coordinate 15,485,158 downwards.
GAGAGAGGAATTGATTATGAATGAAATAAAGGGACAAACTAGCTGCAGGACTTCTTTAAGGAAGCGGATATGTACTAAATATACAAAACATCATCGACATTTTCCTTATATTGTGCCCCCATTCCTCCATTTTTACCCTTAGTGCAAGCAGACCTGATTCGTCAGGGCAGACTGAACAAGGTGTTGAAAGTTTTCCATAAGGATAAATACCGGGCTCCTGTGTGTACAAAAAGTTAAAAAGAAGTCAGCTGGCGGCAGGGCCTTTTCCTACCGGGCCCCGTTCTTGTGGAATACCCGGCCTGCTGCCATCAGAGTCTGTTGAGTCCGTTAAATCCAAACCCAAAACTCATCTTTTTGCCTTAGCTTACAATTAGTTGCCTTCAAATTGAGTGCTTCACAACCTGTACTGCATGGCGTGTCGGTTTATGTCTTTATGAATTTACCAACCACTGTTCTGCCAACCAGATTATAGAGTATAGATTATTGACTATTGCAAACTGTTCTCTTCTCTCACATGTCTTTTCTCTCTGAATGACATCTTCTCCTTTCTCTTTTACTGTGTATGAATGGGTGTGATGTGAGTCTCCCTTGAATGCACGTGCGGTCTGTCCTCCTCCCAGGTCTCCATGGTGACGGTGGTCACCACCTGGACACTGCTTGGTATCCTCATCATCACATTTTCTATTTATATAACTTATATAAATAGAAAATGTGTTGTGTAATGAATGCCTACCGAGATGGCTGTGCTGTGTTGTGCTCCTGATGTTTTCATCACTATACAAGTAAACAAATCCTGTGTGTGCGCTTGTTTCATGTAGTCAAGATACTACATATTTGCCATATCATTTTGTTATCCTGTTTCAATGTTATAGCTTTCTCTCACTAAGATGTGCGACTAGTTTTTTTGTTGTTTTTTTTTTTTTTTTTTTTACGTGGTGATGGTGGTCGCGTGGCTTAGGTTCTGGGCTGTTCCAGTGGTGTCTGGACACTGCTTGGCATCCTCCTCATCATATTCTTCATAAATTTTATAATTCCATTATAATTCCGTTATCCTCTTTCAGTGGTGTATTGTGTAAATTGTGTAAACACAACATCCATTGCACGTCTGTGTTTTGGGAGAGAGATCCCTCCTCTGTTGCTCTCCCTGAGGTTTCTTCCTATTTTTTCTCCCTGTTTTTTTTTTTTTTTAGGGAGTTGTTCCTTATCCGATGCAAGGCTCTAAGGACAAGATGTTGTGTTGCTGTAAAGCCCATTGAGGCAAATTTGTAATGTTGGGCTATACAACTAAAATTGACTTGACTCGATATTGTGCTATGCTGACTCCACTGCTTCCCACAAAGGCGATGAGGTGGCCAGTAATGAATGTGTACTCCGAACAGTTTGAACCATCTCCTCCCACAGAGGTTGAGAGTTGGACGGAGATCTTGTGACTGTGCTCCACATTTATCAAGAGGCCTGTGAAAACATACACTACCGTTCAAAAGTTTGGGGTCACATTGAAATGTCCAGTGAAGAGAAGCCACAACTGACAGATGATTTTGTGTTTGTAGCAAGCATCTGCATTCATCCCTCTTGTACCATTTATATCCTGAGGTCTCCATATCCATCCTATCATCTCCTGCTGCAACAACCCGTAGGGTATATATACATATACACTACCGTTCAAAAGTTTGGGATCACATTGAAATGTCCATATTTTTGAAGGAAAAGCACTGTACTGTTCAATGAAGATAACTTTAAACTAGTCTTAACTTTAAAGAAATACACTCTATACATTGCTAATGTGGTAAATGACTATTCTAGCTGCAAATGTCTGGTTTTTGGTGCAATATCTACATAGGTGTATAGAGGCCCATTTCAAGCAACTATCACTCCAGTGTTCTAATGGTACAATGTGTTTGCTCATTGGCTCAGAAGGCTAATTGATGATTAGAAAACCCTTGTGCAATCATGTTCACACATCTGAAAACAGTTTAGCTCGTTACAGAAGCTACAAAACTGACCTTCCTTTGAGCAGATTGAGTTTCTGGAGCATCACATTTGTGGGGTCAATTAAACGCTCAAAATGGCCAGAAAAAGAGAACTTTCATCTGAAACTCGACAGTCTATTCTTGTTCTTAGAAATGAAGGCTATTCCATGCGAGAAATTGCTAAGAAATTGAAGATTTCCTACACCGGTGTGTACTACTCCCTTCAGAGGACAGCACAAACAGGCTCTAACCAGAGTAGAAAAAGAAGTGGGAGGCCGCGTTGCACAACTGAGCAAGAAGATAAGTACATTAGAGTCTCTAGTTTGAGAAACAGACGCCTCACAGGTCCCCAACTGGCATCTTCATTAAATAGTACCCACAAAACACCAGTGTCAACATCTACAGTGAAGAGGCGGCTGCGGGATTCTGGGCTTCAGGGCAGAGTGGCAAAGAAAAAGCCATATCTGAGACTGACCAATAAAAGAAAAAGATTAAGATGGGCAAAAGAACACAGACATTGGACAGAGGAAGACTGGAAAAAAGTGTTGTGGACGGATGAATCCAAGTTTGAGGTGTTTGGATCACAAAGAAGAACGTTTGTGAGACGCAGAACAAATGAAAAGATGCTGGAAGAATGCCTGACGCCATCTGTTAAGCATGGTGGAGGTAATGTGATGGTCTGGGGTTGCTTTGGTGCTGGTAACGTGGGAGATTTGTACAGGGTGAAAGGGATTCTGAATAAGGAAGGCTATCACTCCATTTTGCAACGCCATGCCATACCCAGTGGACAGCGCTTGATTGGAGCCAATTTCATCCTACAACAGGACAATGACCCTAAACACACCTCCAAATTGTGGAGGTGTGTGGGAGCAGCTTGACCGTGTGGTACGCAAGAAGTGCCCATCCAACCAATCCAACTTGTGGGAGCTGCTTCTGGAAGCGTGGGGTGCAATTTCTCCAGATTACCTCAACAAATTAACAGCTAGAATGCCAAAGGTCTGCAATGCTGTAATTGCTGCAAATGGAGGATTCTTTGACGAAAGCAAAGTTTGATGTAAAAAAAATCTTATTTCAAATACAAATCATTATTTCTAACCTTGTCAATGTCTTGACTCTATTTTCTATTCATTTCACAACATATGGTGGTGAATAAGTGTGACTTTTCATGGAAAACACAAAATTGTTTGGGTGACCCCAAACTTTTGAACGGTAGTGTACCCCGTGCCATCGCACCACCATCACCATTCTGCAACATTGACACACCGCATGATGGATGCATGGACCTACGTGGCTGCTGCCATGAACTAGTGCTCCCATCATGATGACTAATTCTCCGATGGAACAGCTGAAACAAGGATTCATCAGGGCAGGCATTTTTTTCCAATTCTTCGGTGTCCAATGTTCTTTAGCCCACTTTAATTATACCGTCTTGCTTGAAATAACAGCAATAACATCCAGCAATAACATCCTGGGCAGTCAATGGACTAACTGTAATCTATACGCGGCTCCCAGTCTTCTTTGACCACAGGACTGAGTTGTTTTGGTCACTTGTCTTCTTGGTGACTTGGTGTCCTCTGGGTGGTGGACAATTCAAGTTTCACATGGGATACTGTTCAGCATGAAAACTCCAACAGCCCTGCAGTTGTTGACTATCTAAAACCAGTATGTTTGACAACAGCAGGCAGCTGCCCCGGGCCCACGGTCCTCTCCAGTTACTAAGAGGTCCACCTTGGCCCTAATCTGCCTGACTGAACATGCATTTTTGTTGTTTAGTTGAATATTTTGAATTAAGTTTGTGTGTCTTGATTGCGGCAAAGAAAAAAAAATTGGACTTAGACCATGTCTGTGTCTTCTGCAGAGCAGAGATGAGCCCCCCACTACTGCCAGGGGGTTCTCATCTTATGCAGCAGACAGCACCAGCGGGGGCACTGTGGCATGTTTGTATTGTCGTTGATTCCACCCCCTTAGTACCCCTTAATCGGGCCCCCACCACTCTTGAGTCGATCCGGCTGCCAGGAGTCTTAAAAGCCAGCAGCCTGTCTGCTGTATTTCTGTTTTTCATGACAATAAAACTGTGTGTGTGTGTGGGAGGGGGGGGGGGTCCAGATCAGAGCGTTTCTGAAATCATTTTAAAGTCAAATGGTGATGTGACATCATCATTACCGATGTCAATCTCTCTCTCCGTCTGTTTGTCTCTCTTTCTCGCCCTCTCTCTGTGTATGTGCATCATTTGACAGAATGTGACCTCTGACTTTGAGGGGCAGGTGTATGTATGTTGCCTCTTTGACTTTTGTAGTGCATAAGCTAGCTAGCCGTATACTGTCTGTGCTGGCTAAAATGGGGGGAAAGTACAAGTGTGGGGCACTAAAGCGTAAGGTGCAAGAGCAGAGGAAGAGTCTTGTAGCTTCACGTATTCCCCTCAGAAACTTCTTCTCACTCTGAGCAACTTAACCCTCCATGACTGGCAAGTGTCCTGCCGCTAGCTCCACTACTAGCCAAGCAAGGGAAAATGCTAGCGAGGAGCACGCAGCTAGCGCCGCGCCGGCAGCTGTGGTCAAAATGCGGACTGATTACTGGACTGGATTCAAACTGTCAGTCGCTGGAGGAAAACACTGGTAAGTTGTTTCGTGATGAGATAGGCTTGTCATAGATGCTGGCTAGCTGGCCTTTTTCAAAAATTGTGTTGTTTGTTGCTGCTTGCGTTGTAGACCACCATGTCTGCTTGGTTGTATTAATGACAGGCCACACATTGCTTGCACACCTGTAGTTTGTTGTCGTGTGCTGGTTCATTTTGTGTGGCTTGTGGCTGTGTGTGCATCCAACATCACTGACTGTCAAACCGTGTATTCATTTTCCTTCTATCCTTGGTCACCTGCCTCACTAGTTTTAGTCTGCCTTATTTTTTAATCCTTTATCTGACCTAGGTGTGAGCAAATTATTGGTAAAATCCATGGCGCCGACCCACGCTTCTGAAATAGCCTATAAGCAGTTGTGCTGCTGAAATATCAGCAGATCACTCTCCACCCCAAGCTGATGTGTGGTGAGTGTTCTGGCACAAAATGGCTGCCGTGCATCAGCCAGGTGGGTGCTACACATTGGTGATGGTTGAGGTGAGTTACCCCCTTCAATGTGAAGCGCTTTAGGTGTCTAGAAAAGCGCTATATAAATGTAATGATTATTACTATTATTATAAATGATAAATCCATGGCACTGTCCATGGTTCTGAAATAGCCTATAAAGCAGTCCCACCCATTCCATCCATTATCCAAACCGCTTACCCTGCTCTCAGGGTCGCGGGGATGCTGGAGCCTATCCCAGCAGTCACTGTGTGGCAGGCGGGGAGACGCCCTGGACAGGCCGCCAGGCCATCACAGGGCTGATACACACACGCGAATGCACGTGCACACACACACACATTCACACCCAGGGGTAATTTAGTACGGCCGATTCACCTGACCTACATGTCTTTGGACTGTGGGGGGAAACCGGAGCCCCCGGAGGAAACCCACACAGACACGGGGAGAACATACAAACTCCACACAGAGGACGACCCGGGACGACCCCCAAGGTTGGACTACCCTGGGGCTCGAACCCAGGACCTTCTTGCTGTGAGGTGACCGCGCTAACCGTTGCGCCACCGTGCCGCCCAAAACCGAGTTATCAAACGTTCAAAATGATCGTACACCAAGACTTTATGATGATTCATATTTTTCTTTTACCCAAGAGTCGCCTTACTTGTGGCACCAACAATTTTGTTTTCATTTCCTTACTATGCAAAGAGGATCTCACCATGCCTATAAGCAGTTGTGCTGCTTAAAAATCAGCAGATCCCTGTTTAACGATAAATCCGCGACACTGTCCATGGTGCTGAAATAGCGCAGCTCATTCTAATCCACATTTTTCTCCGTTCCGCCCTTCCACCTCCATAACTTTCCCTCTTGGATCTGTATGGCATCTCCATAAGGGCCCGCTACAGGTCCTCACCCCCCTCTGCAGTGAGCCCCTGGCTCCACACCTGCCAAAGGCACTCAAATCTTTTGTCCACTGTCTCTTAGAGCATACGCATACGCAATCCATATCTCATATAACATTACGTCTCAACAATTAAAGATTTATTTCTGTGTCCTAAAATAATACCTCCGCCTTATTCGCCGAGTCACGTCATTTCGAGAAAAGAGGAGGCGTTGCTAAAGTTATGACAATCGGAGTGTTTCACTGTACAGTGATATGTAACGCATGTCCAGCGCACTCTGCATGCATACTTCATCGGCACAGAAACACCTTTACCTGTATTGTAATGGCTCAGGGGACAACAGACTTCTCTGACGGCACAATTTATTCTCCTGGCTTTCAAATTTCACGTTTCAGTTTCAAGTTCCGGTTTTATTAGTCACATGTCGGTTAACGCAGGGTCAACAGTACAATAAAATGTGCCGGACAAGAGTCAGCTCAGCTCAGCAGTAAACAAAAACTTCAGCAGTAATATAGAAAAAAAGCTACCGTAAGAGTAGGGAGAAAAATAAGGGATAATATATAGATATATATAAAAACAACTTTTTGTTGCAATACCATCTAGGCACTGCTATCAAGGGACTGCCTCTGCCCCTACCCTGCTGTCGCACTATTGTGATCAATATAGCCATTAGAAGAAAATATCGGTTCAGCTTTAGGTGCAGGTTCCCAGCTTGCGAGGCCTTTTCTAGGCATTCTGCAACACCCTGCGTATATATGAAAAGGACTTAATATCAGCACTTCTGCAAGCGCCGTATACAATGACCTCTACCTCCACTTCATCAGTAGCTGCATGGCACATGGAGTCCTAGAAAGTGAACTAACGGCATTACCAAGAGGCCGAAGCAATATCAGGTTGCCAAGTGTACATCCATAACAACAGAGACATTAGTGTCAGCTGGCAGAATTGCCTCCTTTGCCAACAGGGCTGGAGAGCACAGATTTACATGGGGATTCGGAGCACATGGCGTGGTTATTGACTCAGTAAATAATTCAGATTGCCAGCGTGGAAGTGCGGCGGGTTTCATGGCATGAGAGCAGATCAGGTTTAGGGGCAAGGAATTTGTTATTTTTACCATATGCATATGTAGATGTGTGCACGCGCGCGCACACACACACACACAACAGAGAAAGAGAGAGAGGGAGAGACTCCAATCTATTCAGACAAAACAATAACACACCTTTGATGAATGCACAATTCAACACGGCTGCAGGTGGTTTGGCTGAATGGTCAAAAGGTTGCAACCGCAGGCTTGATAGCGTCCTTTGCACCACAGCTAGAAAAGGTCGGATTTAACCGAGCGATGGATTTCTGATACTCAACAAGTGATAGCGATGAAAAAGACTGACCAGGTCAATGAGAACTCTGCACCAAGCAAGCGGCGTAATGGAAGATATTGATTATTTTAATTCAGCCGCTAATAGCCATCTTGCAACAGACCAAACAATCGTTCTTCATCAAACGCACGTGTTTATCATGGCGATGCACTGACTGAGTGTTTCACATCACATTTTCAGGTGGTCATTTGTTTGGCATTAGTACTACCTCCCCTTAATCATGAGGCAATAGCTGTGCCTGAATAGTTCATGCTACATGCTAACGGGGGGTATCCAGTAGTGTAGCGGTCTATTTCGTTGTCTACCAACATGGGAATCGCCTGTTCGAATCCCCGTGTTACCTCCGGCTTGGTCGGGCGTCCCTACAGACACAATTGGCCGTGTCTGCGGGTGGGAAGCCGGATGTGGGTATGTGTCCTGGTCGCTGCACTAGCACCTCCTCTGGTCAGCCGGGGTGCCTGTTCAGCGGAGGAGGGGGAACTGGAGGGAATAACGTGATCCTCCCACGCGCTGTGTCCCCCTGGTGAAACTCCTCACTGTCAGGCGAAAAGAAGCGGCTGGCGACTGACTCCAAATGTATCAGAGGAGGCATGTGGCAGTCGGCAGCCCTCCTCGGATCGGCAGAGGGGGTGGAGCAGAGACCAGGATGGCTCAGAAGAGTGGGGTAATTGGCCAGATACAATCAGAGAGAAAAGGGAGGGGAAAAATAGTGATATCAAACAGCCTTCCCGCCAACTATGATTTCAGTTACCCTGATGTGTCCACCTTTCTTCTGCACGATGCTAAATAATAACTAGACGCGGGGATTAGGCGGTCCTCGCTCTCAACTACATGTAATGTGTCACAGGGAACAGCTAAGCACTGTCATCTCTGCTCAGATGCCTTAAGTAGGCTGAGACTGATGTATTACCCAGCATTTACAGAGTTTGGACTACGATGTGTTTCATCTTGCTTGATGTAAAAATTGATATAAAAATAATCATGGTAGGTTGAGAAATGTTGAAAAAAAAACACAACAAAACTGAACATGAAGCCCCAAGTTTTATTTCAACACAAAACCTTCCATACAGCCACACACACGCACACACATGCACACACGCGCGCGCGCGCGCACACACACACACACACACACACACACACACACACACACAAACTGAAAGGAATGAGAGTTGTGGAAAAGTAGAGGGCCCTAATCAAAAGGCTACTCTGGTGGTTCCTCGGCGGGGCCAGAGGGCATGCTGGGACATTTAAGCAGCCTTTTGTACGAAGCAATCGGCATTTTCAACTGCTCTGGCACTTTCTGCAAGTGCATGTGAGGACATGTGCAGGTGGGAGAAAGACGGGTGCTTCGCTTCGATGTTCTTTGGCGCCGGAGAAAGCGAGTGTGTGTGTGAGTCTGTGTGTGTGTGTGTGTGTGTGTGTGTGTGGTTTGGATGTGGGTGTGATAAGTGCCTGTGGGTTCTCAATACTGCTGCTATTCCCCAAAAAGAAAGGTACTTAACCCAAATGACGCCATCTGTGGCCAAAGACCATAGCTGTTATATTATTCCTGGTGTGCTTGGCAACATCATGAAAACACTCTGCAGTTGTGTAAGTATGAAAGTGTGTGCATGTGCATGTGTGCATGCATGTATTTGTGCGTCTATGTGTGTACACAGTGTACATGTGTGTGTGTGTGTGTGGTGTGCATGCATGGGCATGTATGGCGGTGATAGTAGGGATGTGTGTGTCTGCGCATTAGTGATGGATTGCCTAAACGGATCTTGTCATCTTTTCTGTAGTAAGTGTAACGACAAACATCCTCTTGCAGGGCAGCCAGCGCAGCATCGAGGGAGGCACTCACTCCTTACAAGTGAGAACAACTGGTTCTGGCCCGACTCACATGATTTATATGCAGTGACGGTTTGGGTAATATTGTACCACTTAAGATCTAATCGGGCACTGTTAAAATAGGCACACGCGCACGCACACACACACGCACACACACGCTCTGTGGTGCTTTATGAGCATGTAGTAGTATATGTGATTTATAGACTGGGCAGTGTTTGGTTCTGACCAAGCAAAGCAGCCCCATCTGGCTGTCATGACTACTTAGCAGCAAATGCACTCCGTGTGTGATCATGTGCATGCCCTCTCAGGACAGAGGGGTGTGTGTGTGTGTGTGTGTGTGTGTATGTGTACACACGTGTGTCTAATGAGTGTGTATTGTATGTAATGTACATGATCTCTAAAGGGTCCTGGGTGACCATTAAATGTGCTATTATAGCCACAGAGACGTTATTCTCTGACATTATTAACAACGCTGGGAATGACGGGTTGCCTCCTTCAAAATAAAAGTCCCTGAGATGATTTCATCTAATAAAGCAAATCAGGTAGAAGAGGCACACAGAAGGGGTGGCACGGTGGTGCAGTGGTTAGCGCGGTCACCTCGCAGCAAGAAGGTCCTGGATTTGAGCCCCCAGGTCGTCCTCTGTGTGGAGTTTGCGTGTCCTCCCCGTGTAGGTCAGGTGAATCGGCCACACTAAAATTGTCCCTAGGTGTGAATGTGTGTGTGTGTGTGTGTGTGTGTGTGTGTGTGTGTGTGTGTGTGTGTGTGTGTGTGTGTGTGTGCGAGCCCTGTGATGGACTGGCGGTCTGTCCAGGGTGTCTCCCCACCGGCCACCCAATGACTGCTGGGATAGGCTCCAGCATCCCACCACCCTAATTAGGATAAGCGGCATGGATAACGGAATGGGATTAATAAAGCTGAAAATGACAGGTTGCCTCCTCCAAAATAAAAGTCCCTGAGATGATGTCATCTAATAAAACAAATCAGGTGGAAGAGGGGTGAGTCTGGCTTTCCATGTCTGACCATCGTGTCAACCATAGACAAACTAAAAGGCACTATCTAAAGTCAGCCTCCAAGAAGTCATCATATTTGAAACCTTAATACAACATCAGACTAATTTTCTTTTCTGTTTAGGATTTGGAAACTGATTTTCATGCTTTTATCATGCTTTATTTGAATTAAATTAACTCTTTTTTTTGCTTAAAAAAACTTGCCCAGCCTTCAGCCGGCTGAAGAAGTTGTAAAGGGACGTCAGCGCATTGCTCGGACTCCTGCAGCGCTTCACAGGCTGCCTGTTCATTTCAGAGACAACTTAACGAGTTGACTTAACGAGTTGACTTAACGAGCTGACCTAATGAGTTTAAGAGACGCATTAAGAGACTTTAAGAGCTGACTTTGTCTTGTTGATCATTAATTACTTGTACAGCACAGCCGGGTCTACCCGCTAACCTCTGTGCCGGACATGTTTAGTCTGGATGAGACAGCGTCTGGCCTGAGACCCTGAGATGAGGTCCGTCCTCAGGTGTTTTCCTCAAATGAAGACTAAAGGTGACGGTGCTCTTCCAGTCAGGACCACGAGGCTTTGACCTGACCCACCAGAGGAGATCCCTTCAGCTCCAGCATCTCCTCAGTCAGTTCTAAACACTCATTTTTACACACTACCTTGTATATACAAGTCCGTCGTTTGCACTTGGCATGTTTCCTGTTCTCCACATCTTTTATCTCAGCTCTGATTTTACTAAAACATGTTTGATGTCGATCTTTACATCTTCTGAATTACGACTTGTTATCTAATCCGGCTTTCTCTTTCATTCTGCTCTTGTGAGGCTATCGCTCTACTTGAACACTGTTTAAGAAAAGTGTCGCACAGGGCGTCCGGGTAGCATGTTGGTCTATTCCGTTGCCAACCAACACGGGGATCGCTGGTTCGAATCCCCGTGTTGCCGCCGGCTTGGTCGGGCATCCCTACAGACACGATTGTCTGCAGGTGGGGAGCCGGATGTGGGTATGTGTCCTGGTCGCTGCACTAGCACCTCCTCGGGCCAGTCGGGGCGCCTGTTCGGGAGGGGGGGGGAGGGGGAACTGGGAGAATAGCGTGATCCTCCCATACGCTACGTCTCCATGGAGAAACGCCTCACTGTCAGGTGAAAAGAAGCGGCTGGCGACTCCACATGTATTGGAGGAGGCATGTGGTAGTCTGTAGCCCTCCCCGGATCGGCAGAGGGGGTGCAGCAGCGACCGGGACGGCTCGGAAGAGTGGGGTAATTGGTCAAGTACAATTGGGCAGAAAAAGGGGAGGGGGATCCAAAAAAAAATTTTGCCATACAAATTAGGTTCAAATGTCTACCCTATCAACTTTCGATGGCACTTTCTGTGCCTACCGTGGTGACCACGGGTAACGGGGGTTCGGTTCCGGAGAGGGAGCCTGAGAAACAACTACCACATCTAAGGAAGGCAGCAGGCATGCAAATTACCCACTCCTGACTCGGGAAGGTAGTGATGAAAAATAACAATACAGGACTCTTTCGAGTCCTCTGTCCTCTGTCATGTCAATGGGTCGTCCTCTGTGTGGAGTTTGCATGCCCTCCCCGTGTCTGCTCCGGTTTCCTCCCACAGTCCAAAGACATGTAGGTCTGGTGAATCAGACGTATTAAATTGTCCCTAGGTGTGTGTGTGTGTGTGTGTGTGTGTGTGGGCCCTGTGATGGCCTGGCAGCCTGTCCAGGGTGTCTCCTGTCTGCTGCCCACTGACTGCTGGGATAGGCTCCAGCATCCCCGCGACCCTGAGTAAGGATAATGGGTTTGGATAATGGATGGATGGACAAATTAGGTTTGTTTTTTTGTTTGGTAATCTAAAACAAGGAATCCTGTGTGAAGACTAACATTTTGGACTGGACCGGCCCGTGCTAAGGCCGCTGTGTAAATGTCTGTGTTCTCCCTCCAGGCTCTGCAGTGTGAGGCGCATGCTGCAGCTCGGTGCTATTTGGGGAGTTTGGCCAGCAAAGGTGCTCCATCAGTTTGAAGGGAGAGGCAGGAAAACAGTGCAGACTACAGCAGCAGCAGCGGGCGGCCTAATGATGTTATCAATAACCGACCATCCGAGATGGACAAGCTGGTAATGATAATGTCAGAGCAAGCCATTTATCTTGAGCTGGTCCTGCTCTGTCTGTAGACCAGCTGATGAAAAAGTTATTTTCTGCTGGAATTTGTGACTTGGCATGAATTTGTGTGTGTGTGTGTGTGTGTGTGTGTGTGTGTGTGTGTGTGTGTGTGTGTGTGCTTCTATATAAGCCTGCCACTTTACACCATCTGAGGTCAGAAAGTGTAAAACATGCAGGGATCGCCGGTTCCAATCCCCGTGTTACCCCAGCTTGGTCGGGGCGTCCCTACAGACACAATTGGCCGTGTCTGCAGGTGGGAAGCCAGCCGGATGTGGGTATGTGTCCTGGTTGCTGCACCAGCGCCTCCTCTGGTCGGTTGGGGGGCGCCTGTTCGGGGGTGAGGGGGAACAGTGTGATCCCCCCCACGCGCTACGTCCCCCTGGCGAAACTCCTCACTGTCAGGTGAAAAGAAGCGGCTGGCGACTCCACATGTATCGAAGGGGACATGTGGTAGTCCGCAGCCCTCCCCGGATCGGCAGAGGGGGCGGAGCAGCGACCGGGACGGCTCGGAAGAGTGGGGTGATTGGCCAAGTATAACTGGGGAGAAAAAAAAGGGGGGGGTCCAGAAATAAAAAAAGGAAAGTGGAAAAGGTGGGACAGAAAGAGAGCGATGCGGAGGCGGAGTAGCAGGATGAGACGGTGAAGTGCAGACCGCCGGTGACAGCATGAACACGGGAGTCCCTCTCTCATCCCACCAGGCGGCTTCAGCAGCCAGACCGCTTCAGCCTCCCTGTCACATCACACTACTGAAACCCAACCGATGTGAATGCAGGATTTTGTGGATCAGACGGTGGCGGCGGCTGCACTCCGTCGCCACCCAACCCTCTGGATGAAATCTTTACAAAAAAAACTAATCGAAAATCCAGACACGGAGTCTGCCAGGAGAAAAACCAGATGCATGACGACAAAAACACAACTCACAAAAAAAAAGGAGAGAAAAAACAAACAAACCCAGACTTCACAACAAACTCCTTGTCACCCTCTCCCCCATCACGTTAGGAGGCTGGTGGGCCGACAGCCCAGCAGCATGCAGACGAGTGAGAAACAGACCTTTAGGGTATCGCAGCCCCCCCCCCGTACAACCTCATCCCAGGCTTCCGAGCGGCTTTTCAGGCTACGCCGTGATTTGCATATTTAGAGCTGATCAAGGAAGGAGGGCGTCGGCTTAAAATGTCAGCCCCGAACCCACCGTGTAACACATGTATTTTTAGGAAAGACAGCTTATCTCCCTGTTCCTCCCCTTCTTTCTCTTCCCCATAGTCTCGCTGCCCATACTACAGCTTCCAGTGGTACAGCAGATCCCCTTTCTCTTCACATCATCTCGCCCCCCTCCCCCCTTTCAGTTCTGACATATTACCCCCCCCCCCACTCGTACTTGTGCGGTCTCATCTCATGTCTGCATTAATGAGACACGTGGGGGAAGGGGGTGGGGTGGAGGAGGAAACGAGGAAGCCGGCGCTGTGGGAAAAGAGGGGGAGAGAAGAAAGGAGGGGTGGAGAGGAAGGAAAGGAGTAAAGGAGTCAAGGCAGGGATTCAATTGCGGACGAGATGAAAGGGATGACGGGGGAGGAGAAGAGACGACGGAAGAAAAAAAGAAAAGATACGAAATAAAAAAGGACGTACGCAGGAATAAAAGGTGAAAGAGGAGGGACTCGCTGAATCGGAGCCGAAACTATTAATCAGCCGCCGCAGCTCGACCAGACAGTGTTGCCGGGCTTGACAGGGAAAATGAAAGATTGTGCGTGCGGCAGTGTGTCTGTGAGTATGCAGATGCTTGCACGGCCCAATCAAATGCCCATTAGACAGAATGGGTCACCCGGGGTCGCCTCATGAACTCCCTCGGCCACACCGGCCTCCTCATTAGGGCTCCGCTCGGCTCATCGCTAACTGCCCTTTTCTGCCGTCTTAAGGGGGGGATACAAGGTAAACCAGCCATTGTTTGGTGACGCGTTGCTGGGTCTAGTTATTCAGGGTATTTCTGGGTGGCGTGGCGGCCTACCACCACGGGGATCGCCGGTTCGAATCCCCGTGTTACCGCCGGCTTTGTCGGGCGTCGCTACAGACACAATCGGCCGAGTATGCGGGCGGGAAGCCGGATGTGTGCATATGTCCTGGTCGCTGCACTAGCGCCTCCTCTGGTCAGGCGGGGTGCCTGTTCAGGGGGAGGAATAGCGTGATCCTCCCATGTGCTACGTCCCCCTGGCGAAACTCCTCGCCGTCAGGTGAAAAGAAGCGGCTGGCGACTCCACGTGTATCGGAGGAGGCATGCGGTAGTGTGCAGCCCTCCCCGGATCAGCAGAGGGGGTGGGGCAGCGACCAGGACGGCTCGGAAGAGCGGCTGGATACAATCGGGGAGAAAAGGGGGGGGGGATCCGAAAAAAATAAAAATTTGGATCCAGCTTGCCGTGAATCAATTAATTTGGGTTCATAAATATATTCACGCCTATGTTCCATGCAGATGGTCTGCCTACTCACACTTGTACAACAGCTGCTCGTACAGCTCTTCTTGTATTTGTACGCAAGTGCCCCTCCAGGTACTCTGGTTTCCTCCCACATGACAAAGACATGCATATTAGCTTTACCGGAGACTCTAAAATCTGCTCATAGCTGTAAACGTGAGTGAGAATAAGCCCGTGTGTGTGTGTGTGTGTGTGTGTGTGTGTGTGTCCTGCCTCATGATCTTGCACCCGGGGCCGGCCTGGGTGGGCTCCGGTGCCATGTGAGTCCGGATCAGATGATGTGGCTATAGAGAGTGAACGGATGAATACAATGCCGAGTGCTCGGTTTGGTTTGCCACGTGTTGCTCACCTTGAGCTTCTTTACGTTGACACAGGGATCGTTGGAGAAACTTTCGGTGTCGGCAATCTGGATGTCTGCTTTCTCCAGCTCATTGGTCAGGTCATTCCTCACCTGAGGGGAGGGAGAGAGAGAGAGAGAGAGAGAGAGAGAGAGAGAGAGAGAGAGAGAGAGAGAGAGAGAGAGAGAGAGAGAGAGAGAGAGAGAGAGAGAGAGAGAGAGAGAGAGAGAGAGAGAACAAGTGAGCATGGTTGACTACAATGGAGGAACTGTATTCCCCCCCATCCTTATCTGATCCTTCCATCCATTCCCTCTCCACAGCCACCTACTCTACAGGTCTATCTGTCTGTCATACACATCCGTGCTGCAGACACCTGGCCCACTGGTCTGTTAACCTGCGTTCAGTATCAGCAAACCAACCTCATTCCTCACTGTCAGCTCATATCTGAATAAAATAAAACCCCTCCGAGACGCGAAAACATCCTCATGGATTCTCATTCACATTCGCAGTGCTGCGCCAGCGACACGAGGAGTCCCTGCCGCTGGAGGAGACCCTCATGTAGATGTGGGATGAGACCACATCCCACATGAGATGGGATGAGACCACATCATGCAGAAAGGTCCACTGACTATGCAACCGTCCATTCAATGTGAAATCCGGAGTTTTTGTCCACTAATAAGTTGTTATTTCATCATCTGCATAATGGAGTGAGGTTACATAAGCCTCGCTGGCATTTTCACCGGGGCTGAAGACACCGTCTTGTCTCCGCACAACGCTGCAGGACCTTTTTGGGGTGAGTAGGATGAACACGGGTGCAGCGGCAAACACGTATAGGTGTTGGAAACAACTCCAGCAGGAAAAAAAGATCGAAACGTGACGCCGACGTGGTCCTGCTTGTGTTGGACAACCAATCAATATGACCGTAGAGCAGCGTTGCGGGGTTAGCATTGGTCTGTGGAGGCAGGGGGGGGGGGGGGACTATGTACCGGAGAGCTGACGGGGCACAAGCGACAACGGCTGGTACATCTTGTTCACATGCCGAGTAAATCGGTTGCAGCAGGTCTGTTTGTCTCTGCCTGCGACAGTGACCTGTGTCGCAACGCTGCTCTGGTCTCACATATCGACTATCTGTCCAACAGTCACCGCGCCGTCATCTGGTTTCAGACGGGTGAAATAACGACTTGCTCGCGGAGGAAAGTCAGAGACTTCAGCCTCACACGTCAGCTTACAGAAACAAAACATGGGTCGCACATTACTGGGCCTATGTAAGGAGGGCGAGAGAGAAACACAGTGGTGGAGGTGAGAGAGGTCACAAGAGACAAAAACAGAAGAGCGAGAGGTGGGGAGAGACAGAGAGACAGACAGACAGGCAGACACACAGGCAGACAGACAGACGGGCAGAGAGGCAGACAGGCAGAAAGACAGACGGACAGACAGATGGGCAGGCAGGCAGGCAGACAGACAGAGAGACAGACAGACAGGCAGACAGACAGAGATGGGCAGCCAGATGAGCAGCCAGACAGACAGGCAGGCAGGCAGGCAGACAGACAGGCAGGCAGGCAGACGGGCAGACAGACAGACAGGTAGATGTGCAGGCAGATGGGCAGGCAGATGGGCAGGCAGACGGGCAGACAGACGGGCAGACAGACAGAGAGAGCTGTCTGCTATCTGAAGAGAGATGACCAGCCATTGACATGGAAGGCCTTGCTGTGGAGAGGAGGGTTTGAGCTTGGGCGGGTGCTGTGGAAGACATGGAAGATGAGGAGGTGGAAGAGCAGCAGGGTGGAGGAAGGAGTTTTTGGACCTGACACAACAGGTGAGCGTAGTTAACAGACCACCAGCAGCACCGGTGGACTGAACTGAAACCCACTAGCGTAGAGGGACTCAGGTACACAAGACGGGAGGGATCCAAGGGTGGAGGAATAAAAAGAGACCGACAGGTAGCCGGGGGGGGGGGGGGTTACGTTTCATTTCCGTGAGTCAGAGACGATTAGCTGTGGGATCATTTAAAGTTCAAATTCCGTCCCGACGATACCGTGCACACCAAAATATCTCAATATATCCATCCAGACAGACTCACTCCGTCTCCCCGTGAAGGAAGGCAGTAAACAGTCACGGGATTCAGGAGCTATTCGGCGCTCCTTCCTCCTCTGACTGTGTTTGTAAGAGCAGGGGACACGACACTGTTGAGTCACCTCAGCAAGTACTGTGAGGCCTGACTGGCAGAAGACACACGGGGACCACTTTAAATGTACCTGCAGCGGCACTGCGCCTGCTCTGAGCTACCGAGTCGGTGGGAATGGTGAATAATGTGATCAGAGGGAGCGAGGAGAACAGAGGAGAACCGAGGTACCCCGCTGTGATGGAGGGCTCCGGGTGCTTTATCGTACTGACAACCCCACAAACATGGCCACACACACACACACACACACACACACATTCTCTCTGATTCATCCCCCTACCCTCCCACCCACAAATCAAGCCGTAATTCTACCAACGGCGTTATGTTTCAGCAGAGCGGTCGACTGATTGAGGTCCACCGCCGGGGGTCCGCTCCTCTCCTCTCCTCTCCTTGGCCTAATTCCCCAATCTCCCCTGGCCATCCCCTGCGGCCGCCGGGCCGGAGCCCCCCCACCAAGAGGTTGGCAGCAGGGGGGAACGTGGAGGCATGAGAAGGTGCATGTGTGCCAGCCGGGATGAGCTTTACCAAACCGTTGTTGTGGAGATTGAGTATGACAGCCTGCAAAGGCCCCCTGTGTGTGTGTGTGTGTGTGTGTGCGTGTGTGTGTGTGTGTGTGTGTGCCAGTCTAACAAGGACCATGTGAAGTACTGTGATGGGAGCACACTCACAGGGTACAATAGATGTAGATGCACAACTGAACACAAATTTATAAAGGGTACACTTGCATTTACACACACACACACACACGCTCCCTTTGAATAGCTGCAACACAAGAGTGAAGCCGCACAAGGAAGGAAAGCCGTCTTGAGGGCAGCCGGGTGGTACTTCACACAACCCGAGCCTTGAAACCAGACTAGTGCCCCGGTACAGGATGTCTGCCGGTGCTCTTTAAATTAGAACCGTCGCAACCGTTTTGTGTAATCGGCGAGAACACGGTTGCAATTTCACAGGCAATGAAGGACCCTATATCCATTTTCCTCATTGTAACCCGTTATAAATGCCCCCCCCCCGGCCCACTTCCTCGTGCTCCAAGAGGGAGGAGCGCTGCATCATTCAGCGGCCCACAAACAGCCCCTCGCTGAGCTGAAACACCAGCGAGGCTGGCGCTGAATCAGTACGACCTGGTTCTGCTCTTGACTAACAGCAGGCCTCGTGGTCAGAACACGGCACCACGCCGTGTCGTGCTGACGGCCGATCTGAGAGGCCCAGCTGCTGTGCTGAAATATGGTTCTGGTTCTGGTTCTGACTCCGCTGTGATGCTAACAGGAGGCTGGCTGGCTCTGAATAGAAAGGCACGGTGGCTGGTCATCTGTGATGTGCAGCGCAGCGTGGTGGACTGCACATGCAGGCGGAGGGAACACCAACCATCAAGCACACACACATACTCACACCACACCACAACACAGCACAACACAGCACAACACACCACAACACAGCACAACACAGCACAACACAGCACAACACAACACAACACAGCACAACACAACACAACACGACACGACATGTAGGTACTAAATATTATACTTGTCATACTGTGTTTACGTGCACCGAGGGGGCGCGCGCACACACACACACACACACACACACACAAGGACAAGTACAGTCCTCCAAGGAGAGAGTCCTTGTCACAAGAGATTTTTTTTTAATGGTTAGCTGGTGATTTTTCCATTGGGCTGGAAAAGGAAAAATCCCTCTGTGTACCGAAAAAGTGTGTGCATGAAAAGACAGAGAGAGAGAGAGAGAGAGAGAGAGAGAGAGAGAGAGAGAGAGAGAGAGAGAGAGAGAGAGAGAGAGAGAGAGAGAGAGAGAGAGAGAGTTTTCAATAATGCTTTCTAGTGAATGTTGAGCTTTTCAATGTTTAAACCCTTGCTTTGGCAGGATGTACAGTGTTATATCATGCCAATAAAGCCATTCTGAATTGCACTGAATTGAGCGAGAAAGAGAGAGAGCTATTAAAAGAGGGAGAGACAGAGACAGACAGAGGGGGAGGTGAGAAAGAGAGAGGAGGGAGGGGCGAGAGAGAGGGAGCGGGAGAGGGAGAGAGAGAGAGAGAGGGAGGGGGAGAGACAGAGACAGACACAGAGAGAGACAGACAAACAGACAGACAGAGAGGGAAAGAGAGAGCAAGAGAGTGATGGAGGGGAGGTGGGGCAGGGTGAAGATGGGAGGGGAAAAGGAGGCAGCTTTGCTGAGTAACATAACATCGTCCATTGTCTGGGACAGCCTGGGAATCCCCAGCAGTAAATACAGATGAGGAATAATCCTGTTGTACACGCACACATGCACACACACACACACACACACACACACACACACACACACGCTCACACAGGCAAGTGTATACACGCACACACACACACACACACACACACAGGCATGTGTATAAACGCGCACACACATGCACGCACACACACATACACACACACACACACACACACACACACACACACACAGGATTGACAAGATGACAGTGTCGGATGCATCGAGTGTTAGAAGTGTTTAATGCACCAACGCTGGGAAAGGACATTACCACAATATGACTCTATTTATAGGCTGGGCTTTACCAAGCCCCAGCAAACACGGACAATGACACACACACACATACACACACACACACACACACACACACACTCTCTCTCCCCCCCCCCCCCCGTCTGACACAAACACACAAATGCTTAATGAGCAAAAGAAAACACAAATATGATGTGCGGACATGCATACATACACATATCCATAACCTCAACCCTGCCCCCCTCCCACACACACACACACACACCGGGGCTGTACACAAACAACCCTATACTAAATGAGAGCGAACGGGCCTGCACCGTGCCACGGCTCGCGGAGAACACCCTGCGCATGTGTCACCTCTTTGGGGTGCACACAACATAATGCAGTGCAATCCTCGACCCACGGTACCGTCTGACGCGGTCTTCCACTCCATTAGCCGTGGCCTTCAACACAGCACAGACCAGCCCGGCCCGGCCCTTTTAAACACTAGTGTGTGTCCATCTACATGCATGGTGATGCTGTGTGCAGGTTCTGCCCCGTGCTGCTCGCCAGGCTTGTGTCTTTGCACTGCATCTGAACGCACTGTGCAGAATGGAGACAAAGCATCGGGACACACAGGGGCTTCACATGGGGGATATTCTGAAAATGGCAATTCCTGCTTGTGATTCTTTACGCCCCCAAGTACTCCTCTTTGAATATTTTAGGTGGTGTAGTTGGAAAAGTGTGATTTTAGAAAACTTTTTCCATCAAAATTAGGTGAGAACGAGGTTATGATTAAACTGCAACTCATAAACGCTGCTGTTCCCGTCAGTGTGCCGTGCAGCTCGGGATCTCAGAGTAAGCAGTGACTTTATATTCACCAAGTTTAATTGATTGGCCCTTTTTTCACACAGCATGTTAATGTGGGCGCGTCAATACGGGTTCAGAGTTTAGGTAAACAATATTTTTTCAAACCAATCCTGATTTGGGTATTGGGTGAGCTTGGCAACCTCAAACCGTTAGAGATTAGAATTGTCCCAGTAATGAAGAACACCCGTATCAGGCAAGCCTCACGCCATGGCATTGTATTTTGACGCAACTCAATTGACAAAGCGTCAAGATATTATACAGAAGGTACCCTCCAGTTAGGTAGTGGCTAACCCATTGTGTCTCACAGATGTGAAAGAAGTGGAAGACTTTGTCCACATCTGTGTCTAAGTTTGTGCCTTCGCTTGATGGCTGGGAGAGCTGGCTTTGGATTAGCTAGGAGAGCTTTGTCTGCTGTCTCCTGTGGGCCCAGGGACCACGGCCCTGCCCAGAGCTGCACCCGAGGAGGTCGGTATGACTGAGGGCGGTCTGACAGGATGCGGAAGTGGGGCAGGCTAAGCTAACTGCTAGCACATGCAGACCGGCAGTTCCGATAACACTGAGGGCGGTCTGGTGGTGGCCTCGCCTAGCCTTGACTGTGTTTTTGGTGTCGTCATGTGGAGTGCGGGGGATTGAAGGTGTCTGGCTGGGAGACCTGGCACTGGATCGGCTGGGAGAGCTTGGTCTGCTGCGTCCGGTAGACCCAAGGACCAACGGCCCTGCCCGGAGCTCCACCCGAGGAGGAAACACCAAGGCGGTCTGAAAGGACGTGGAAGCAGGGCAGGCTAAGCTAACTGCTAGCCCATGCAGAACCGGCAGTTCCAACAGTCATCGGCTGGCGTTCGTTCTCCTAGACAGTGATTTTTTTTTAAAAAAATTTGTTTGGTTTGGCTATACACTATATGGACAAAAGTACTGGGACACCTGGCCATTACACCTACAGGAGCTTTTATGACATCCTATTCTAAATCCATAGGCATTAATATGGAGTTGGTCCCAACTTTGCAGCTATAACAGCTTCCACCATCTTGGGAAGGCTTTCCACAAGATTTTGGTGTGTGTCTGTGGGAATTTTTGCCCATTAATCCAGAAGAGCATTTGTGAGGTCAGACACTGATGTCGGACGAGAAGACCTGACTTGCAATCTCCGTTCTAGTTCATCCCAAAGGTGTTTGATGGGGTTGAGGTCAGGGCTCTGTGTGGGCAAGTCAAGTTCTTCCACACCAAACTCACCCAACCATGTCTTAATGGACCTTGCTTTGTGCACTGGGGCACAGTTATGCTGGAACAGAAAAGGATCCTCCCCAAACTGTTCCCACAAAGTTGGAAGCATAGAATTGCCCAAAATGTCTTGGTATGCTGAAGCATTAAGATTTCCCTTCACTGGCACTAAGGGGCCTAGCCCAAACCCTGAAAAAAAACCCCATACCATTATCCTCCCTCCACCAAACTTTACAGTGGGCACAATGCAGTCATGCAGGTAACGTTCTCCTGGCATCCACCAAACCTAGACTCGTCCATCAGACTGCCAGACAGAGAAGCGTGATTATTCACTCCACAGAACACATTTCTGCTGCTCCAGAGTCCAGTGGCAGCGTGCTTGACACCACTCCATCCAACGCCTGGCATTGTGCTTGGTGATGTAAGGCTTGCATGCAGCTGCTCGGCCATAGAAACCCATTCCATAAAGCTTCTGGCACACGGTTTTTGTGCTGATGTTAATGCCAGAGGAAGTTTGGAACACTGCAGTTATTGAGTCAACAGAGCGTTGGCGACTTTTACATACTATGCGCCTCAGCACTCGTTGACCCCGCTGTGTAACTTTACGTGGTCTGCTACTTCGTGGCTGAGTTGCCGTTGTTCCTAAACGCTTCCACTTTTCAACAATACCACCTACAGTTGACCGTGGAATATCTAGCAGGGAAGAAATTTCACGAACTGACTTATTGCAAAGGTGGCATCCTATGACAGTACCACGCTTGAATTCACTGAGCTCTTCAGAACGACCCATTCTTTCACATATATTTGTAAATGCAGACTGCATGGCTAGCTGCTGGATTTTATACACCTGTGGCAAAGGGTCTGAATGAAACACCTGAATTCAATGATTAAGAGGTGTGTCCCAATACTTTTGTACATATAGTGTATGTGCTAGTTTGGATATGTGTGCTTTTGTAGTTCTTGTAGTTTTTGGATGTGTGTTTTTGTCTTTGCGTTGCACTGCTGTGGGCTGGGGGAAACGATATTTCGTTTCATTTCATGTATGCAAATAAAATGACAAATAAAGCGTTCCTGATTCCTGAAGTTGTCCTTATTGTGCCCTGGTCCCTCATGTCCCATGCAGATGCCTCAGCGCTTTTTCAGTTCTCATCCCACAGCATCAATAAATGACACCGTGGGATGAGAACGGGCTCAGCAAGCATAAGGAGAAAGCCAGGAGGGTTTGTGGGTAATGAATGGCTTTTGATGACTCATGGTGATACGGCGAGCGCTGTAAAACAGACACAGGTTAATGTGCAACCACCGCCAAACCCCAAATCATTAACACCCTTTCAAAGCAGGCTCAGAGTGTGACACGCCTTTGCAATAATGACTGTTGCACCGTATGTGTGTGTGTGTGTCTGCATGTCTGTCACTCACATCTCACATTCCAGCACATGTCTGTGAGCTTTTTTTGTGTGTCTGTCTGCATTTGAAAATCCATGCCAGTGTGACTGTGGAGGTATGTGTGCATGATGATGATGATGATGTATGTGTGCATGAGGGAGCGAAACCGAACGCACTTGTGAGTACGTGCACGAGTTTGTGCGAGTTCACGCAAGCGCGATTTGTCACACAGTTTGGATCTGGGAATGTGACAAAGTTGGCACGCACCTCTGCTTGCTCTGCTGCGCGTCACATCGCCATGCAAATCCCCGGGTTCGGATTCTGACGCGAGTCATGAGCTCATGCTAAGCACCACCACAAATGGCTGCACTACATCCTAATGACCAGCAATCAGGTGGCTTCCTCGTGTGGGCTTTCACAAATTATGCAATGGCGTTAATGATGAAATGTTGCGTTATCTACATGGGATCAAAAGTTGTTTTTTTTTTATAGCATAAACACAAATGAACACCATAGAAAAATGGACGCCTGTGGAAGAAAAACGTCTAGTGAATTCTGAATTCACATGTACTGAAAGAGAAAAGGCTTGTTCAAGCTGTTTTAAAAGTTTTCAACATAAATACACACACATTCATACTCACACACACACACACACACACACACACACACACACACACGTGTATATATATAGCATATTTTTCTGAAACCGTCAATGGTGTTAGAAGTGCTCAACTAATGAGGAGCAGAATATCAACAAAGATACAGGAAAACAGGATACTGCTATGCATTAAGTATATACACACACACACATACACACACACCTATATATATATATATATATACACACACACATACATACATACACACACATATAGATGGATATATGTACACACACATATATAATATATATACACGGATATATGTATACACACATATACATACATATATATGTATATATACACATATATGTACATATGTGTATATACATATGTACACACACATATATATATTGTACACATATGTATGTGTAAGTGTGAAGAAAATGTGTGTGTTTGTGTGTGTGTGTGTGTGTGTGTGTGTGTGTATGTATATATACACTACCGTTCAAAAGTTTGGGATCACCCAAACAATTTTGTGTTTTCCATGAAAAGTCACACTTATTCACCACCATATGTTGTGAAATGAATAGAAAATAGAGTCAAGACATTGACAAGGTTAGAAATAATGATTTGTATTTGAAATAAGATTTTTTTTACATCAAACTTTGCTTTCGTCAAAGAATCCTCCATTTGCAGCAATTACAGCATTGCAGACCTTTGGCATTCTAGCTGTTAATTTGTTGAGGTAATCTGGAGAAATTGCACCCCACGCTTCCAGAAGCAGCTCCCACAAGTTGGATTGGTTGGATGGGCACTTCTTGCGTACCATACGGTCAAGCTGCTCCCACAACAGCTCAATGGGGTTCAGATCTGGTGACTGCGCTGGCCACTCCATTACCGATAGAATACCAGCTGCCTGCTTCTGCTCTAAATAGTTCTTGCACAATTTGGAGGTGTGTTTAGGGTCATTGTCCTGTTGTAGGATGAAATTGGCTCCAATCAAGCGCTGTCCACTGGGTATGGCATGGCGTTGCAAAATGGAGTGATAGCCTTCCTTATTCAGAATCCCTTTCACCCTGTACAAATCTCCCACCTTACCAGCACCAAAGCAACCCCAGACCATCACATTACCTCCACCATGCTTAACAGATGGCGTCAGGCATTCTTCCAGCATCTTTTCATTTGTTCTGCGTCTCACAAACGTTCTTCTTTGTGATCCAAACACCTCAAACTTGGATTCATCCGTCCACAACACTTTTTTCCAGTCTTCCTCTGTCCAATGTCTGTGTTCTTTTGCCCATCTTAATCTTTTTCTTTTATTGGTCAGTCTCAGATATGGCTTTTTCTTTGCCACTCTGCCCTGAAGCCCAGAATCCCGCAGCCGCCTCTTCACTGTAGATGTTGACACTGGTGTTTTGCGGGTACTATTTAATGAAGATGCCAGTTGGGGACCTGTGAGGCGTCTGTTTCTCAAACTAGAGACTCTAATGTACTTATCTTCTTGCTCAGTTGTGCAACGCGGCCTCCCACTTCTTTTTCTACTCTGGTTAGAGCCTGTTTGTGCTGTCCTCTGAAGGGAGTAGTACACACCGGTGTAGGAAATCTTCAATTTCTTAGCAATTTCTCGCATGGAATAGCCTTCATTTCTAAGAACAAGAATAGACTGTCGAGTTTCAGATGAAAGTTCTCTTTTTCTGGCCATTTTGAGCGTTTAATTGACCCCACAAATGTGATGCTCCAGAAACTCAATCTGCTCAAAGGAAGGTCAGTTTTGTAGCTTCTGTAACGAGCTAAACTGTTTTCAGATGTGTGAACATGATTGCACAAGGGTTTTCTAATCATCAATTAGCCTTCTGAGCCAATGAGCAAACACATTGTACCATTAGAACACTGGAGTGATAGTTGCTTGAAATGGGCCTCTATACACCTATGTAGATATTGCACCAAAAACCAGACATTTGCAGCTAGAATAGTCATTTACCACATTAGCAATGTATAGAGTGTATTTCTTTAAAGTTAAGACTAGTTTAAAGTTATCTTCATTGAACAGTACAGTGCTTTTCCTTCAAAAATATGGACATTTCAATGTGATCCCAAACTTTTGAACGGTAGTGTATATATATGTATATATA
Source organism: Lampris incognitus (assembly GCF_029633865.1). NCBI lineage: Eukaryota > Metazoa > Chordata > Actinopteri > Lampriformes > Lampridae > Lampris > Lampris incognitus. Next base: position 15,459,177 of record NC_079228.1, on the reverse strand, counting down.
CCCTACGGGTTGTTGCAGCAGGAGATGATAGGATGGATATGGAGACCTCAGGATATAAATGGTACAAGAGGGATGAATGCAGATGCTTGCTACAAACACAAAATCATCTGTCAGTTGTGGCTTCTCTTCACTGGTTATCAGTTAAAACAATATTTTTTCTCATAAGGATACTGTGATGTGTAGAAAACAGTCCCAGTAAACACCTAGACCATGTTAACCCTTTAAACCCCACTATCCGTGTCAAGTGTAATGTGTGTTGAATTCGTGTTGCTACTGTATATCAGTAGTCACAGCCATAGTGTAATGGAGCATGCCAGCCTGCTGGATTCTAGCCAGCGTACCAAATCCTAATCCCATTCTCAGCCAGGTCTGGCAACTGACTGATGACTACTGGGATCCAGGGGGAGCACCGTTTGTCTGCCAATCTCAATAATGTTGATTGGAGAGCAAGAGAGTTTCTGTGTGTGTGTGTGTGTGTGTGTGTTTGTGTGCATGCTTTGTGATGTGGGCAGACAGCTCCATGCTAGCAATTACACATCATTTTCCATTCTCATCTCTTACTATAATAGAGTCTGTGTGTGTGTGTGTGTGTGTGTGTGTGTGTGTGTGCATGTGTTAGTATGTTGTGTTTGCAGTGCCCGTGCACCTATAAGTATCCAAGTGTATTGTGGCATGTATATCTACGGAGGATCTATAAATGAAATGACGAACTGCATTTCACTTTGCTAACATGTTATAGTACAGAAGGGCACTGTGTGTGTGCGTGTGTGCGTGTGTGTGTGTGCGTGCCACATCCTTAACAAGGATTACGTAACATTAACCTTGCAAGCAGTCTCCATGGGACACAGCACTGCAGAGATTGGCGAGAGAGAGAGAGATGGCAGAGAGAGGGAGCGAGATGGCAGAGACAGAGATGGCAGAGAGAGCGAGAGAGAATGCAGAGAGAGAGGGAGAGATAGCAGAGAAAGAAAGAGAGAAAAAGGGAGAGAGAGAGATGGCAGAGCGAGAGAGCAAGAGAGATACATGGCAGAGAGTGAGAGAGAGAGAGATGGCAGAGAGCGAGATGGCAGCGAGAAAGAGAAAGAGCGAGATGGCAGAGCGAGAGAGAGCAAGAGAGAGACATGGCAGAGAGTGAGAGAGAGAGAGATGGCAGAGAGCGAGATGGCAGTGAAAGAGAGAGAGCGAGAGAGAGATGGCAAAGAGAAAACGAGAGAGTGAGAGAGAGATGGCAGAGAGAAAACGAGAGAGAGATGGCAAAGAGAGAGAGAGTGAGAGAGAGATGGCAGAGAAAAGCAGAGGTGGCAACGATGAGGTATGGCGCCTCAACACGTGGGTGGATGCATGCATGCATGCACGCACAACACAATATGCACATTTATCAACACACAAACATTCATGCAGTTCACACTAACACAATGACCACAGTGTGGCACCTGCATAAGAACAAAGAAGTTGTGCGTGCATTTTGTCACTGTGTATTTTCTCTTTTCTTTGACATCATCCACACAAACCCACAAAGACTGCAGATGTGTGTCAAATCTCACGAGCCACTCAACTTCCCGCACAACCCGGTAACTTCACAATGCCCCCAAAAATCACCACGTTCTGAACTTGACAAAGGACTGCAACAACTGCAGAGTGTGGCGGAGACGCTTGCATACTTGCAAAAGAGGATTAGAGGCCAGTCTCACAGCAGGCTGACAGAACCGGGCCCTCCGTCTCTCTCCCGTCCTGAGCCATTTGGTGTCTCCAGGTGCGAGGCGATAAAGGGATTTGGGCTCTTGGAGATAGGCTCGTGCGATATGATGATATATATTGTGTGACGATAGAGCAACATCTATTGGGCGTCCAGGTGGCGTGGCGGTCTATTCCGTTGCCTTCCAACACAGGGATCGCCGGTTCGAATCCCCGTGTTACCTCTGGCTTGGTCGGGCGTCCCTACAGACACAACTGGCTGTGTCTGCGGGTGGGAAGCCGGATGTGGGTGTGTGTCCTGATCGCTGCACTAACGCCTCCTCTGGTTGGTTGGGGCACCTGTTCAGGGGGGAGGGGGAACTGTGGGCAACAGCGTGATCCTCCCACGCGCTACGGCCCCCTGGTGAAACTCCTGTCAGGTGAAAAGAAGCAGCTGACAATTCCACATGTATCAGAGGAGGTATGTGGTAGTCTGCAGCCCTCCCTGGATCAGCAGAGGGGGTGGAGCAGAGACCGGGGCGGCTCGGAAGAGTGGGGTAACTGGCCGGATACAATTGGGGAGAAAAAAGGGGGTAACCCCCATAGCCAGATTAACCCACCAGGGGGCCCCAGGGCATGAACATACATTGCCCCCTGTCAGATAGGCTATGCAAACAATACTAAACATTGTTAAATGTAAAACTAATGCAAATAGCCAACATGGTAGTCGACGCTATACCAATCTGCATGGGATTCGGATGGCGACTACAAAGTATGACACAATTTTGAATCACAAAACAAACATGAGAATAGCAGTTCACAGCATCGCAAACATATTGCAAAGCCTTCTTCCCACTTACAACGGCTTACCAACAGGAATTTCCGAGCAAATAATTTAGTGAAATATGGGCATATTTTAGTAAGACTATCTGTTTAATTATTTTTCAGTATGGACATTCTAGCTAGCACATTTGTTTAACTATACACAATGAAAGAATGAAGCTTGGGGCCCTGCATCAGTAGAGACTGTAGCTCGGGGGCCCCGCATCGATAGAGACCAGCTTGGGCCCTGCATCGCGACGCAGGGTTGGAACAAATGTCCCTTGTAGGGTAAGATTGGGGATCCCTACCATACGCGAACACAATACCCCTGACCTTTTGGGGCCCCTCGTGGGGCACTCGCCTGGCATGCCCGGTCCGTAATCCAGCCTTGGTAACCCCCCCCCCCCCACACACACACACACACACAACTCATTACAGCTCTGATTTATATTATGAAATACATCCGCTCGTGTAAAAGTGGCTGGTAACTCACGTCCGCTCTCTCATTGGCTGTATTGTTTCTGTTTGTCGCTGGAAACTTACAGCGGTGTAAAAAGTACACAGTAGGCTCCTGGTTAAAAATGTTAATCAACAGATTTCCTCAGAGTCAAGCACAGAGTTTCAAGTGGGAGGGATTGACGTGGGGGAGGGGGGGGGCTGTGATGATTTAAGCACATTCTTCCAGTCAACCAGAGTTGAATAGATATTTAATTGCTTTCAGCCTGGACGACGATTGCCACCCACTCAAATCATGTTGGCATTATCTGAATAGCGGGGCTGATAAAAACCTGCCAATCATTGTCCTGTATTGGTGTGTACAGCTCCCGGGCTGTGTGTATGACTGAGTCTTCTCCTTATATTCAGCCTGAAATCAACCGATTTGTACACGCTACACAATATTTATCAATGCAATTTTCCATTCAACTGACAGGAGACATCAGGCCACCTGCAGGATCCGGCTGACGTTCGAGCAGTTTGGCCTCGCTGCCGGAAATCTGAAAATACTCATCTTCCAAGGCTAGGTAAGGTGCCGGCCAGGAAATTTTATGTCATCAAGAAATTAACTGAAAAGTTCAAGGTGTTTATGGGTGTAGGCACAACGTTTCTCGTTAAAAGAAAACCCGTGAGCTCACAAAGTCAATCTGCAATTCAGTGTCATTGTCATGAAAAGCAGCTGCAGGCGTGGTCGCCTGATGGAATAACAAATTAAAAGCTTTGTTCTCTTTATTTCTCCACCTTTAGGTTATAGGGTCTGTGTGTGTGTGTGTGTGTGTGTGTGTGTGTGTGTGTGTGTGTGTGTGTGTGTGTGTGTGTGTTGTTAAAAGCATTAAGTGAACAAGCCTAGATAATAGACGGGAATCCTGTGTAAAGCTGAATTTTTTTTTTGATTAAAAGTTCAAATCTCGCAATGAACATAAAGGGCCAGAATTCAGGTTTTTAGAAAAGAATCTCCTCGCAGTATTCATGCCATACCTCATGACTGCACCTCATCCCTGCAATAAACAATTCAAATAGAAAAAAATCATTTACAACTCAACTGAATGGCTCAGATTTTGCCATCTGAGCTCGGTCTCGCTCTTTCCTTTCCTCTGCAACTTTCAGAAACTTCAAAACTGTGGATGCAGTGGTGGCCCCCCGCACAGAAGACAATGAAGGACTGACCTCTGAGAATCTCTGAACGTCCTGCGTGAGTGTCCCCACGCGGCTCCAGTTGTAGAAGTTGAGGAACTTCACCACGGCCGGGTTCACCGCGTTGTCAGATGGAACGGTCCGGAAGAAGTTGGGATATTTTTTCTTGTCTGCCAGAACCGGCGTCGTCGCCGCAAAGGACAGCTGAAACGACAACAGGGGGTGAAATACAGTCAGTGCTCAATTCTTCAGTTGCTGCGTTGCATTTATATTGTACTTTTCTACCGACCACTCAAAGCGCTTCACAGTGTACTCCCTCACTCATTCACCCATTCACACACTCATTCATACACTGATGGTGGAGGCTGCCATGCAAGGAGCCAACCTGCTAGGAGGAGTTTGGGGTTCAGTGTCTTGCTCAAGGACACGTTGACATGCTCTCCACAGGAGCCGGGGATCGAACCAGCAACCTTTCAATTACTACACGACCCGCTCAACCTCCTGAGCCATGCCGCCCAGTACTTTCAGTATAGTATATACATAGGCTACAAGAGGGGCATTTGGGCTGTGGCAGAACTACTGGTGCTGTTGAGTGTCATTGAACCTACATCGTTGATGACAGTGTTTAGGCCAAGCTTGAGCTTTGGCAATGGCCTTTTTCCATTTCAGGGATACAGCCATCAATTATCCAAACCGCTTATCCTGCTCTCAGGGTCGCGGGGATGCTGGAGCCTATCCCAGCAGTCAATGGGCGACAGGCGGGGAGACACTTTGGACAGGCCGCCAGGCCATCACAGGATCCACACACACACACACACACACATTCACACCTAGGGACAATTTAGCATGGCCGATTCGCCTGACCTACATGTCTTTGGACTGTGGGTGGAAACTGGAGCACCCGGAGGAAACCCATGCAGACAGAGGGAGAACATGCAAACTCCACACAGAGGACGAACCGCAAGATTGGACTACCCCGGGGTTCGAACCCAGGACCTTTTTCCTGTGAGGCGACAGCGCTAACCACTGCACCACCGTGCCGCCCTTCAGGGATACAGCTGTGGCAAAATGTGACAGTGATGGATACACAGTCAAACTCCGGCATACACACGCATGCATGCACTAACACACATTCCCCGAGAGTTAACTGGAGGGGTGTGAACAAATCAACACTTTCATATCCCTTGAAACATCAGCTAAGCTAGCACCTCCACAAAGTGCCCAGTGAAAGACTGGAAATGCTGGGTGGGAGTGACGGTCCAAGAGATGCCTGCATGACCTCACCTCACTCCATACAGCACTAGACTGTGTATGGTGCATGTGTGTGTCTCAAATTGTGCGTGTTTTTGTGTCTTTCTGTGTGTTTGAATGGAGAGGGCTGTTTAAGAACGTGACTCATCTCTGGACTGAAAAGATAAACGCATTTTCTCTCGCTCTCCTGGCTTCACCTGCAGTCTGAAACAAGTTTCTCTTTTAACCTCCCCGTCTCCCCCACCCCAACCCCCTAGACTAGGGATAAGGAATAAGATGTGCTGAAACTCAAACGCTAATTCCCTTTTTTTTAGACACGCCTATTATCCAGTTCAAACACTGCAACCTAAGCACATTTAGATCAATTCGAGTTTTGCAAGGATTGTGCACCAAACTTCCAAAGGCGAGTTTTGAAAGTGTTTTTTTTTTTCCACAGAGCATTTACCACAGAAACGGACAAAATATGACATGGCGAGCATAAGCACTAAAGTCAGCATATTCATAAATTAGAAATGTTGGTCTGTAGCTACAGTTAAGCTGTTTATTGGCTTGGTAAATGCAAGTGCGGTGAAATTCGATGTGTATTCTTGTAAAACAGACACAATGATGATATTTCCCGCTGTGCATCGCTGGTGTGATATCGGGTGATTTGTTGCACTTGCCATGACATATTAATATTATTGTTGTTTATCTAATGATTGCACACACGCAGGCATACGCGCACACACACACACACACACACACACACACACACTAAGAATTTATTGAGACAGACTTGACATAATGTGGCAGCAGTGCCATTGCACTGTCGCATAGTAATTGTAGGCTGGCTCTAGGGCATATTCTCAAAAACAGGAAAAAAATACACACATTACACCCCCCCCCACACACACACACATACACACACAACCACCATCACAACTATCACCGTTGTCCCTAACCCCATCCTTTCCCACCTTTCATTTACATACAAATCAAGTCTTGCCTTTTCACTTCCACTTTCCAGCACATTATTCGAAATAGGCACTCATTTTCTCTGGAGGCAAAAAGAGATGTAATTAATTTCTGCATTCAGATCATGACTTGCAGGTGGGTACACACTGAGACAACGAGATTGCACCAGAGTAGACAGGCGAGATCCAACACTGTACGGTTCAAATGACTTTTAATTTTATTTTATTTTTTACTGTATTTATGGCCTATCAGCTCTTCAGAGGCAAGACTGCCCCACACCACCTGCAGGGGCATCCAAATATGAGATCTCAGAGTTCAAAGAAGGTTGAATCAGTTCATCTGGATACAATGTTTACTGGCGGATGCATTTCATCACTCAACTAAGTGACCTCTTCACATGTCACTTAGATGAAATGTATCCGTCAATAAACGTTGTATCCAGATGAACTGATTCAACCTTCTTTGATTTTCTTACCTGGATTATTGAGCATGCATCAAGACGAGATCTCAGAGAATATTGTTTTACATGATGTGTCATTGCCACGCTAAAAGGTCGAGTCAAGTCAAGGGCACTGTTTACACCCCAGATTTATGTTTATCTTTGTCTGATTGTCCGACAAAGCAAGAGAGGCAAGGTTGAGATGGCTTGGACATGTGTGGAGGAGAGATGCTGGGTATATTGGGAGAAGGACGCTGAATATGGAGCTGCCAGGGAAGAGGAAGGCCAAAGAGGAGGTTTATGGATGTGGTGAGGGAGAACATGCAGGTGGCTGGTGTGACAGAGGAAGATGCAGAGGACAGGAAGAGATGGAAACGGATGATCCGCTGTGGCGACCCCTAACGGCAGCATCTGAAAGTAGTAGTAGTAGTAGTAGTCTAATTGTCCGACAGTCTGTCTGTCTGTTGTCCATCCGTCTCTCTCTCTCTCTTATTTCAGGGCAAAGAACCGGGCCAGAACTTGACAGCAGCACAGAAATGCTTAATTATAAGTCTGTTACAAATGGGTACTTCTGCTTGCAAAGGCATATTTAATATATAGACCAAAATTCATAAAATTACATCCAAAGAACTATATTATATGTGAATATTGTCTTGCTAGGTTTGCAGATGCTAGCAAATTCATGAACTGAGATGCTAAATCACTGAGCCCCAGATTCAAAGTTTTATTTCCTGGTTTGAATCAGTGCAGCGTTTGACTTGCTGACCATATGAATTTGTCATTCACAATATTGACCAAAACTACTGTAAGATGTTAAGTAAGTTCAACCCTTGATCACTTACAGCTCAATTTAGCCATGGGCTAAAAATGATCTTTTCCTGCAAGATCAATGGCATAAACTTTTCTGAATCTGCTCCCATTGAACACATAATAACACAATTCCTTTAAATGACCTTAAATGCTACATGTGGTCCAAGAGAGCGCAGCTTGGCTCGTGGGGCTTGCAGAAAATAAGTACACTTCGGTGAGTCAAAAGTCCTTTTCATACAGCAGGGCTGATCATGCTTACCTACGCATCTTCAGTGCAAGTAATTGCTGTTCACGGCACATTACCCTCAACTTTGCATGGTCAGCGGCCATGAGAGTATTGTTAAGTTACATTTTGTTGGATTTACCTAAATGAAAGTGTTCCCAGATGACATTCTGACTATGCTCCTGTCAATGTCTATCCTCGTCTCAGTGGAGCCCAATCGTTTCTTGTTTCTAGAGTTTCTTTGCCCAACTTGAAGGTACCACTCGAACTACAACACAGAACACAATCACGGTTGCTTTTTTTTTTTTTTGCACCCCCATAGGCATTTGTCTTCACACATCATCCGGGCAAGGCGTTTTGAACAACACAGATTAAAGCTGTCAATTATGCGGAAAGAAAAGGCCTTTATCTTGCTACCAGTGTTAAATCCAAAATCATCCCCCAGTCTTAAAGGGCTTTAAGGGGTCTTTTGACTCCTGTCTTAATCTCCATTTAGCTAAGGCTGTTTGCTACACCCACACTGGGAGAAGCGCCCATGGATCTCCAATAAGAGCGAGCGATTTTCCCTCTAAAACACATCGACTGCATCCAGGCCTCCCATGACCCCCCTGTGGAGAACTCTACTCCTGTCCCCTCAGGTGCTCCTCTACGCCGGCTCGGCTTAGGCTGCTGTGTGGGAGTTGGAATGCCACTTTTCTATTTTTTTCCAAGGTGTCAACACCAGGCCAAATCAAAAATCCCCATACAGAAAAAAAATGATTAGCTTATTTTCTCATGTCAGCAGTTGCCACTGCTATTAGTTGTTTGCTTAGTTTGAGCTTGAAATGGCACAAGCAAATGTAAGTGGTGATACGTTTTATTATTATTTTTAGTGCAGAATCAGTCAGATGAATGCACAGAGCTGTTCCCCCCACCCCCTTTTCTCCCAATCGTACCTGGCAAATTACCCCACTCTTCCGAGCCATCCTGGTCGCTGCTCCACCCCCTCTGCTGATCCAGGGAGGGCTGCAGACTACCATATGTCTCCTCCGATACATATGGAGTTGCTGGGTGCTTTTCACCTGACAGTGAGGAGTTTCACCAGGAGGACGTAGCAAGTGGGAGGATCACGCTATTACCCCCAGTTTCCCCTCCCCCCCGAACAGGCGCCCCCGACCGACCAGAGGAGGCGCTAGTGCAGCGACCAGGACACATACACACATCCGGCTTCCCACCCGCAGACACAGCCAATTGTGTTTGTAGGGACGCCCGACCAAGCCGGAGGTAACACGGGGATTTGAACCGGCGATTCCCCGTGTTGGTAGGCAATGGAATAGACCGCTATGCTACCTGGACGCCCCATCAGATCTATTATTTGATCTGAGAAATCCAATATGACCCCTGATTAATCCCTGTCAGTACACTAAGTTTTTAGGGGGCTTTGGTAAGATGAGACAATAGTTTATGACAACACAAAGACCTAGTCTACACTATAATGCTTACGAGGGACTGCAGTATCATTTCTTCTTTAGATACATTGGCTTACATCCACTTGAAATTGTGTATGCTCAAAGTAAATTTGGTGCGTTTCTAAACATGGCAGGCCACCATACTTCAAATTCTTGAAAAAGAAATGCATCAATTCAAATAATGTTGTTTGATATTTACAAGACGGGACGATCACGGAAAAACAGCCAAATCAAAAATCAATTCTCAATTTCCTACCATTTTGAAGAGAAAGCTAGGTCATGCCCAAAAGAAAGGAAGGACTCCACAGGTCTACTGATGTATGGAGCCAAAGGCTTAGAGGTTTCAGAACCATGTCTCAGTATAAGTTCATGTCACCTTGCACCAATTTGTGTCATGTGGTCCAGCAAGGCATGGAGGAACGATCCTGCAGACCCGTGCTACATCAGGACTAAATTGCAGTCATTTATTTCCATGAAGAGCCAAAATTTCTACTGTGCTACCATTGCTTTACCACTCCCTTAAAGAGTCTGAGACTTGTTATCGACAGAGCAGCAGAAGAACAGAGGATATAATATACTGTGCTTTCTATTGTTCCCCAATCAAAAGCATCAAATATATATTGAAGTTATCTAATTATATATATATAGTACATATAATTGTATATCCTGTAGTTTAAACAGTTTTAAGATATCATCCATCCATTATCCAAGCTGCTTATCCCAACCAGGGTCGCGGGGATGCTGGCGCCTATCCCAGCAGTCATTGGGCAGAAGGCTGGGAGACACCCTAGACAGGCCGCCAGTCTATCACAATTTAGGACGGCCGATTCACCTGACCTACATGTCTTTGGACTGTCGGAGGAAACCGGAGCACCCGGAGGAAAACCACACAGACACGGGGAGAACATGCGAGCTCCACACAGAGGAGGACCCGGGACGACCCCCAAGGTTGGACTACCCCGGGGCTCAAACCCAGGACCTTCTTGCTGTGAGGCGACCACGCTAACCACTGCGCCCTAAAGATATCATCATAAAGAAATCTAAGCACGCTGTATATACGCCATTATTTTCTTTCTAATATACTTTTTATATACATGTATATCTGTACATAGTAGTTAAATGTTTATGTTTACCTTGTTGTCTTTGTTTTAGCTGTATGTCTATTCTGTGTGAGTACATGGACAGCAATGGAAGAACCGGAGTCAACTTCCCTGTATGGGTAGGCCTACACATACTTAGCCAAATAAACTGATTCAGATTCTGAAGTTGTTTTTTTATTTTTCCATTTGTTTCTTCTTTTTTTAGTTTATTCAGTTGTGAAGCGAAAACTGGGTCACGTTCAGATGAGAGTGGTGACACTGCAGGGCCACTGAATCCAAGTCGGCTGTTTGGGGCTAAAGGTTATTTTGACATGAGGCTTGAAAGGAACCATTTGATTTGATGGATTAAATAAAGCTTAAGTCAACAGATCCATCCCTGTCAACTGGCAAAATTGTGCGAAGAGACACACAAAGACGACAGACTGGTACAATGTGTTATTTAAAGAATAGCTCAGTCTTTATCTAACGCCGAAGGGTCTTATTCAAAGGGGACGTCAAAAATAGCTCTGTGATATCACACATATCAGAGAAGTGGCTTATGTAAGAGGGTTTTAAAGAGCACCGATCCAAATAGTATATTCTTGATGGAGAGCCTTGTGCTGGTGTCAGACTTGCACCTTCACATGTGCACACACACACACAGGTGCAGAGTAAACGGGCCTCTCTGTGCCAGCGGTAATTAAACCTGCGCCGATGGGCTTCTGGCTGCCTTTCCCTCTCGTCTCGGCACAAGGTCACCCGGGCTCCAGGTAATACGACGGGGGATCTGTGTGGTCCCACGGAGACATAACGTCTTTGTTGAATACTGAGGTGAATCGCTGATACCGTCACCGCAGCTCACACATTCTGTACACACAGCCTGCTTATCACATCCCATTTGAACCGCGCACAAAAGCCCGACTTCTTCTCCGTTCGGGCTCTAATTCAAGTCCAAATCAAACCGGCTTTATGTTCATGCATGAACAGAAAATGAGACAGAAGCATGAAAGGGAGAGTAAGATGTGCAGGCAGACAGGGTGCGGACAAGGTGCATACAAAGAGGGACGGCTATTGCTAATTCACCAGGCACGGCAGCGGCGAATGAAGGCCTGTGTATCAGATTCGGTGACACCTGACTTAGCCGAGGTAAGGCAGTCAGTAGATAAGATTTCATACCAAAAAGTCTAAGCCAATTTCACTGCCTGGTGCTTTGCAGATCCCTTAAAAATTGAGTGTGCCCTGGCGTCTTCTCAGGCAAGATTGATTTGCCACGAGTGTCCATTTGATAGAGAAGGTAATTGCTTCATGGCCAGTTGCTGTTAGCACCCTACACAGGGAGCTGGGTATTGTGATAGGATGAGCAGAAGGCGCTTTGTGTCTCCGCAATTCAAGATCGACTGGCGAAATTTAAGATTAAGGTAAAACCTTGAACCGCTCCACTTTCATTTCGAAGAACTACTGTCTTTACTTCATTAAAGTCAGAGAGGTGGGCACGTGAGGCCATCTTCTTTTTATTTCTTAACGTATATTCAAGACCGTCACTACGGTTCATAATGCAAGGTACTACCTGGCTGATTCTGAGAGGCAACAAGCCCGGCCACCCTGGCAAACATCAGCAGGCAGAAAGCAGATGGAGGTAGAAAGAGAGAAGATTGGGGAGCGTGTTTAATACATCGATAGATGTAATAGCATTGATCGGTCCAAGCAGCAATGTTCCACAATAAGCTTGTGCGGTTGGCCTTTGACTAATGAAGTGACGAGTACGGAGAAAAACTGCTGGGAAGACCTAAATGGTAGGAAAATACCATCTCATTCATATCAATTAGCTCATGTCTGCCTTCCCTTCAGGTGTTGCATCATTCACTAATCAGGCACAATACAATACTATGACTTCTCTAAACAATGACAGACATCACTGGGGCGGTTCGAATCCCCGTGTTGCCTCCGGCTCGGTCGGGCGTCCCTACAGACACAATTGTCCGTGTCTGCAGATGGGAAGCCAGATGTGGGTATGTGTCCTGGTCGCTGTACTAGCGCCTCCTCTGGTCAGTTGGGGTGCCTGTTCAGGGGGGAGGGGGAATAGCGTGATCCTCCCATGCGCTACATCCCCCTGGCAAAACTGCTCACTGTCAGGTGAAAAGAAACGGCTGGCGACTCCACATTTATCAGAGGGGGCATGTGGTAGTCTGCAGCCCTCCCCAGATCGGCAGAGGGGGTGGAGCAGCGACCGGGACGGCTCGGAAGAGTGGGGTAATTGGATGGATACAACTGAGGAGAAAAACGGGGAACACCCCCCCCAAAAAAAATCAGACATCCACCTACACCACACACACATTCACTTGCAAGTTAGCACTGGGGTTCACCAAGAACCACACACATTCGGGGGGATGGGGGGGGGTGAGTACGGGCAAAGACAAGGCATAAGGAACTGTCACAACTTTCAAACGGCTCCATTCATAAGGAAAGGAACATTACTCCACCGATGTTTACGGTTTTTCCAATATGAAGTGCTCAGATATAAAACGCTCCCCCTAACATATCGATCGGGAAACTAGAGTAGATCAAATATCGACGCAACCATCAGTTTGGTAGAACGGCAGGATCGATACTGCACACTGGACAACTTGAGAAATATCACACTCCACCTCGGGTTTTCTTTCCAACGCCACAGTTGTTGCCTCACAAGTTCGAGTGAAAAAGACAAGATGAATGGAACTTGGGTGGGGGGGGGGGTGCAGGGGGGCGGACATCTGATAAATTTTTCTGTTTTTCTGGTGTGAACACCAGTTGACTGTGCGGCAGCTTGTGGGGTATCAATAGGGCACGATTAGCAGGTCGCCCGGAGGTCATTGTAAGAGTGATGAATGAGTGGGGGAACTTCCCAAACACAACTGAGACTGATGGTGAGCAGCGGTTTGACCGGGAGCAAGTCAGCAGCAGGCAAGTCACACATTCTGCTGAGGGGGCAACTCTCAAAGTGAATAACAAACTCGAAAATGGGTTTTATCTGCCCCCTAGCACCCTCTACCCAAAGTGCATTTTTCCCCTTTTTCTAAGGATTAAGGGTAGTAAGAGTGCAATGCAAAAAAAAAGTGGGGGCCAAAATGAACCAGCCCCCCTTTTCTCCCCAGTTGTATCCAGCCAATTACCCCACTCTTCCGAGCCGTCCCAGTTGCTGCTCCACCCCCTCTGTTGATCCGGGGAGGGCTGCAGACTACCACATGCCTCCTCCGCTACATGTGGAGTCACCAGCTGCTTCTTTTCACCTGACAGTGAGGAGTTTTGCCAGGGGGATGTAGTGCGTGGGAGGATCACGCTATTTCCCCCAGTCCCCCCCCCCCGAACAGGCACCCGGACCGACCAGAGGACACTCTAGTGCAGCGACCAGGACACATACCCACATCCATCTTCCCACCCACAGACACGGCCAATTGTGTCTGTAGGGACGCCCGACCAAGCCGGGGGTAAAACGGGGACTCGAACCGGCGATCCCCACATTGATAGGGAACATAATAGACTGCTACGCTACCTGGGCGCCTCTCTGTTGTGTTTTTGATGTGGGGTTTTTTTTCTCACAGTAGTTGAGTTTGTATTGTGCAGCACAACTTGCATTGAATTTTAACTACACAGTACTACAGTGGGAATTTAGTTTGTAATGTATAGTAGCTGGATTAACTTAAGAGGAGGTGAGAAGGAGTAGGAAAAAAAACAAGTGTA
>NC_079228.1:15362631-15440131 GCF_029633865.1 Lampris incognitus | reverse complement strand
TATATACCTTTATCACTTAATGTTATTGTTCATCTATCTATCTATCTATCTATCTATCTATCTATCTATCTATCTATCTATCTATCTATCTATCTATCTATCTATGTTGTATTTTTTTCCTGGCATATTTCGTGTTTTTACAATTCCGGCTTCTTTTTTTAACGTTTATAATCGGCGTTTGCGTTTCATCTGGTTCGGGTGGTGTGTGCTGTGGAGGACACATCCTCTGACATTTGATGTCAGTTCCTGATCCTTTCTAAGGGAAACGATCAACTTTCCATCACCACGTGAGAGTAGAGAGAATTAATTCAATTTTTTTCGGTCCAATTTCCTCTTTGAAATCCATCATGAAACTGAGCAAGAGTGACAGAGCAGGTCGTGCCTTCTCACTTCGGCCATACAGTATCGCAGTGAAAGGAATATGATTTTTTTTTCTTAAAAATCATTGATTAACTTTCAAAAACCAAGATCATATCCAGAAAAGTCAACAGGGCATGAACATTTTATTGCATTACAGTAATTGGGGATTGATTATAAACTATAGTCAGTGCATATTTCTTTTAATTGATTGTGCAGTTTTTATTTTGGTTACATTTAAGTAAAGACACTATTGTAACAGTGTAACGACCACGGATGTGTAGACTCGCCAGCCCTTGGCTAACGGGTCGGAACCTTTAGTTGACTGGTTAACGCAGTTGCCCGTGGTGCAAGGTACCCAGGTTTGACTCCTGGTTGCCCCCTGAATTCTCACTACGTTGGTGGCAGCGGTGGGATGCGCTCAGAGGTGTGAGGGAGCTGGTATGTTGATGTGCAGGGATGCACTTCCCGAAGGAGAGGGGTAGTGTAACAGTGTAACGACCACGGATGTGTAGACTCGCTAGCCCTTGGCTAACGAGTCGGACCCTTTAGTTGACTAGTTAGTGCAGTCACCCGTGGTATGGGGAACACACAGGTTCGATTCCTAGTGGCCAATTACAAAGTTATACTGCTACACTATTTTCCTCCTCAAAAGACCCAACATGTATATAAGTTTTTTTTTTGGCTTTTACCCTCTTGTTTTGTTCTTGTATTCCATAGTGCTAGTTGTATTACTGTGACAACGAATGAAACCTGGTCTCTTGCACACACAGTATATCCACCTACCTTTGCTCCATCATATCAGCCAGCTCTCTCCCTTTACCAGTCATAGTGCCAACATTCAAGTTACGACTCTCACCTCCACACTCCTACCCATACTCTTCTCCCGCTGCCCCTGAACATGCCTTCCCCCTCTCCTTCTCCTTTGCCTTACAGTAGCATAGTTTCCACCAGCACCCTGCTGGCCAAAAGTACTGGTGGTGGTCGTTGGTAACCCGGGCCTTGACCTATCCGGGATGGGATTCTGATTTGTGATCCGCATATTTGATTTGGCAAAGGTTTTACGCCGGATGTCCTTCCTGATGCAACCCTCCCCATTTATCCGGGGTGGGACCGGCACTAAGAATGCACTAGCTTGTTCATCCCCAGTGGCTGTAAATCATCAAATACTTTGCTGAGTAACTGGCCCTCCGACAGGTGAGTGATGTGGCAGTGGCCTCCTTTCTAATAGCTTATGGCATGCTGCAGCCCCTCTCAAACACGTCAATCATTTTATGCTAGCTAATGGCAACATACCACACACACACACTAAGTGGCTGACTGACTGATGCTGTGTTTGCGTCTGTTGCCCTTGCACAACACCCAGCCTCATCACTCTTGTCTGCCGTCAGATGTTAAGAACTGCCTTTCAACCCCCTCTTCCTCCCTTCTCACCCTCTCTGTCACTCCCAGTCATTCACCCTCCTTCTATCCCTCAGTACCTCCTCATATCTGTCTCTTGGCTTCATTTGCTGTGACAGCATTATGTGGAACAGGTGGATATAGGGAAAAAACACAAGATAAGATGGTATAAAGAGAGAAACAAAGCAAAATAACACGGTAAGATAAGAGTTAGACCTGCCTCAATGATACAACACAGAATCAAAACATTAAAGACCTCATCCATCGGCTGATTTTCCCCTTCGTCCATTTCTCTGCCACAAACTTTTTTTTTTATATATCTTTGCTTGATGTCATGAAATCACTTGATTGGTGAAGACCATTGTGTTGTTGTGTTGCTGTAAAGCCCCTTGAGGGAAATGTGTAATTTGTGATATCGGGCTATACAAATAAAATTGACTTGACTTGACTGCTGATTCACATTCTCAGTAAGTAGCGTATAAATAACAACTTGAAAATGTTGCGCAATACAGAAGAAAAAGCTGATTTTCAAGTGCAGGTGTTACGCGTTGCTTCGTTTCCCGAATTTGTTCACTGCAAAACACGCCCTGCAGTAGCAACGACAACTACAGTTACAGCGGTTTAGTTTATGGCTAACGGTGTGTTCATATGCCAAGGTGGGCAGAGCTTCGCCCCTCATTTAGGCATTTACTATGGAAGCAGTCCTGCACATGGGATTCTGGGATTGATGGCAAAGCGGAGCAGTAGAGTGTTAAAAAGCTGAGAATTCCTTAACTCTTCGCAAATGAGAGGCCAGTTTAACCAAGCAGTGGCCAATTAGATAGGGAGGGTGTAAACTCAGAATCTTATAACCAGATATTTAAACTAGACACTGTAGTAGTGAAATAAATCAGTATTCAGCCACTGCATGTTCTATTTCTCACCCCAAATACATTCAGAAAACAATTTCGATGGATTTTTGATGTTGAAATAAGACATAGTTTACAGCCATGTCCGCCATGTTCATTTAGTTTAAAAAGGGAGCAGAAACTGAAGACAGACCAGCAAGCGGTGCATTTGTATAACCAGATTGTGTGTTTGGATGTACTCTAAAGTGGGGGTAAGCGATCCTGGGCGGAAGTTAGCAGGAGTGAGCTACATTTTGTAACGAACCGGAGAAGAATCCACCCACTCACTTCTGCCCAAAAGCCTCAAACAGATTGACAGCGAGTAGGGACCAATGGAGACGCCGGCTCACAAAGCATTCTCCTGACTGGATGATAAGGAGCGGGTAAAGAGAGACATTTCTGTCTGTTTACAGCTTCTAGGGCGGCCACAGGGGCCAGATTTTTTTCCTCAGTGCATCTATTTACTTGATAGCTGTCCTGGTGTAGAAAGGGTATGACCAAATATTATAAAAGCACTCCAAATTAAAATGGCTGATAGCCACTTTGGAGACAGATGGAGACACAGTCAGACTCAGAAGTCCTTTTATTGCCATGTGCACCACATGCACTAGAAAAATAGCTTGGCACTGTTGGTACAGAGAAGGAAATAAGACAAAATAAAAATAGAATAAAGTAAAAGAAGTATCCATCCATCCATTATCCAAGCCGCTTATCCTAATTAGGGTCACAGGGATGCTGGAGCCTATCGCAGCAGCCATTGGGCGGCGGGCGGGGAGACACCCTGGACAGGCTTACAGGCTTAAAATAAGCATGTAAATAAATACATAAATGACACATATATATATATATATATACTATGTATATAAACAGATTTAGAAAAATGAAAAATAAAAAAAGGCTAAAAGCATGTCTGTCAGTGGGGGGGGGGGGGGGCTGGGGGCCTGTTTTTCTAATGTATGTATGTTTGTATGTCATCATAATTTAAGTAGAAACAGTGCCTTACAATATTATTGCTGGCTGGGTTGTTTAACACAACTGAAAGCTTTCCCTCCTGTCAAACCTTCAAATTAACCGTTTTTAATTGCAACAACTACATGTGGTGTGCTGTAGCTGCCAGGCGGCAGGTAGAAAACTTAAGCGCCCTGTTTCTATTTAATGTCAACAGGCTGACCAGCTTGTCAGTTTTCACGTTGGTTGCGGTGTGGAGTGGGCTCAGATTAAGACGTTAACTCTTCTCCCCACAGGCCGACCACACAGAGATAAATCACTCAGCAGATATGAATGGGCTCGCTGAGCGGCTAATATGAGCAACAAAAATTTAAATTCCCCAAGAGTCTTGTATTGAAATTATGGTATCTTGGGAAATCAAACAGCATGAGGTCAAATATGGATATAATGTAGTCATTACATGGACCTGCCAAACAGGAGCTCATATGAATTCATCACAGTTTATGCCCAAATTTTAACATCAATGACATCAAATCCATCCATCCATCCATTATACGAACCGCTTATCCTGCTCAGGGTCGCGGGGATGCTGGAGCCAATCCCAGCAGTCATTAGGCAGCAGGCGGGGAGACACCCTGGACAGGCTGCCAGGCCATCACACAGGGCCGACATACACACACACATTCACACCTAGAGACGATTTAGTATGGCAGATTCACCTAACCTACATGTCTTTGGACTGTGGGAGGAAACCGGAGCACCCGGAGGAGACCCACACAGACACGGGGAGAACATGCAAACTTCACACAGAGGACAACCTGGGACGACCCCCAAGGTTGGACAACCCCGGGGCTCGAACCCAGGACCCTTCTTGCTGTGAACCGACCATGCTAACCATTGCGCCACTATGCCGCTGACGTCATTAATAAAGGCTATAATCAAATGATCAGTATAATCAAAACAGTATCCCATGCCACCGTGTCCTATTCTGCTCTCTCGCCATATTTTCATGTGAGGTAAATTATGCACTTAGTATGTCAGATGCAATGACTTGCGGTCAGGGTAGGCAGGCTAGGCAGTGCCTAACCTGTGATAATTTAATCAAAATAACCATGCACCAAATAACAACATATCAAAATCTCACTCGAGTTAAAATTCTGCTGTGTTATAATGTATTTTTTAAAGATATTTTTGTGCCCTTGTCCTTTTAAAGTATTTAAACTTCTAAGAGCGAAACGCTGTATGGCGCACAAGCTGGCCTACTTTTTCAGCTGGAAGGGTAGGCTCTGCTTTTTTCAGGATTGCCTCTAATGTGAATTTTGGAGTTCTCACATGCGTACTGCTTAGCTTAAGGCGAAAGCAACGGACGAGGAAAGGCACTGCTTATGGCGGGAGTGCGAGCCAATCGGAGCCATCAAGGCCACATCACGTCACGGAGAGATTGGTGGAGAGAGACGGGCGCATGGACTTCATCTTCAAATGAAGGTAAGCCATTGATTTTGTGCTTTTAAGCTCGTGGCAAAACTCCTCACTGTCAGGTGAAAAGAAGCAGCTGGTGACTCCATGTGTATCGGAGGAGGGATGTGGTAGTCTACAGCCCTCTCCCGGATCGGCAGAGGGGGTGGAGCAGCGACCGGGACGGCTCGGAAGAGTGGGGTAATTGGTCGGATACAACTGGGGAGGATCAGATTGTGATAAACCATCAGAGAGCACAAAAGGATGCAATTTGGATTTGAGAACGCCCACTGCCTACCCAGACCCCACCACACGCCACCGGTCAGATGCGACGGCATTAATCAATCACGGTTGTTGGCAGACTGCCGCATCCCTGGGAAGAAAGCAGCAGGACGGAGGGGACACCGGGATCACTGTGACCACGCCACTTTGCAATCTGCTTAAAGGACTAACGTCTATTTAGCGTGACCTGCGTGGGACAAGCTGTCCTTGAAGGATGGAGATGAGAGGCTCGGGAGCCTCGGTATCCCCCGGCTGAGACGCCGGAGAGGATATTTCATTATTGATCCGCCGGTGCTTGTCGGGACGCCACAACACGCACGTCACACCTTATGCATATTTAACACAACATCAAAAGTGGTATGAGAGCAACGGGGTGGCTGCAGGTACCGGGAGAGGCGAGGTCATCCAGAGATTTGGGACCTCATTAATACTGTATGCACCCTCGTAGAGAAGAAGGTGAGATGTGAAGATATAAAGGCCACTCGGCTCAGTCCTGAGAACTGAGCCGCCTCGTGGCTGAACACGTCTGCCACGGGCCTGAGCGGACGTGACTAAACAAGCACCGTGTTTAGTACAAAAGCTGCTCAAATATCAACTGCAAATCTGTGGTCAGTTGCCGCCGGTCACGCAACGCACTTTTTTCCCCCCCACCCTTCTCTCAATTCATCAATGACTCCTTCAACCTAGAGAAGGAGAAGGAGGGAGGGAATAAATGGAGGTAATTACATCATCATATGCATTTACCGGCTCGCCTCAGAGCCAGATCGCTGCATGCTACACCTGAGCCCCAGAGGAATCTGGGGGTGGGGGGTGGGGGTTGGGGGTGAATGATGGTGTTGTGCCCCCTCGCTCCATAATACTATTCTATTTATAAATTGAGATTTGATACGGTAACCTGAAATCTCACTGTGCTCCCTGCTGCTGCCCCTTGGCTGGCTATGAATGATTAATGAGCAGATGCTGAACTGTAGAGACCATTATTGTTCTCTCTCTCTCCCTCCCTCTCTCTCTCTCTCTCTCTCTCTCTCTCTCTCTCTCTCCCATCACGCTATCCACCGATTTCCCTCTGGGAGCCAGGGGGATTACATAGCATGAACTGGTGGTTTCTCCCTCCACTCACTCGGCCATCTCTTCATGTTGCCCCAGCCTGTACCTCCCCTCGCTCCTCCTATTCGCCTGCCCTCCCTCTGCCACAGAGCCCATTCCATCAGTCACTTTCTCTGTGTTTCCTCTCTTGGTGTGTCTACGTGTGCTCTCTCTCCTCACACAGAGCAAACACCAGATTACACATCACACACACACACACACACACACAATACTGCACAATATGTCAATCTCTCAGACCATGGAGGTGAAATAAATAACAAACAAGAAACAATTTTCAGCAAGTTGAAACTTAAACAGCAAGGTGTCCAGGTAGCATAGCGGTCTATTCCATTGCCTACCAACACGGGGATCGCCGGTTCAAATCCCCGTGTTACCTCTGGCTTGGTCGGGTGTCCCTACAGAGACAATTGGCCGTGTCTGTGGGTGGGAAGCCAGATGTGGTTATGTGTCGGGGCACCTGTTCGGGGGGGGGGGTCACTTGATCCTCCCACGCGCTATATGTCCCTGGCGAGACTCCTCACTGTCAGGTGAAAAGAAGCGGCTGGCGACTCCACATGTATCGGAGGAGACACGTGGTAGTCTGCAGCCCTCCCCAGCTCGGCAGATGAGGTGGAGCAGCGACCGGGGTGGCTCGGAAGAGTGGGGTAATTGGCCGGATACAATTGGGGAGAAAAAGGGGTGGGTTGGGGGGAACAAAAAAGAAATGTCAACATCAAAACAGCACCACTTTGTGGCTCATCTGTCCTCTGAGGAGGTGTAGCTGTGTGTTTCCTGACACCGGCTGAAGCGGGTTTTCCCCTGCTATGGCCCGGTGTAACATTCATTCCACGACTGCTTCCTGTATATACGGAGCGGGGAGGCGAGGGGTGGGGCGGGGCATCCCACACAGAGGTAACTCATGTCTTGCATGGGCAACCGCTCCATCTGAGACGTGGACAACGTCTCCAACTGATGAGCTATGGTCCACGTTGGGAGACATCTGTCCCTGTCTCTCGCCCTCCTCGTGTCTCTCTGTCTGTCCCTGTCTCTCGCCCTCCTCGTGTCTCTTGTCTCTACCCCGCTTGGTGGAAGGAGCATTCACGGCTCACCCTTACGGGACTCCATCTCTGTCCTTTAGCTCGATAATTCGCAGACGCACGTCCTCCCCTCGCTTTTCAATTAAATTGTTGATGAGGGGAGTCATAAATAAAGCATGGCTACACGGAACAAACACGGCATGGAGGAGAAAGAGGAGGGAAAGAAAAACGTGGCCTCGCTGCCAAACCGAGAGACAGAGAGAGAGAGAGAGAGAGAGAGAGAGAGAGAGAGAGAGAAAGAGAGAGAGAGAGAGAGAGAGAGAGAGAGAGAGAGAGAGAGAGAGAGAGAGAGAGAGAGAAAAAAGGAGGACTGCGGGAACACCCAGATAGTGTCGTGAGCAATGCAGTCTCCCTTTCTCCCCTTCCCCGTTGCATCGTTTATTGTTTATTTATCAGGATCCCCATTAGCTGTGCCCTAAAGCGCCGCTAGTCTTACCGGGGTCCACATAAAAACAACACATTTAATACATACATTTAAAATCAAGACAGAGAAAAAACAAAAACAAAACAAACAAAAATAGCAAAAACCTACATTAAACTTTACAGTACACATAAGTCACCATCCAACAGCAATGAGACACATACACAAATTCCAATGTACAAACTGCTGAAACCATCCAGGCTATGGAAGTCAGCTCGAAACACACCTTACCCTGTCCTGTATGTGCATGTGTGTGTATGACCATGTATTTTGCATCCTACAAATATAATATTCCAAGGTGTTTCTTTATTTGCTGTTTAAATATGGATTCCTGTGTCAGTTTAGTCGTTGGCAGTGGTAAGGATGCGCTCCCTGATCTGTATTCTACTGTACGCTTCAGAAAGTTAGTGTTTGGCTTAAGAAGTGAAAACCGGCCTTCTGTTGCCTATCTAGTAGCATATGCAAATGATTCTGAATTGTGTTTTAACTGACTGTACTGATATAATGGAGTTTTGTTTTGTAAAACCTTCCATACTGAAGATAGAGGTGCAGCATTCATTCTGTCCTCAACTTTTAACCACTGTAGACAGAAGTGCCTGCTGTTGATGTTGGTATGGTATGGACATTGGAGAGTCATCCTCTCTGCTGATTTGGTGCTTAATTTATCCTTTCTTTCCCCAAGGATGAGCCGCGTCTTGACGTAAAGCGGAACAAGAGAAGGAGGTGAAAGAAGTGCAACAAGAGAAGGAGGTGAAAGAAACGTAGAGGGTGCATCCTGACTTGCTCCTGAGCAGCTGAGGTTCGGAAGAATGACAAGAGAAAAACAGAAATAAAATGGCACAATGCTTTGAAAATGGGAGATGGAGGCTTTCCACCCCCCCCCCTCCCCTTTTCTCCCCAATTGTATCTGGCCAATTACCCCACTCTTCCGAGCCATCCCGGTCGCTGCTCCACCCCCTCTGCCAATCCAGGGAGGGCTGCAGACTACCACATGCATCCTCTGACACATATGGAGTCACCAGCTGCCTCTTTTCACCTGACAGTGAGGAGCTCCACCAGGAGGACGTAGCGTGCGGGAGGATCACACTATCCCCCCCTCCCAAACAGGTATCCCGACTGACCAGAGGAGGCACTAGTGCAGCGACCAAGACATACCCACATCCAGCTTCCCACCCACAGACACAGCCAAGGTAACATGGAGGTAAAAAGGGGATTTGAACCAGTGATCCCCATGTTGGCAGGCGATGGAGTAGACCGCCACGCCACCCGGACACCCAAGGCTTTCCATCCTGCTGATCACACGGGGTGCCTGATGCCGATCCATTACATATACTAACTAGAGACAATCCTTTCTCTTTTCTGTGAGTGTGTGTCGGCGTGTGTGTGTGTGTGTGTGTGTGTGTGTGTGTGTGTGTTTGTGTGTGTTTGTGTGTGTGTGTATTTACGTGCACACACTTTATGTCTGTGTCTTGTCTGTGAGCCTGAGAGTTTGCGTGAGAAAGAGCCGGGGTGCTCTGGTCGCTCAAGCAAGGTATTGCATTACGGAGGCCGGGGCAATATGGAATCTAACACGGGCTGCAGCACCGCTGGAGATGTTCCACCGACGTGCCCTAACTCTGCACCAGAGCCGGCCGGGGAAGAGGGCATCTGTAATTGGTTATACAGCCATGAAAGTGCTACCCTGAAATCAATAGTACTCAAGATACTCAAGACACTACACCCATTTCCCTCCCTCTCTCTCTCTCACTCCTTCTCTCTCTCATCTTCTTCTCTCTCTCGCATTTTCTTCATTCACAAAACTGAAGAATAACACACACCTCCGGATTCACTGTGATCACCCTCTCTTCCACCTACCACCCTCTCTCACCCTTCTCTTTCTTTTGTTTCCCATTGGGAAACAAAAAAAAACTTGGACATAATTAGATTCACAGGCGAGCTTCCGCAGCCAAGCCGGCCTGCAGATATTTGTCTAGAGATGGAAAAATGGTAGAAGATGGGTTTAGATACCAGCGCTATCCAGTGACACAGCCCATGAATGATTCATGCATTCATATTATAATGGTTAAAGCTGCAGTAGGCAATATTATTTCATTATAATTTTTGTTGAAATAACTAATTTTGCCAATTGCATGTCACTAACAATATTTAATTGAAGGTTTCCTTCAATTAAAAAAACTGTATCTGTGAGCACCCAGCCCTTTGTATTTACTTTTTTTTTTTTTAAACTTGACCCGGTCTGAGGGCGGCTCGGTGGCGCAGTGGTTAACGCGGTCGCCTCAAAGCAAGAAGGTCCTGGGTTCGAGCCCCAGGGTAGTCCAACCTTGGGGGTCATCCCAGGTCGTCCTCTGTGTGGAGTTTGCATGTTCTCCCCATGTCTGTGTGGGTTTCCTCCGGGTGCTCCAGTTTCCTCCCACAGCCCAAAGACATGTAGGTCAGGTGTATTGGCCATACCAAATTGTCCCGAGGTGTGAATGTGTGTGTGTGTGTATGTGTGTGTGTGTGTGTGTGTGTGTGTGTGTGTGTGTGTGTGTGTGTGTGTGTGTGTGTGTGTGTGTGTGTGTGTGTGTGTGTCGGCCCTGTGATGGCCTGGCAGCCTGTCCAGGGTGTCTCCCCGCCTGCTGCCCCGTGACTGCTGGGATAGGCTCCAGCATCCCCGTGACCCTGAGAGCAGGATAAGCGGCTTGGACAATGGATGGATGGATGGACCTGGTCTGAATCAAACAACCAATCAGGGTTAGCTAGCACGCAACTAGCCAATCACAGCGACTCTGTACAAACAAGGGTCATCCGGTTTCAACGTGTCTTGGTTCGGCGCAGCAGAGCGCACACAGAAGTTGTGTCAAGAGCTACGGCAACTTGTGCTAAGTTTCAAATACCTCCTTTTGCCTACAGTGGTGTATAGCACAACACAAGCCCAAGGAAGGAAGACCTTGGAGGGGAAGAGAGAGACAAAGAAAGCACGAAATAGAGAGAGATCAGATGAGGGTCAACGTTGGAGAGGTATTTTCGAGATGGTGAGAGCGGCGGGAGTGTTAAGGGGCTGAAGAGCCATGTGGAGGGATAGGAGGCTGTGGAGAGAGAGGCGGGAGCTTTTGCACTGGAATGTTCATGTTGCCTACTGCAGCTTTAAGCACAACACACGGTCCTTACAAAAGTCATAATCATCCAATAACCACAGACACTGTGAGACACAGAGCTTGAAAACGGAGGACTTCTAGGGGCGTCCAGGTAGCCTTCCAACACGAGGATCGCCGGTTCGAATCCCCGTGTTACCTCCAGCTTGGTCAGGAGTCCCTACAGACACAATTGGCAGTGTCTGCGGGTGGGAAGCCGGATGTGGGCATGTGTCCTGGTCGCTGCACTAACGCCTCCTCTGGTCGGTCGAGGCACCTGGTCGGGGGGCAAGGGGAAATAGCGTGATCCTCCCATGCGCTACATCCCCCTGGCGAAACTCTTCACTGTCAGGTGAAAAGAAGAGGCTGGTGACTCCACATGTATCGGAGGAGGCATGTGATAGTCTGCAGCCCTCCCCGGATCAGAAGAGGGGGTGGAGCAGCGACCGAGACAGCTCAGATGAGAGGGGTGATTGGCCGGATACAACTGGGGAGAGAAAGAAAAAAAAAAGGGGGGGGTCCAAAAGGGGGAAAAAATAAAAGAAATGGAGGACTTCTTGTCTTCCATTTGTCTCCCTTTGGTATTTCGGCTTTTTTTCCTATAAAAGACGAGCTGAGGACTAGCATCTGTATCATTATTCAACCGTCAATCCCTCTAAGTGGACCAAATTATTGCCTGAACTCCTGAATTGAGGAGTAAGGAGTGAAACAGGGCACATAACCTATAATCTTGATTTGTATTATCTGCATTGGAAGGGGAAAAAAATGTCCCTTGTTTTCCGTTACTGGTTGGGCTGTGGGATCTGGCATTTAGTATGACACCTCTGGCTCAGGTACTGTGGAGGTTAAGCAGCTCACTTATGGCATCCCTGACAGGACCCTTCTGCTGGCAAACACACTCGCAGCTGAGCCACTCTGCAACCAGCACAACCCCTTAAACATGCATTTAAGGAGGGTCCAAGTGCTGCAAAATATATGATGAACAAATAGAGGAAATGTGTGGGAGGGACGTTTTAAGAGAGAGATGGCACGGATATGTGGGTGGTGACAAAGTTGATACATCTGCGACTATTTGTTTTAGGAATGGGATATTCATACACACACACACACACACACACACACACACACACACACACACACACACACACACACACACACACACACACCTCCAGCTGTCGCTCGGCGTTAAATCTTACTACAGAGTAGTTCAGTGTCCATTTATCAAGGAGCAGATAGGAGGTGATGCTTCCTGCTTCATGGCGGAGGAAGGGGCTGGAGGGAGTATCATCCCTCCCCTGATCTGCTGTGAGCATCCCGGTGTGCAGGGAATCCATTAGAGAGTCCAATCCGACCTCTTAGAAGACACACAACAGAGATGTACTGAGTGATTGTATCATCAGCTCTTCTTTTTTTTTAAACTTTTGTTGATATCTGAGTCGACTTGTGTGAGCGTTATCAGCTACAGATGACCGAGGCTGAATCAGTTCAGCCAGGGGTGGAGCAGAAACCCCTCCAAGATGGGTCATTCTTCGGGACTCTTTGACAAAAATTCTCCAGCAAATCCTCACAATATGGGGACAGCTTGTGACTGATGTCACTGACAATCACAAATTTCCCACCATATATATGTTACGTATGTTTAATTTTCAGGAAAAATGATTTGTTGGTGGACGGCACGGTGGTGCAGTGGTTAGCACGGTCACCTTACAGCAAGAAGGTCCTGTGTTCAAACCCCGGGGCTGTCCAATCTCAGGGGACATCCCAGGTCGTCCTCTGTGTGGAGTTTGCATGTTCTCCCCGTGTCTGCGTGGGTTTCCTCCGGGTGCTCCGGTTTCCTCCCACAGCCCAAAGATATGTAGGTCAGGTGAATCGGCCATACTAAATTGTCCCTAGGTGTGAAATGTGTCGGCCCTGTGATGGACTGGCGGCCTGTCCAGGGTGTCTCCCTGCCTTCTGCCCAGTGACTGCTGGGATAGGCTCCAGCATCCCACAACCCTAATTAGGATAAGCAGCTTGGATAATGAATGAATGATATCTGAGTCTTATGCCTACAGTTCATCTGATTCGGTGGGGACCGTAGGGAGCATGCACACATATGTAGTGAATGCTCATGCATAGTCAAGCATGCTACACCTTCCCAATTCTAACACAAAAGCACTCTCGCACAAAACATACACACACACACACAGATGCAGACCCAACACAGTGCTGAATCTTTGAACTGCTACCGAAAAAAACAAAAACAGAGATGTGCGAGTGACTAACAAACCAGGGACTAAGCTCCCTACACATTAAAAAAAACCTGCGCTCAAAGATTATGCAATTACTCTGTGGCACCACATGTGCAAATCGTGGATCTAGACTAATACCACACACACACACACACAGAAGCATATACATACAAGTGCACACATACACACATATGAACACTGCCATACGTTTCAAATTTTCTCTCCAATTAGTGGCAGGCACCTGTATAAAACCCCAAACAGACTCAGCATGCTCTCTAATCTGCTTTAAGCCCAGCTCTGCTGTTAGCAGCAGCACCATGTGTGATGTGTGACACGGCAAAGCAGAACTTCCTCAGCTACTACTACAGTGCAGTAAACCACAGAGGAAGAGCACTGGCGGCACAGTAGCCCAGTGGTTAGCACTGTTGCCTCACAGCAACAAGGTCATGGGTTCGAACCCCCGGCCATCCCAGGTCCTTTCTGCGTGGAGTTCGCGTGTTCTCCCCGTGTCTGTGTGGGTTTCCTCCCCGTGTCTGCGTGGGTTTCCTCCGGGTGCTCTGGTTTCCTCCCACCATCAAAAAGACATGCATGTTAGGGTTGATACTCCTGTCTGTGCCCCTGACCAAGGCGATGGAAAGATGAACTGGAGTCGGTCCCCGGGCACTGCAGCTGCCCACTGCTCCAGGCTACACAGCTAGCTAGCATGGGTTCAATGCAGAGAGTACATTTCATTTGTATGTATGTACAAAATAATTAATAAGAGTATTCTATTCTCCATCCATCCATTAACCAAGCCGCTTATCCCAATTGGGGTCACGGGATACTGGAGCCTATCCCAGCAGACATCGGGCGGCAGATGGGGAGATACCCTGGGCAGGCCGCCAGGCCATTCTATTCTTCTTCTTTTTGCTTGTTCCCTCTTTTTCAGGGGTCGCCACAGTGGATTTTATATTTTCTGTCAGCGAGGGCACAGCACCAACAGCAGCCGTTGTTAAAGTGGGCCTCGACCGATCCGGTATGGACTTGTCAATCCGCGTACGGATGCCCTTCCTGACACAACCACTAACCCTATGGACGGCGTCACAGGTAAAGTGCTGGACGCCATCCCAGTATTTATGGACTCGCGCCCATGCCCGTCGCCTCACAGCGGCGCCACATCCAGCCTTCACTTCCCAGCATGTGACCTACCTCAGGCACCGTGGATTAAAATAAAACGCGTTATTTCTTCATTGACAAATGCGGAGGCAATGCTATGGGACGTCACATAGTCAGGGAAAGCACAGCGCCCCTGGGGGCGGGAGTAAAACAGAGGATGAGTTCTCGCCTGCCTCTCTGGGTTTCACTGCAACACACCCCGTACTCCTCTTTCCTTTAGGGGGGAAAGACGCACACTGCACACACACGCACACACATGCATGTTCCAGCGCTGCAAAGTATATACAAAGCTCACTGCGTTTTAACACTCAATTTACCCCCCGACCCCCCCAAAATACAGCTGGTTCTTAAAGTATTGATGCCTCTCTCTTGGCCGTAGTCTATACAGCTCTTGTCCTCATAAAGCATTAATGTCAATGCCTCTCAAACTGAAAATCAAGGATAAAGCACAATATAAACTGCAGGGAGACACACACACGGCAACAGAGAGGGCAACGACACAAGACAGGGGGCTTGAAAAACGCAGAAATAGGTGCAATGCAGGGGGAAAAAAATAAGCAAGAACAAAAGAAAGAGGGGGGGGGGGATCAGTTCGCTTATGTCAGGAGATGGTGAGGTGAAGAATGCTCAAACATCATTGCATGCAACCATGATGCAACAGCGGCCCGGGTGGCAACATTACTTTTATAAAACCCAACAATTACACAAGATACTCTGGCATGTCTGATGGGACTAGAGAGGCTTATTTATTTATTTATTAATGTTCCCCCTTTTTCTCCCCAGTTGTACTTGGCCTATTACCCCACTCTTCCGAGCTGTCCCAGTTGCTGCTCCACCCCCTCCGTTGATCCGGGGAGGGCTGCAGACTACCACATGCCTCCTCTGATACATATGGAGTCACCAACCGCTTCTTTTCACCCGACACGCTGTTCCCCCTGGTTCCCACCCCCGAACAGGCTCCCTGACCGACCAGAGGAGGCGCTAGTGCAGCGACCAGGACACGTACCTACAACCTGCTTCCCACCCGCAGACACGTCCAATTGTGTCTGTAGGGACGTCCGACCAAGCTGGAGGCAACACAGGGATTCGAACCGGCGATCCCCATGTTGGTATGCAACAGAATAGATCACTACACTACGCAGATGCCCCTAGAGAAGCTATCTTTAGGGGCACATGTGGACAAATACACACGCATACCACCAACACACACCTCACCCATTTCTCTGAGAATTATACTTGACCTTGAAGTGTACCTGGACCCGTGGCTATCAAGTGTTGTTTGAGCCCACTGTTTACTCCCGGGAGTAATCCTGGTGATGTCCGGGCAATCAAAGCTTGATTTATTATTCAACTGATGGGGTATTTGTGCAGGATGTAAATCATTGCTCTTGCATTACTGCATATTTTCAGTTGCCAGGAAGCGTTCCGCAGAGATAGCTGAAGATCTAGATGCTGATGTGGAGGTGGCGTGATGGTGATAAGGTCAATCAAAAAAGTATTCCATTCAGATCAAGTCGATATCTTTTCATAACCTCTGCACTGTTAAGCATCCCCAATACACCCCCACCCCACCCCACCCCCACCCTGGAAAATACTCATACACGTCTTTGTCTCAGGGACATCTACCGGGATCTCCTAACTGGTTAGGACCCCTCTCAAGCTCTTTCAAATGGTAGATTTAAGATATCATTCCTTAGGAAGTAATGCCGATCATTCCCTCTTACCTCTATTCGGAATCGTAGGACCAAGACTGTGTTGAATGACTGATGTGGTATCGAATTGAAAAGTTTTAAATCCTGTCTAAAACCTGATGCACGGCTCTCTTGTCTGGGGGCTCCGATGGTCCACCAGTCTAACAAACATGGAAAGGAGATCAGGTCAGACGGTAGAGTACTGGGATGTGGCCACAGATAAGTAGGTGTGGGGCGTCCGGGTGGCGTGGCGGTCTATTCCATTGCCTACTAACACGGGGTTCGCCGGTACGAATCCCCATGTTACCTCCGGCTTGGTCAGGCATCCCTTCAGACACAATTGGCCGTGTCTGCGGGTGGGAAGATGGATGCGAGTATGTGGCCTGGTCGCTGCACTAGCGCCTCCTCTGGTTGGTCGGGGCACCTGTTCAGGGGGGAAGGGGAACTGGGGGGAAGAGTGTGATCCTCCCACACGCTACGTCCCCCCGGCGAAACTCCTCACTGTCCGGTGAAAAAAGGTGGCTGGCGACTCCACATGAATCGGAGGAGGCATGTGGTAGCCTGCAGCCCTCCCCGGATCAGTAGAGGGGGTGGGGCAGAGACCGGGACGGCTTGGAAGTGTGAGGTGATTGGACAAGTACAATTGTGGAGAAAAAAGGGGGGAAATCAAAAAAAAAGAAGATGAGTAGGTGTAGGAGAGTGTGTGTGTGTGTGTGTGTGTGTGTGTGTGTGTGTGTGTGTGTGTGTGTGTGAGGTGTTGGGGGGGTTAATAGGAGCTGGAGTATTGGGAGACATCGACAGTCTGGGACAGGATTGCAGGACAGGAGGTAGAGCTTTTGGACGTCACCCAAGACACAGAAAGTCGAAAAGGAAAAGGGGAAGATGGAGAATCGTAACGTGTCCCGCTGACTCACAAACAATCGGGGGATCATTCGGGGTGGAAATGCCATGACAACAAGCTGTCACTCCACATCCCCAGCAGTGCAGTTACTGGCGCAGATAAGACATCCTGCGGGTATCCATATGCTAAAGGACCACTGATTAATAAATAAGACCGCGCGGGTCCACATCCTGCTCAGCTGGCTGAGGGCAAGAGGGCAAGGGAGGACGGAGAGGGGGGGGGGGGATTGGGAGGGTCAAAGAAAGTCACAATGGAGGGAAAGTAAGGAAAACAGAATTGGCCTCGCAAAGAATGTGAAAGGAGCACCGCTATCCGAACAGAGGATTATGACAACACGAGCCTGTGTGCATGCATGCACGCATGCGGAAGCATGCATATGTATGCAATGATGAATGCATGATTAAGTATCTCTGACGCATACACTGAATAACTGTGAAGAACAGAGCGATGAAGACCGACGGGGAAAGAGAGACAGACGGACGGACAGACAGACAAACCAACTGGTCTGAAGATTCCACCCACACAAAGCAGCTCATCTCGGACCGCCTGGTCCGGTTGTAGCATTGATCGCAGTCATCTGCCTTGGCCGACATGTCGTGATTTGCGCTTTGCAGTGGTATTGACTTTGTGTTAAATCCCGGTCTGTCAAGAAACTCGCAGCAAGCACCTTCTGCATTTCTTTCCACCTCCTCCTCTCCTCACCAGCATCATCCTCAGCCCGAGTCATTCGCCTGACAGTGATAGATACTGTACACCATCTGTGGCTGTTGTCAGTCTAACTTGGAATGGCTGGAGGACAATTCATGTACATCATTATCTGCTCAGAGTTACAAGTCGATACAGAGAGCAGGCTGAATGTCAAAAATGATGATGTATGGCAACCAGGTAGTATGGCGGTCTATTCTGTTGCCTACCAACACGGGGATCGCCGGTTCGAATCCTCGTTTTACTGCCGGCTTGGTTGGACGTCCCTACCGAGAACAATTGGCCGTGTCTGCAGGTGGGAAGCCGGATGTGGGTATGTGTCCTGGCCGCTGCACTAGCGCCTCCTCTGGTCGGTCGGGGCGCCTGTTCGGTGGGGGTGGGGGGGATTGGGGGGAATAGCATGATCCTCCCATGCACTACATCCCTCACTGTCAGGTGAAAAGAAGCAGCTGGGACTCCACATGTATGGGAGGAGGCATGTGGTAGTCTGCAGCCCTCCCCGGATCGGCAGGGGAGGCGGAGCAGCGACCAGGACGGCTCGGAGGAGCGGGGTAATTGGCTAAGTACAACTGGGGAGAAAGGGCCCCCCCCCCAAAAAAAAGATGATGTAACACTCCCAAACTGGTTGATGCAAGTGGGAACATGGAGACTTTTCCTAAACCTGACTCGGTTCCATACCAAACAGGATCAAATGCGACTCTTTGGCATGTGAACGACATAAACACGAACTGCGTTGACTCAGGCAACTAAAAAAAAAAAAAAGAGTACGAAGGCAAGCAACCTGAACATATTCAAACACGCTGACAACATCTTTTCATTCTCGCCCACTCGTTTCTCATCTGTCTCTCTCTGTCTCGTCTTTTTTTCTCTCGTCACTTCAACCTTTCCTCTCTCCTCTATCTCTGTTTTGCCACCACCGTTTGATATTAACAAAACGCATTCTTGTGTTGTACAACCTTTGCTGCTGCCTTCCCCCCGCCCTCCCCCCGGGGAGGCCATTCTCGGCGCCTTCTCCGGAGAGAGAGGAGAACAGCAGAATCCTCTCCACCGCCGAGCCGTCCTTTCCTCTGGGCGCCGGCGCTGCCGCTCCCTGCATGTCAGAGCAACTCTTTGCCATGCAAATTGCTTTATTTCCTGACGTCTTCTCTTCCCCGGCATCCCATCGCAGCAGAAGGAAGTTTGGATGAAGGGGAGGGGGGGGGGCGGATTTTCTCTTTACCCATTTTAAAATTCTTCCTTTGAATAGGTTTGAGCCCCTGATGGGCTGGAGAGTGGGGGACGCGGGTGTTGGTGGATTAATGACTGCAAGGTCGGGGGCTTTTTCTCTGCCTCGGAAACTGGAGAGAGTAGAGTGTGAGCGTGAGAAGGGGGGAGGAGGGGAGGACCGGGGACGGAATTGGCAGGATTGGTTTGTTTTCTATAACGAGTTCACTTAAAAGTAATGATTGCTGAGTGATGCTGAGAACAGAGGTGTTTTTGTCATGATATATCTGTATGGGAATTGTGTGTGTGTGTGTGTGTGTGTGTGTGTGTGTGTGTGTGTGTGTGTGCTGTGTGTGTGTGTGTGTGTGTGTGTGTACATACACACAGGGTGTTGTGATGCGTCTAGTGCAGCAGTGTGTAGTTGGAGGGAAGGTGCATGTGTTCTTCCAACCAGCTTGTGTCCTTCCTGCCCTTAGCTTTGCTGCCGCTGGCTAGCCTTTGTGGCGAATAGGGAGATCCTAGCGTGTAAGCCTTCCCTTGCCAGTACATAGCCTCTCCTTCACCAAGGACTCTGTCAGGCCTCCCCGTGGCCACACGTGGTAACTGGGGTCTTGCGGCCCCAGGCTAACTTGGCAGGGGATCTCGGAGCAGCAGTGGGCCCCAGAGATATGGTGTGCAGGCCCACCCTGGTGGACACGCCCTGGCACCTATCAACCACTGCCCCGCTGCCTTGTGGTGAGTCTGGGAAGACATAAGGCTAAGGGAGCTTACCCCAACAGAAAAGCAAGCTGTGGCGGCACGCTTCGAGGCGGTTTCCGAAAGACTGGATTTCCGGCAGCCCCCTGCAGTTGTGTGGAGGTGCCGGTCGTCTAGGGATCCCCCTTGCCATCGGAACCATCTCCTCTACAATCAGGTCATGTGGCGTTGGGAGAAGCGCACCCCCCATGCCACTTTAAAAACCATCTCTGCGCAGGTATCTTCTGCTATCTGAGTCCTCAAAGGACCCACAAATAGAAGAAGATGGTCATCATCGGGCACCATGGACAACCAGCAAGCAAGCAATGTGTGTGTGTGTGTGTGTGTGTGTGTGTGTGCGTGCATGCGTGCGTGCGTGTGTGTGTGTGTGTGTTTGTGCGTGTGTGTGTGTGTGTCCTGAATCTGTCAACAGGACAGTGAAGGCACTTTTGAAAGAATAAACTATAAACGCCTCTTTTTCGGGACTTGATGACGTACATACCTTTTTTTTTTTTTTAGCCAAATTTGGAAAGGCTGCCAGAAAATGAGGTCTTCCTCTTTCTTTCTTTTTTTAAAAATTTTTGTTCCTCCCTTTTTCTCCCCGATTGTACTTGGCCAACCACCCCACTCTTCCGAGCCGTCCCGGTCGCTGCTCCGCCCCCTCTGCCGATCCGGGGAGGGCTGCAGACTACCATACGCCTCCTCCGATACATGTGGAGTCGCCAGCCACTTCTTCTCACCTGACGGTGAGGAGTTTCACAAGGAGGACGGAGCGCATGGGAGGATCACACTATTCTCCCCCATTTCCCCCTGCCCCCTGAACAGGCGCCCCGACCGACCAGAGGAGGCGCTAGTGCAGCGACCAGGACACATACCCACATCTTGCTTCCCACCCGTAGACGCGGCCAACTGTGTCTGTAGGGACGCCAACCAAGCCAGAGGCAACGGGGATTCGAACTGGGATCCCTGTGTTGGTAGGCAACGGAATAGACCGCTACTCTACCCGGCTGCCATTGCTTCAGTTTTGTTGGGATTTGTTTGACTTCTATTAAAGGTCAATTATCAAACACAGCAAAACGCGAGCATGTTTTCTCTCTAACTGCTGAGCCACCTCCCTATAGCCGTCCTCTTTTTTACACGTCTCTCTCTCTCTCTCTCTCTGTCTCTCTCTCTCTCTCTCTGTCTCCTCTCTCTCTCTCTCTCTCTCTGTCTCTCTCTCCTCTCTCTCTCTCTCTCTCTCTCTCTCTCTCTGTCTTCTCTGTCTCTCTGTCTCCTCTCTCTCTGTCTCTCTCTGTCTCTCTCTCTCTCTCTCTCTCTCTCTCTCTCTCCTCTTCTCTCTCTCTCTCTCTCTCTCTCTCATCTTGTCTTGCCTGAAGTCAGTGTTGGTGCAAAAATGCAATTTCACCTGGTTCATGCAGGAAAGAGAATGTATTTGCTCGGATCAACCCAACTCATGCCCACAAAGTCTGCCTGAAACCTTGGGTGTCATGATTGATGACCAACTAACCTTTAAGGTTCACATGGCCTTGATTATTCGGCCCATGCCGATTTGCCCTGTACAACATCAGGAAAATTAGACCCTATCTGTCTGAGCATGCAGCACAACTCCTGGCACAGGCTCTTGTTATATCATGCAAAGACCACTGCAACTCCTTACTGGTAGGTCTCCCTGCAAATTACCCAGAACATTGCAGTGTGTCTGGTCTTCAAGGAACCCAAAACAACACATCACCCTGCTGTTCATATCCCTCCACTGGCCCCCAGTTGCTGCCCGCATCAAATTCAAAACCTTAATGCTCGCTTACAAAACAGCAAATTCAAAACCTTAATGCTCGCTTACAAAACAGCAACTAAAACGGCTCTCGCCTACCTGAACTCCCTCATTCAGGTCTACACTCAATCCCGCTCACTACGCTCTGCCAATGAAAGGCGCCTGGCACTTCCGCCAACAACAGGGCCACTAAGTCACTAGCCAGACTCTCCTCTTCTGTAGTTCCCCGGTGGTGGAACGAGTTACCAACTCCATTCAATCCGCTGAGTCCCTCTCCATCTTTAAGAAGAAGCTAAAGACCCAGCTCCCTAATATGAGGGGCCATACAAGCCGTAATTCATTCTGGCCCTCTCATATAGATACATTCTCCTTTCACATTCATGTAAACATATATACGCGTACATATACATTTCACTTTCATGTGTGTGAAAGGAGAATGTATGTGTGTGAGAGTGAAAATATATATGTGAAAGGAGGATGTATGTATGTAAGGGCCAGAATGAATAATGGCTAGTACAGCCCTCATACTTTCACGAACACCTCCACACCTGATGGTATTAATAGATATTAAAAATTAAATTCGCTTCTATGCACCCTATGTATTGTCTTTGTGCACTGCCTATTGACACCAATATCCTATCGGACTTGAACCTGTTTTTTTTTGGCACTTGCACTGTCGCCTCCTAACTAGACCCTTGCTTGCGTTGTATTAATTCTCAGACCATGCTAAATATCTCATGATGCTGCAACTTTTTTTCGACTGTGGTTCGGTTTTCACCGTCACTTTGACGCCACAGCGGGTATGCCGATACCCCTTATACTCTCTCTCCCTTCTGCCCTGCGACTATCTGCTTCATCCATCCACCCCTCCACTTTTTTCCTCTCCCTTCCTCCGTGTCGGTCTCCATTCTGTGTGGAACTGTGTGATTGATGGAGCTTTGAGGTGCAGGGAGGAGGCAGGTGGATCCAGGATTCACCCCCCTGGAGCGTGACTGGGGGATGTTGTGAGCCTCCCATCTGTTACACACACACACACAGACACAGAATACATGCACACATACACAAACACACACACACACACACACACACACACACACACACACACATCAAAAGCAAACACGCAGCCTTTCCCTTCGCCTGCACCCGGCGGAGGGCTTCCCAAGGTGAGTCTAACTTCAGTAGGGTTTTGTAATACCGAAACCTGCAGGGGCCAAAAAAAAAAGAGGTGGAATCCTGGACAAAGAAGCATTTCTCAACGGTGTGCTTTTTCTACTCTCATTACCTGCTGAGTGAAGAGAACATCTTCAAACAGTCGCTGTGAGAGTGAATTATTCATTCACAGCCTAATGCAGACAGTTGGTCAAAGTCAAACTGCACACGGTTAATATGGGAGGATGTTAGCAAATATGACGGGACGCGGGGAGAGAAAGACGAAGGCCGGCAGGGGAGGAGTGACGGAGAAAAGGGAGCGGAGGACTGTGGTTGTGCAAAAAGCACTTAAGTAAATGAGGAGGCGAGCGTGAGCGGCCGATGCCCTGCCACAGAGCTTCTAACCCAATTGCGAAGTCTCTCCTCCTTCCTGAGGAGGTGGGATGAGGGAAAGAGCAGCATGTGTGTGTGTGTGTGTGTGTGTGTGTGTGAGTATCTTGCACCTTTTTTCATTAATCAGACTTGAAGACACAGCGTCCCAACAAGGGCATACACCAGATATAATTTTCTCTCGTGCACACACCCTCTGTCCCACGTGCACACACACATGCAACGTAAGAACGTACTTTGCAAACCACACATCCATTACATGGACAACAAACTATTGTAAAACAATAATTTAAGCTAATAAGAGCCAGACGAGACACTAAAAGGTTAAGATTAATATCATCAGGCAGGTCTTCCTAAAGTCTGCTCACCCCTGGTCCAGTTGGGCCCAGACAAGGAGAAGAGGACATGGAATCATGGGGATTTTCAGCTGCATCCCTCGTAAGGGATAAAATAATCATGTAGTTATCAGCTAGAACATTGTGGAGGCTTAAAAGTAAGCTTAAAAGGGGGCGTCCGGGTGGTGTGGCAGTCTATTCTGTTGCCTACCAACACGGGGATTGCCGGTTTGAATCCCCGTGTTACCTCCGGCTTGGTTGGGCATCCCTACAGACACAATTGGCCGTGTCTGCGGGTGGGATGCCGGATGTGGGTATGTGTCTGGTCACTGCATTAGCGCCTCCTCTGGTCAGTCAGGGCATCTGTTCAGTGGGGAGGGGGAACTGGGGGGAATAGCGTGGTCCTCCCACGTGCTACATCCCCCTGGTGAAACTCCTCACTGTCAGGGGAAAAGAAGAGGCTGGCGACTCCACATGTATCGGAGGAGGCATGTGGTAGTCTGCAGCCCTCCCCAGCTCGGAAGAGTGGGTTAATTTGGCCCAGTGCAATTAGGGAGAAAAGGGGGGGTTAATCAGTAAAGT
The DNA here is from genome assembly GCF_029633865.1 of Lampris incognitus. Classification (NCBI taxonomy): domain Eukaryota; kingdom Metazoa; phylum Chordata; class Actinopteri; order Lampriformes; family Lampridae; genus Lampris; species Lampris incognitus. The sequence continues at coordinate 15,416,236 of NC_079228.1, read as the reverse complement.
CTAAAGCTAACAACAGGAAAACGTGTTCTTCCTTGCTCTGTCTAAAATGAGAGACAGCCAGTCTGACGGATTAATTAACAGGATGTCCTGATGGATGTGTGATGTCTGAAAACAAATATATATTTTCAAGCTTGCAGCTCCTGTGTCCATACACAAGACCCGTTTCTGGCAACTACTTCAAACGGCCTGTCAGCCATCATCACTGTGGAGCATAATTGCAATACATGACTTTCAAATGTCAGTCAAGAAATAAAGAGTGGCAAGACAATGTCTTTCGTCATGTCATAATTCTCCATCTCTCTCTCTCTCTCTCTCTCTCTCTCTCTCTCTCTCTCTCTCTCTCTCTCTGTTCCCATCTCCTATAGTCTGACCAAGATTGAAGCACTACAGACCACTTGACAGCAAACGTAAGCAGGGTGTCAATGCCGCCCGTCCTACGCTCAGCATGCTGGGTTTACATCAGTGTCTCGTCTGCAAGGAACAGGTATCAAGGTACTTAGATGAGGCATGCCATTAGGCATTTGCATCTCTCTCTCTCTCACTCACACACATACACACAAATACAATCACCCCCTCCTTTGGGAGAACTGCTGGGTGTCATAGTAGTGACTCCACTATATTTGTGTAGCTGTCAATTGTGTAGATGTCAATATTCATGTAGATATCAATTCCTCTTAAATAGCGTGGTTCTGCAGGTACAGTGTCCCAGTGGTTAGCGCCGCTGCCTCACAGCAAGAAGGTCCTGGGTTCGGACCCCAGGCCGTCCCAGGTCCTTTCTGTGTGGAGTTTGCATGTTCTCCCTGTGTCTGTGTGGGTTTTCTCCAGGCACTCCGGTTTCCTCCCACCATCAAAAAAGACATGCATTAATACTCCTGTCTGTGCCCCTGAGCAAGGCAATAGGAAGAAATAACTGGAGTTGGTCCCCGGGTGCTGCAGCTGCCCAGCGCTCCTAGCTACACAGCTAGGATGGGTAAATGCAGAGAGGGAATTTCATTGTGTGTATGTACAAATGACAAATAAATTGTATTTTCTATTCTAAAGCATCAAGGTACTCTCTAGGCCCTGTACCCTGTGTGGACTTTCTATCAGAGAAGTTTTAAACCACACAGTTCAACACGTACCTGCCATCTCTTTTAACGCAACACAATGTTGTCGCCGATTTCCGAGGCAGACAGACAGGCAGACAGGCACGGCATCTTAGACCTCTACTCCTCCCAGAGCTTCGTCATGGGAGAGCACTGGCTCCACCTGTCCCATATTATCACGTCCCCGGATTCACCTGGGTGTCCTTCAGCTAAACTTGCTGTCTTGTCTCTAAAGAGGTGCCAACCCTCTAAACGTTACCTGTCCTCCATCAATACAGTGGTTGTCATGAGGAGAGGTGGCCGAAGACAAGACATCTGGAGAACCTACTGCGGCACCCACTCATCAGTTGTAGACATATGAAAAGAGACAAGCAAAGGGGAGATGGGGACTGGAGTAAATCAGAACCAGGATAGTGTTTTTAGCCCGTCATCTAGTCTACTGGGAAATTATAGGCTGACGCTTCCCCCTTTCTGGGTTAATCAATCTTCGTAAGGTGAGTAAGCAAGGGAGGGCAGAAGACGGGAAAAGAACTAGAGTAAAGCCGGTGTTGATGGATTTATAGCTGGCAAAAAGAGGCCTGTTTTACTACAACCTTAACACAATTACGCTCATTCACATTCCATGTGTTTGTTTGTTTCTCTTTTTTGTTATTATATTATTATTATTATTATATTTTAAATAATTTTATTAATACTTATCAATCTAATATCTTTAATAATGTATATTTTAACAATTTAATAACATTAATAATTTTGATAATAATAACAATATTTTTTTTTGTCTCTCCTGTCTCGATCTATGGACACGAGTGTGCACGTTTACATTTATGTACGTGCACATACATAAACGTAAACCAGCCGCGCTGGTGGCTTGCATGCAGCATACAGATCTGCTCAGCCCAGTCTCCTAGTGAAGAACCACCAAACGGCATAAACGGGATTGTTAGACTTAAAACCCTGCAAAGTGGAAAAAAATAACAATGATTACCATGAGTCTGATTCAATCAGCCATGGATTTTCAATTATTCCCAGAATGGTGGCAATGAAACAGCTTCAGCTGTGAGACATGGCTCGGGAGAGGCCGAGAGAGAGCGGGAACAGGCCCGGGATTTCATTTTGATGAACTGCCCTCAACACAAGTTGAAAATTTCTCAGTGATGGTATCTGATAGCATCTGGCCTCTGCCGCAGAAGGCTACTACATGGGGGGGGGGGGGAGAGATATCGGACAAACAAGAACAGTGTGAGATCTTGCCATTGGCAACAGGAGTAATACAAAGTCTGTCCAGCTAGACAGAAATCTCTCCCTCTAACTTCGTCCCTCCATCCCTCCTTACCTCCCCCTGCCTTACTCTTTGACTTTTCAATTTCCAGAGGCCTGCAGGGGCGAAAAGGCCAGCTCAAAGAAGACTATAAATTTTTAAGATTCCATCTCCTGGGCTAATACAGTTCAAGGTACTACATCGTCTTCATCATTCCACAGTAAAACTTGCAAAAATATCTCTTAATGTAGACTCTATTTGTGACCGGTGTCGGCAGCTCCCTGCTACTCTGGCACACATGTTCACACGTGTTCTATCTCTGTCCTAAATCATCTAAATACTGGAAATCTATTTTCCAAACTCTATCAGATGTTTCTGGGCAGATGATAGAACCTGATCCTTTGACTGCCATATTTGACATCCCAGAAGAGGATAGTCCTCTTAGAGGAGCTACTTACACCACTGCATCCTTTACAATGTTATTAGCACGCAGGCTAATTCTGTTTTGGGATTTTTTTACCCCCTTTTTCTCCCTAATCAAATTTTGGCCAATCACACCACTCTTCCAAGCCACCCCAGTTGCTGCTCCACCTCCTCTGCCGATCCGGGGAGGGCTGCAGACCATCACACGCCTCCTCCGATACATGTGGAGTCGCCAGCCGCTTCTTTTCTCCTGACAGTGAGGAGTTTCGCCAGGGACAGTTTCGCCTGAACAGGCGCCCCCGACCGACGAGAGGAGGCGCTAGTAGGAATGTGTCCTGCAACCAGGACACATTCCCACATCCGGCTTCCCACCCGCAGACATGGCCAATTGTGTCTGCCAGCCGCTTCTTTTCACCTGACAGTGAGGAGTTTCGCCAGGGGGTTGTAGCGTGTGGGAGGATCACACTATTCCCCCCAGTTCCCCCTCCCCCCTAAACAGGCTCCCCGACTGACCAGAGGAGGTGCTAGTGCAGCGACCAGGACACACACCCACATCCGGCTTACCAAGTCGGAGGTAACACGGGGATTCAAACCGGCGATCCTCGTGTTGGTAGGCAATGGAATAGACCACTACGCTACCTGGATGCCTAGGCTAATTCTTCTAAACTGGAAAAGCCCACAGCCTCCCAGTTCTATTTTATGGTTGAGAGGCGTCATACAGCGCTTAAAGCTAGAGAAACTCTGGTTTATACTTCGTATTTCTGCCGACAAATTTGGGAAAACTTGGCACCCTTTCCTGGACTACGTTGAATCTGTTTTAAATCTCCTCATACTTACTGACCTACAGTCATTGTCATTACTGCTGGACACACGACATCGAGTCTTGTCATGTTGAATTCTTAAGCAACTTGAACCCCCTTCCCCACCCCTTTATTACTCTTTCGTGCTTTTCTGTGTTTTTAATCTTTTCCTTTTTGCTGTTTTGTTTGTGAAATTAAAAATCAATAAACTAATTAAAAACAAAAACCATCCCCTGGGCAGTGAGACTGGAATAAGACATCAGGCAATGAAAAAGACCCTTGAGCAGGGGGAGGCTGCACGCTGAACACTGCTCAAACCACTGGTTTCTGCAGGGCAATAGTGTCCTTCTGCAGGAAAAAAGGCAGTCAAAGTGCTGCCACGATGATTTGATGATATTCAACCACTGGAGCTGTGAAGGTGGGGGGGGGACTTTAATTTTAAAACCACACTGAGTGCACACCGCTATTAAAAGCTACATTTGTGCAGCTAAATCAAGTCATTTTAGCGTTTGGCGGACTGTAAATTCAATACTTATTGCTGGGATGGAGGGGGGTAAATACAGTTGGGTGCTTCAGAGGTGAATTAAAAAACAGTGCTGTGGGCATCTGGGTGGTGTGGCGGTCTATTCCGTTGCCTACCAACATGGGGATCGCCGGTTCAGATCCCCGTGTTACCTCCGGCTTGGTCGGGCGTCCCCACAGACACAAGCAGCCGTGTCTGCGGGTGGGAAGCCAGATGTGGGTGTGTGTCCTGCTCGCTGTACTGGCGCCTCCTCTGGTCGGTTGGGCCACCTGTTCAGTTGGGGGGGAGAACCGGGGGTGAATAGCGTGATCTCTCACGTGCTACGTCCCCCTGGTGAAACTCCTCAATGTCAGGTGAGAAGAAGCGACTAGCGACTCCACATGTATCGGAGGAGGCATGTGGTAGTCGGCAGCTCTCCCCGGATCGGCAGAGGGGGTGGAGCGGCGACCAGGACAGCTCAGAAGAGTGGGGTAATTGGCCAATACAAACTGGGGAGAAAAAAGCGGGGAAAAATCCAAAAATAAAAAAATAAAATAGTGCTGTTCTATACACCGCGAGTGTTTTCAGTGACATATATTCTAACAGCCGGGAACCTCGTATCAGCACAAATTAAGCAGCGCTAAACTCTCTGAGCATTTACAGTAGACCCCCACTCTCCACCCACAATCCACAAATACCCACTCCGAAAGGCAGAGGCATGTGTCCAAATAACACAAATGAGGCTGCTTATTCGCTCCGGTGCCTGCGCTTCTGGGAGAACAGAAGGAAGTTTAAAGTTTATCTCAAAACACCCCATCCTCCTTTCTGTCTGCCTGTCTGTCTCTCTCTCTCCCCCCGATAGATCAGCAAGAGCAGGCTGGTTAAAAAAGGGCACGGAGGGAGGACGGGGAACGGGGGTGTAGTTAAGGAAAGCAATCGATGGACGAAATAAATACTTCACGCTCACCAGTGCCCTGTTGCTGTCGTTCGATAGCCTCTATGAATCCCCTTACAAGCTGTGCATGTGCGTAGCGCCGCACTGCCTCCTCCTATAAAATCACAACCAAACAGATAGGCGGGAAGGGCCCGGATCATAAATCATTGTCGTACAGGATGCCAATACACCATTTTAAGTTTATATTGGATGTGCTTTTACATTTTCATGCACCGCTGCAGACTTGACACTGTGGGTTTTTTTTTGCACAGTGTGTCCTAATGACACGACGGTAAATGTCAAGATAATTATTATCGGGGTACTGAGTCCGATAAAGTGTGGTTGGCTCTTTGGATTTTCAAAACGGAGAGAAAGAGGGAGTGGTGTGTGAGTGTGTGTTGGGGGTGGGGGGGTGCCAGTGGTTACAAAGGAGGATGTGCCAGTGGTTACTTTCTGTTAAGCCCTTATCCATTTTTAATGGTGTTTATTGGCACTAAAGGTCAGTGTCTGTGTGTTTATGTGCATTTCACAACAATGAGGGTGGTGGCTGGGGTCCTGCTGCTAAGTCAGCGCCGCCTCTTTAAAAATGCACCCGGCTCCACTGCAGGAATTGGTGACCCCACTGGCATTAACCTATCAAACAGTAAATATCAAGTACCATCATCATATCCTGAAAGATATCGCGGCCCACAATCCTCTCATCCCACTCGACCCTCTCCAATGATTATTGAGGGTGCGCTCTTCGATATATATATATATATATGTGTACACTTTATTTAATGAGGGGCAGTTGCATCAGGACCAGTGCAGATTTAGACATTAGCAAAAAGATCTCACAGCAGGCATGGGTCAGGAAGAAGTACCAGTTTCTGTCTCTCTTTCACTCTCGCAGCAATTATATAATGACAGATAAAATTCAGGGTCATAGGAGACCGGAGCCTATTAGAGCAGCAATTGCGCAGAAGGCACCCTTGACAAGTCGCCAGTCCATCACGAGGCCTACATACATGCAGTGTATGAAAACCCACACTACAGATGTGGTACATATCATATTGTACCTATTTTTAGTGTACTAGATTAAGATGTTCGTAGTACGCAGTATATACTATTACGTAGTACGTAGCCGAGCATTTGGACACAGTCACAGAGTCATTCACACACTATTCAAACTTATTTAGGTAATTCAGAAACTCCCAATTCACCTTAAATACATGTATCTGGACTGTGGGAGGGCGGCACGGTGGCGCAGCGGTTAGCACGGTCGCCTAACAGCAAGAAGGTCCTGGGTTCGAGCCCTGGGGTTGTCCAACCTTGGGGGTCGTCCCAGGTCATCCTCTGTGTGGAGTTTGCATGTTCTCCCCATGTCTGCGTGGGTTTCCTCCAGGTGCTCCGGTTTCCTCCCACAGTCCAAAGACACGTAGGTCAGGCGAATTGGCTGTACTAAATTGTCGCTAGGTGTGAATGTGCATATGTGTGTGTGTGTGTGTGTGTGTGTGAGCCCTGTGATGGCCTGGCGGCCTGTCCACGGTGTCTCCCTCCCTGCCGCCCAAAGACTGCTGGGATAGGCTCCAGCATGCCCGCGACCCTGAGAGCAGGATGAGCGGTTTGGATAATGGCTGGACGGACGGACTGTAGGAGAGGAAATTGGAGCACCGAGGAGAAACACAATGAGAACATGCAAACTCCACCCAGATGGGCTGGAATTGAACCCCCTCTTGCTGTGAGGTGACAGTGATATACTCTAAGCCCCTGTGTCGCCCACAGTGTATTCAAGTCTGTGCTATTACGTCTTGTCAGTGCTCTTAAGCAGCCCTGAGGAGGATCAGCCAGCACTGCATGTGGATTTAGCCCCAAGATTTATTTATGTATGCTTGTGTCACTGTGAAAATGATGCACGAATGAACTTTTAATCACTTTTGTGTATATCGATCAGTAGTGATCATGTGCAATAATCATTGAAATAGTCAATGACCACCGTACACAGGCAAGATGCGCAGATGTAGTCCATTACTGTATTTGTGGAGGATACATGATAAATGGATTGCATTTATATACAGCCCCCCCCCCTTTTCTCCCCAATTGTACCTGGCCAATTACCCCACTCTTCTGAGCCGTCCTGGTCTGCTCCACTCTGCCAAGCCAGGGGGGGCTGCAGACTACCGCATGCCTCCTCCGATGCATGTGGAGTCGACAGCCGCTTCTTTTCACCTGACAGTGAGGAGTTGAACCAGGGGGACACAGCATGTGGGAGGATCACGCTATTCCCCCCAGCCCCCCCCCCCGAACAGGTGCCCTGACCGACAAGAGGAGGCGCTAGTGCAGTGACCAGGACACATACCCACATCCGGCTTCCCACCCGCAGATATGGCCAATTGTGTTTGTAGGGACGCCCGACCAAGCCGGAGGTAACACGGGGATTCGAACTGGTGAGCCCCGTGTTGGCAGGCAACGGAATAGACTGCTACGCCACCCAGACGCCCAACAGCCCCTTTTTTTGCTTTACAATCAACAAATGACTCACATTTACCCATGTACCCACACATTCATACACCGATGGCGGTGTCAGCCATGCAAGGCACCAACCAACTGTTAGAGGTTAGTTAGAGGTTAGGTGTCTTTGCTCAAGGACACCTCAACATCTTTGCAAGGGCAAGGAGGAGCCGAGGATCGAACCAGCAACCCATTATTTACCAGGCTCCTGGATAATAGAAACATAGTTTGAGGTTGATTATAATTGCCAGAGTGCTCTGATTTTTTTTTATTTTGTCCTTTATGAGCAGTGTGTGTGGATGTTTTATCTCCCCGGTGTAAAGGAAGGATATAGACTGTTTTCACTGCCTGAAGTGAGGGAGGACCGCCATAAACTGTTGATCTGCACATAGATGGACATTTTGCATCTTTAAAGCCCCCCCCCACCCCCCCACACACACACACTCATACCCACTCATACCTAGGGACAATTTAGTGGGGCCGATTCACCTGACCTACATGTCTTTGGGCTGTGGGAGGAAACCGGAGCACCCGGAGGAAACCCACGCAGACACGGGGAGAACATGCAAACTCCACACAGAGGACGACCCGAGATGACCCCCAAGGTCGGACTACCCTGGGGCTCGAACCCAGGACCTTCTTGCTGTGAGGCGGCCGTGCTAACAACTACGCCACCGTGCCGCCAGTCTTCATAACAAAAGTATTTATTCATGGTAGTTTGTACATGATGTCAACATGTGCAGTAGCTATAAAGCTGCAAAAATTCCCATATCCAAATATTCCCCAAACCTAAACTTTACAAAGTATGCCCCTAAGTATGCAATCTGCATCGGCTTGAGATAATGCAGGGAAGAAAAAAAAAACACACCAAGGGAAATGGGAGCTGGTTGATTTGTGATTCACATTATTTAACTTAATGAGAGAGAGCTGTATGTAGACAATGGCAGCAACTAGAAAAACCACAACAGGAGAATAAACAATTAAAATGCTCAACATCGTACCAATGCCCAGCACTCAGCAAATCAAACATGAGATCTCTTTTTATCCCACAGGGGTCTCTACAAATGTGAAGGTTGGTACAAATTGAGAATGCATCTACGCTGTCAGCATGTGTGTGTGTACACACACACAAACACACACACACACACACACACACACACACACACACACACACACACACACACACACACACACACACAGATACCCAGCTTGAATAATAAGCTCGTCAAAGGAGGAGATTCAGGCCACAGATATCAAGACACGGAAACTCCTCACATTGCACAGAGGGCTCCACCCGAAGTCCAGCAGCCTGAGCCTGCACAATATGCGAAAAGATGGGGGCCGAGGGTTAGTGAGTGTCAGAGCCACTATCCAGGATGAAACAAGGAACATCCATGAGTACATCAGAGAGAGCCCCCCCCCCCATGATGAACTGCTGAGTGAGTACCTCAGGCAATAGAAGACAGAGTGCAGAGGAAGAAGAGGTGGTATGGAAGATCAAACCCCTCCATGGGATGTACCATCGACATACAGAAGACATAGCTGATGGAGAAATCCTACCAGCGGCTAGAAAAGGCTGGACTGAAGCACATTAGAGAGGCTCTGATCATAGCAGCACAAGAACAGTTACTCAAAACCAGATCGGTTGAGACAGGGGTCTACCACACCAGACAAGACCTAAGATGCAGGCTGTGCAAAGATGCCCCTGAGACAGTCCACCACTTAGTAGCAGGGTGTAAGATGCTAACTGGGAAAGTGTACACTGAAAGGCATAACCAAGTGGCTGGAACAGTGTACAGGAATATCTGTACTGAATACAGACTGGAGGTCCCCAAGTCGTCCAAATGGGAGACACTGCCAAAGGTGGTTGAGAATGGCAGAGCTGAGATCCTGTGAGACTTCAAATTCCAGACTGACAAGCAGGTTCTGTCTAACCGTTGTGGTGGTCATCAAGGCACAGAAGACAGCAGTAGTGATCGATGTAGCAACCCTGAGCAACGGCAACATCAGGAAGAAAGAGCATGAGAAGCTAGAGAAATACCAAGGGCTGAAGGTAGAACTAGATCAGATGTGGAAGGGGAAATCCACAGTAGTCTCAGTGGTAATAGGAGCACTAGCGGCTGTGACACCCAAACTGGGAGAGTGACTCCAGCAGATTCCAGGAACAACATCTGAGGTCTCTGTCCAGAAGAGTGCAGTCCTAGGAGCAGCTAAGATACTGTGCAGAACCCTTAAACTCCCAGGCCTCTGGTAGAGGATCCGAGCTTGAGGAAGACACACACCACCAGAAAAAGGGTTAGAGGGATATATATTGTGTAGGTCCCCCTCATGCCGCCAAAACAGCTCTGACCCACCAAGCATTGACTCCACAAGACCTCTGAAGGAGTCCTGTGGTATCTGGCGCCAAAACGTTAGCAGCAGATCCTTTAAGTCCCATAAGTTGCGAAGTGGGACCGCCGTGGATGGGACTTGTTTTTCCACCAAAGCCCACAGATGCTCGATCGGATTGAAACCTGGAGAATTTGGACGCCAAGGCAACACCTTGAACGCTATGTAATTTCCCTCAAACCATTCCTGAAAAATTTTTGCAGTGTGGCAGGGCACATTGTCCTGCTGAAAGAGGCCACTGCTATCAGGGCACACCGTTGCCATGAAGGTGTGTACTTGCTCTGCAACAATATTTAGGTGGGTGGTACGTGTCAAAGTAACATTCACATGATGCCAGGACCCAAGGTTTCCCAGCAAAACATTGCCCAGAGCATCACACTTTCTCCACCGGCTTGCCTTCTTCCCATAGTGCATCCTGGTGCCATCTCTTCCCCAAGTAAATGTCGCACACGCACTCGGCTGTCAACATGATTTAAAAGAAAATGTGATTCATCAGACCAGGCCACCTTCTTCCATTGCTCCATGGTCCAGTTCTGATGCTCATGTGCCCATTGTAGGTGCTTTCGGCAGTGAACAGGGATCATCATAGAAACTCTTAACCAGTCTGCAGCCCCATACGCAGCAAGCTGTGAAGTACTGTATGTTCTGACACCTGTCTATCATAGCCACCATTAACCTTTTCAACAATTTGAGCTACAGTAGCTCTTCTGTGGGATCAGAGCAGACGGTCTAGCCTTCGCTCCTCACGTGCATCAGTGAGCCACTACCCTGTTGCCAGTACACCGGTCATCCTATCTTGGACCTTTTTTGGTAGGTACTGACCACTGCATACTGGAAACACCCCACAAGACCTGTCATTTTGGAGATGCTCTGACCCAGTTGTCCAGCCGTCACAATTTGGCCCTTGTCCAAGTTGCTCAGATCCTTACCGTTGGCCATTTTTCCTGCTTCCAACACATCAACTTCAAGAATCGACTGTTCACTTGCTGCCTAATATACCCCACCCCTTGACAGGTGCCACTGTAACAAGATAATCAATGTTATTCACTTATCTGCCAGTGGTTTTAATGTTTTGGCTGATCGGTGTAGATGCTGTAAATAAAAAGCCTGTGTTCAGTCAATACTGTATCCGTCCCTCCATCCAAAACCCTCCCCACTGGCAACAGTTGTGCCACACACACACACACACACACACACACACACACACACACACACACACACACACACACACACACACACACACACACACACACATATATATATATATATATATATATATATATATATATGTATATATGAGTTGGTGTGTGAGTTTGTATGTGTGTATTTGGGAGGTTCAAGGAGGACATATTCCTCTCTCCTCCTCCTCTAATGAGCTGGTTGTGTTTCTCTGTCTGCTTTGTCTGTCAGGCCCTCCTGCTTGCAAACCACTAAAAGGTTTGAATTAAAATTTTAAACAGAGCAGACATCCCGCTCGCATCTCGGGATATCTAAAAACACTTCTCATGGCGCAAAGCAGGAGCAGGGAAAGCTCAGGGTTTCTGTGTTTCTGTCGAGTTTGAAAACCCTTGCCAAATACAATATGTCCACATATTGTACGGTGTTTCAACAGCGGCGTCAATTTAATTTCCAGTGATGTCAGAGTCAGACAAGTCATCGGCAAGCAAAGTCAACCGGTTTCTATCTATTGTATGTAGACTTCGTAGTGTTGCGTGCTCTACCATGTGGGGCAGATTTGCCAAGGTGCTAACATATTGATGGGTCCTTGAGGAGGAGGTGTTTAGTACCCCACAAGGGAAGAGTTATTGGGATGTGCTTCACGGTGCTGGTAACTTGCCGCCACATCACTTGCTGTGTTGCATCTTTGAGAGGAAACATTTCCTCTTCTCAGCGACACACTTGATTTGAAGCTTATTAATACACCCTTTACGTTGATGCTAGCTGAAGCAACGTTCTAGCAATCTTCCTCCTAACCTTTACCCAGAGTGTTTTTTTTTTGAGGGGGGCAGTCTTTAGGGAGTCAAGAAGAGGCCACATCACCTGTGTTGACAACAACGCTGGACCCCTTTAATCCTTATGGGATCGCCTGACTTGCAAACCAGAGCTCTCCAGCCCCCCCCCTTTTCTCTGCAATTGTATCTGGCCAACTACCCCACTCTTTCCGAGCCGTCCCGGTCACTGCTCCACCCCCTCTGCCGATCCGGGGGGGGGGGGGGTTGCTGCAGACTACCACATGCCTCCTCTGATACATGCCGAGTCGCCAGCTGCTTCTTTTCACCTGACAGTGAGGAGTTTCACTAGGGGAACGTAGCGCATGGGAGGATCACGCTATTCCCTTAGTTCCCCCTCCCTGCTGAACAGGCGCCCCAACCAACCAGAGGCGGTGCTAGTGCAGCGACCAGGACACATACCCACATCCGGCTTCCCACCCACAAGCATGGCCAATTGTGTCTGTAGGGATGCCCGACTAAGCCGGAGGTAACACGAGGATTCAAACCGGCGATCCCCGTGTTGACAGGCAACGGGATAGACTGCTACGCTACCCGGACGCCCCACCCAGAGCTTTATTTGTTATATCAACAACTCACTTGTGGGTAAAATGAAAGAATAATCAACAATACGACACTAGAGGTACTTTGGAAATGATAAAAAGTTCCTCTAGACATTCAAATAAGTGATCTTATGTCGCCATTTGAAAACGTCCACCTGCATTTTACACGATAACATTACTTATTCAGTGCTTCTAAAATCCGCATCACGCAGCCAATCTACATGCAAATGTAATCCTGCAAAAAAAAAAAAACGAGAAGCAGCAACTCCCTTTGAACAAACATGATGCAAACTGTAAACACATCGTGCGGATGCAGGGCACAGCATTTTATGGCTGGCCATGAAAGCCGTCGCCCAGCCTTTGAACTGCGGAAGGGTCCAGAAACCTCTATCTCTGCCAGCTCAATTATAGTGAGGGGGGGACTTCTTTTGTGTCGAACTCTTCACCACTTCTTCACCAATTACAGCTTCTCCTGTTTCATACGCCCGAGGCTTTTCTCAGGCCCTTTGAAACAATATTTGTCACAAGGAGAGGGCAAGAGAAATGAAAATCCATTTCCGTATGAGGGAGGGAACAGAGAAAACGGTTTGATGGAGGGCGGGGAAAAAAAAGGAAAGTGGTCAAAAGGAGAGAGACCCCTGAAAGAGAGGGCTCACTTCCGACGGGTTTGAAGCCTTTTTACTCGTGGAGTGTCGGCGGCTGCATGCAAGCGGTACATGCATGCTCCTGCATGCGTGCTTTTATCTGGGCACGCCGTGTTTATGCATCTGCACGTCTGTCTGTCCGTCCCGAGTCTTCACCGAGTGGCACAGCTGCGCAAAGAGGACGCCAACTGTCAAAGGGACTTCTGACGGACTCGGGGAGAGAGGAGTTGTTTGCCGAGTGCTCCCTGACTCTCTGTGAAAAGAAAAAAAATATAAGACCTGCTTGAAAACCGCATCACACAGGTTGGCTGGGGGTAAATTCGCCCACAGGCCATGACTCAGGAAAAAGGCGAGGGAGAGTGGGAGCGGAAGAGCAGAATCCACATATTTCCCATAAGAGGCCTTGTAAACGTCAAAAGGGGAAACTTATTTTCTTTGCTACGGTACACGACTGCTGACAGAGATGCCGCATAGTCATGACCGACTGTCGCTCTTTTCATCGGCGGCTTAGGTATCAACAGCCCCCGAGATGGTAAACTGACGACGGCCATAACCTCAACAGGTTCTCCCTGAATACATCCACCCATCCGTTATCCAAGCTGCTCATCCTGCTCTCAGGATCACGGGATGCTGGAGCCTATCCCAGCAGTCATTGGGCAGCAGGTGCACCCTGGACAGGCCGCCGGGCCATCACAGGGCCCACACACACACACATTCACACCTAGGGACAATTTAGTACAGCTGATTCACCTGACCTACATGTCTTTGGACTTTGGGAGGAAACCGGAGCCCCCGAAGGAAACCAACACAGACACGGGGAGAACATGCAAACTCCACACAGAGGATGACCCGGGATGACCCCTCAAGGTTGGACAACCACGAGGGTTAGAACCCAGGAACTTCTTGCTGTGAGGCGACCGCGCGAACCACCACGCCACCATGCCGCCCCTCCCTGAACAGATAATATTTTGAATCAATCCAGCACAACTCAAGCACCAACCAAATGAACCCAGCAGGACCACATGACAGGCTGTTATTCTAATCAACTTGCCGCCACCTAATCAGGACATGGAAAATAAAAAGTCAAATTAACACACACACCTACAAACAAATGTTCAATCTATAACAATCATTTTAATTAAAACGTGTCTGGTCTGAGACGCGACTTGAGTTCTCTCATTAGTCATGTTCACTTCTGTTCTGGTTGTTTGCTCAAAGAAGCAGATGAGCCGTATCTGGCAAGACGACATCATTTATCCCGACTTATCATATCGGATTCCATTTGCTGCCGCAGACGGAAAGGAGAGGTATTCAGTCACTGTGCCAATGGGGAATGAAAATAGCATTGAGCTCAATATCAACCTCAAGTAGGCTTAAAGCTTCCGCATTCTGATGCCCCGATAAAGCGAAAGAGGATCGCGTGGGAGGAAAAAGAAACACAGGAAGAGTGACAAATAGAAAAATGATGAAAAAAAAATAAAAATAAAGTGAGGGGATGGGGGGGGGGGCTTTCTGAGCGATGAGCTCTTCTGCCTGGGTTCAGCGTGGCAAATGCTGCCATCAGTGCTGCTGGCCTGCGCCCCGTTACAGAGGTTCGTTCAAGTTCTCTAACGTTTGACAAATGCAACCACTACTCGGGCTAAAACCACATAAAAGGAACATTAACAACATATATTAAGGAACATTATTGCGCTTGTCAGCTGAGGTCACAGTAATGTTGATATCAGCACACTCTTATGCGTCATATACTGAGTAATGAATATGAGGTGACAGGTCATTTTCCCCCAAGTAAATATTAAGCACCATCTCCGTATTGCTCTGAGAGCGTAATGCTGTGATGCTTATCCTCCTGCCACCTCCTCAGGCTTGTGGCATGTGAGTGTGTGTGTGGGTGGGTGGAGGGGGGTGCTCATTTGTGCTTGTACATGTGTTTGTATGCATTATTTGTGGTTGTGCGTGTGTGTGCATGCACGTGTGTGTGTGTGTATAAGGAATTAGCCAATGGGCCAAGCTACTGTGCAAATTGAGGTGGATAATTGCTGTATGTGTGTATACAGCAGAGAAGGGAGGGGCCAGAGAGGGAACGCCAAGGAGCGAGGGAGAGAGAAAGAGGGTGGGGGAGGAGGAGGGAAAGCACTCTGTAATGATTTCATGACTTTTCCACTTGCTTTCTTTCCATTTCCTTTTCCTCTCACCCACTAAGTTCCCCATAGGTCTCCCCCCCCCCTTTCTCTCCCTCTTACAGCTTCTGTCTTTCTCTGCCTCGCTTTTTCCCTCTCGCTCTCCTCCTCCTTCTTCTCCATCTCCGTGAAGAGGGAGTTTGTTTCAGATATTAGTGAGCTGTGTCAGACAGTTAAACTGCCCTTTATCGATCCTCTAGGCTTCACTCTTTTCCAAGCAGCCCCTTCTGGTTTTAATGGCTGGTAATGGAGCCAGGCCCGCTTTGATGTCCAACCGCTCCGTGAGGCTGCCCTTGTTTTTGATATCTTTTCAAAAGATCTTCCTAATGCCAGCCGCATAGAAGCCCGTTTCCGACATGGCTTTTTGGGTCGATGAGCTAGATAGCCCTGTGATGCTAAAATGTCTCTCTATATTGGAGTAAAATTGGAGGAGATGAAGGCAAGCAGGGTAATAGCTAGTATCCGCTGGATCTCTGTAAGGGCTTACTGCCAAAGTGTGGCTCTGATGCAAGACTGTGGATCCACACGTGACGGAAAGGAGTCACACTCAGTCAGAGGAGAAGATATACAGGTACAGTTAATCACAATAATCTAAATAAAGACACTGCACTCAGTGATAGCTGACATATTTCAGTCACTGTGTCAGTTTCAGGAGAGGTGTGGGAAGATGGCAGCGCAGACTTGTGTTTGAAAGCAGCCTCGCCCAGTGCCGTCCATGCAGTGTCTTTGTCCACGTCTGTACCTGAGTTTGTGTCTTCGTTTGATGGCTGGGAGAGCTTGGTCTGCTGTGTCCTGTGGGCCCAGGGCCTACGGCCCTGCCCAGAACTGTGCCCGAAGAGAAAACACCGAGGGCAGTCTGACAGGACATGGAAGCGAGGCAGGCTAAGCTAACTGCTAGCCCATGCAGACCGGCAGTTCCGATGACACCACGGGCGGTCTGGTGGCAGCCTCGCCTAGCATTGACTGAGTTTTTAGTGTCGTCATCATGTGGAGTGCGGGGAGGTGTGCCGAAGGTGTCTGGCTGGGAGAGCAGGCATTGGATCGGCTAGGGGAGCTTGGTCTGCTGTGTCCGGTGGGCCCAGGGACCACGGCCCTGCCGGAGCTGCGCCTGAGGAGTAAACACCACGGGCAGTCTAACAGGATGTGGAAGCGGGGCAGGCTAAGCTAATTGCTAGCCCATGCAGACCGGCAGTTCCGACAGTCATCCTGCATTCGTTCTCTTGGACAGCGATTTTCTGTAGTTTGATATGTGTTCTTGAAATTTTTGGACATGTGTTATTGTCTTTGTGTTGCACTGCTGTGGGCTGTGGGGGGGGGGGGAATGATATTTCGTTGACAAATAAAGTGTTCCTGATTCCTGATATGTTAAACTCAAGCATTGATGGGTAAATCCTAATATTCCTTTGTCCAGCCAAAGGTGTTTGCTGACATGCACCCACTTCCGAACCAGATCCGGACGCGGCACGGTCATAAACGATTCTTATTCACAACACACTTTGCACAGATTTGTAGATGGGTTAAAAATACAGTAGGCCCGTCGTTTAAGTGCACAGGGCGGCTCGGTATCTAAAGTGAGATGTACCTGCGAGCAGAGCAGCCCACTAATTTGCACTTAAGATGTGGAATTAATTGTATCGCTGACATCCCACTGATGGTGCAGCATGCTAATGTGTCTTGGTGCAAGAGGCGTGCAACCTCCAAAACTAACGGGCACCAGGAAACGCTGTACTGATTTTGACTGTCGTTTAACGGGCTTTAGCTAGTCCAGTACCTCAGAGATGGACTTTTATTGTCAATCTCCATCTCTCTTCTGTCTCACCCCCTTTTTTCTCACCGAGTCTCTTTCCCATGTCCTCGCTTTATTACATGGTTACATCTATGCCCCACACCCATGTTCTCCCTCTGTCTCTATTTTTCTACCTCACCTCTCCCCCCTTCTTCCTCTTAGCTTCTGCTCTTTCGTACCCAGAACATTCAGCCAACTCAAATTTCCGCATTCTCCTCTTTCTCTCCACACACTGGCAAGTATACAACCCCTTAGTTTTCACTACTTCCAAGTATCTAACTTGAAAGTGGCTTTGTTATGACAGCAGACCCATTTATTAAAATGCAAAAAAAAAAAAGTTACCTAGCAAAACAAACTAACTTGATAAATACGATAGATGAAGGCAGGAGGAAAAAAAAAGCCGACTGAACAAAAAAAAAAAAAGAAAGAAAATATTTTAAGCCCCCCTCCAGTAACATGACAATATCTTGGCTGGGGCCAGCTGCTAAATGCAAATGCTAACTCAAATGCTTAATTCATTCAAGTGAATATATTTTGAATCAAGATTAATTACAAATTCAAATGTATCACAGGATCTCTTGGTTCAAAGCTTTTTTTTTTCTCCCCCCAGAACTTAAAGACACATACCCAGGTCTGCTGCACAAATTAGCATGGGCTCTATGACCTAAATAAGAAATATCAAAGCTGAACAAAACCCCAAAAGACAACAAAAAGGAGAGCGAGAAAAGGAACGAGAAGGTGGGAGAAAACGGTGCAACCATGCACAGCCTTCACAGGATGCATGTATATGTATGTGTATGTATATATATAGCACTTGCAAATCCCTAGACCAAACAAGCTCAAAAGACTGCTAATGTGTTGTGCTTGGTTATTGTCATGGGTGGCTCGCACGCCTCGCACTATCATTAATGTGATACACTGCTGCTCTCTTCGTTTGGCCTCCTTCACGAACCTGCTGGGGGAGCGACGTGGTAGTCATACGCGGAGCCGGGGAGGACTTGGGGCATTCGTTCAACTTGTAATCCTTGTGAACGGGGCTCTCAGACCTCGGTGTCCGTGGCAAAAGGAGAGAAGGAAACGGTAACCGGCGTGAGGAACAGAAGCAAAGAGCTGCGTAAGAGACCCCTTTACCGCTTTTAACCCGACCGAGCGCCTGTAAACTATCGTGTTCATTCAACGCGTGACACCGACGGTAGCACCCCTTTAACAGGTTGCGCTCAACAAATGTTGCTAATTAGCTAATTACCCGGTTTCCTGTCAAATGGGAGGCGTTCTGTTGGGGGAATAGGTACAGCAGCCAGTGTGAGGCATGCTGCTGCACTCCGCTCTTTCACTGCATGTTGTTGGTATCGTACAGGGAGCAGAAATATAATTTGAGTAAAAATACAGTAAACTA
The DNA here is from genome assembly GCF_029633865.1 of Lampris incognitus. NCBI lineage: Eukaryota > Metazoa > Chordata > Actinopteri > Lampriformes > Lampridae > Lampris > Lampris incognitus. The sequence continues at coordinate 15,397,796 of NC_079228.1, read as the reverse complement.
AATTTTTTATTCTCTACCTTTCTGACCTTTTTTTTTTGTCTTAGAAAGTGTGAAGCGGAGACGCTACAAGAGAACCGACATAAAAAATTCTTCTTGTGTTGACATCCGCGTGCCGCTCTCGTTTAGCATCAAGTGGTTTGTACTGCTGTGATTTCCATAAAAAAGATATTTTGTTGTAGTTCATCAGTTGTCTGTTGAGAAACTGTAGCACTTGCCCATGGAGAGCAGTGAGCAAAGGACGTCTCTAAAAGTAGCTGTCATATTCCTGGCCAGCCCATCGGTGAATAATGATAGTGACCCGACCTTGTGATTGCCTGACATTAGGGGCCACCACTTCCTGGTTCCTTTGGGTATTCCCGGAAAGCTTTGAGACACTATGAAAATTGGAACTAATTGCCTCTCTCAAGTGTTCCTACTCTGTCCCTGCAGCCTTTGCTGAATCACACAAGAAGAGAAACACTGTGGTAGATAGATAGACAGACAGACAGACAGACAGACAGACAGATAGGACAGGACAGACAGACAGATAGATAGACAGACAGACAGATAGATAGATGGACAGATAGATAGATAGATAGATAGACAGGAGAGTGAGAGAGTGAGGGAAGGTAGATATAGATAGACAGACAGAGCATGAGAGGAGATGATAGATAGATAAGAGATAGATCTAGACAGATAGGGAGAGAGAGGGGGGGGGGAAGGGGAGATAACCTCATATAGTGGGTAAATTGTGACACACACACACACACACACACTTTGCAGACACTTCCTACCAAAAACAACACGTGCACACACATGCTCACAACACATGGCATGTAATGACCGACTCTACCATCACATAGCAGGATGTTTCTGGATGAATTACTAACCCTCCTGAGAGGACTGCGAAGCTAAGTACTAAATAAATGGTATTTGTTTCACAGAAATAATGAGTCCGCCATGACGCCATGCTTTTAATGACTTGTGTTTCTATGAAATGAATATAGATGGTTTCTCATTTAGCCCTCGGAAAACATTAAACATTAAACATTAACCTTGGGGGAAAGAAAACTTTACATTGTGTACCGTGTAAAACAACCATTAACTCAAACACACACACACACACACACACACACACACACACACACACACACACACACACACACACACACACACACACACACACACACACACACACACACACACACATATGGAATCCCTAACTTGGTTCAAAATGTTGGTATATGATCTGATCTACCGTCACACTCTCAGTATCTCTGCCCTCACTCTCGTAGATTTCAACCTAAATTCTGGATGTGTGGAGCAAACAGAATAGATGTTCTTTATTGTCCACAAGGGAAATTCATTTTGCTCAGGTCAGTACACCATATACAGACAAGAAAATACGGACAAAGTACGAGGGAGGATTTGACATGGGCTGTGCAGAATACTGCAGAGTGAGGCAGCACATGTTTTATTGAAGCATCCAGCATGGTACTCAGGGAGAGTGAGAAGGGAAAATATGTGGGGGGAAAAAAAGGTTGGTTGAGCCCCCACCCACCCCTCCCCTCCAAAAAAAAAAGAGAGCGGTGCTCTGGATGGAGGCGGGGATGCATCTTGTTCCTCATCCCTAAATTGCCAGGCTTAATGAAGCATCCACGATCAATACCTCCACTACTGAAGAAAAATGGGCCTCATATATACAGGTAAATATTAGCTCTTCCTCCTGCTCCTATCCAAGCCTCGAGAAGGCTCAGCCACCCCCCCCTCCCTCTTGACTACTGTCTTCATTATTCTGTCCCAAAATGATGAATAGATAAGGGGTCCATTGGTAAAGATTTGTAAGTTTTAAGGTGAAAATGCAGCACAGAAATATATATGTATAATATCCTGAGCTCCAGTTGCAGGAGTGAAAAAAGGTGAGGAGAAACAGTAGCTTTCCAGAGGCAAAACGAGGAAGGGGAGCAGAGTGTACGCGTTAATTTGGGTTTGCAACTAAGTTGGTGCAGTTTCTCGAACTGCCCACAAAGCTAGCAGACAGGTTTTGGACTTGGACAGCAACTGGGAGCTACTAGTTTAAAGATACAAAGACAGGCAACTAGTCCTGGATTCTTTGCAAGGGTTGAATTGCACCGGGCCGGGAGACCAGCAAAAAGTGCACTGCAACAGCCAACCCGAGAGATGACTCCAGCCTGGATCAGAAGCTGCGCAGCACGCTCTGATATGTACGGCCGGATCTTTCGGACGCTGTACAGAACAAATGAGCAGTAATGGGAGACAGCCACAATGTGGTCAGAAAATAATCCTGAGTCATCCTGACGTTCCTTGTGGATCCAGATAGCACAATTGTTGATGTACCAATTGTTGATGTAACAATCCTGATCAATATGTCCATGGGGATGGAGGATTTGGAAGGGACGACCAGCCGCTGCATTTTGGACAAGCTGAACCTGCAGGTGCTGTTCCTTCATCCAAACAGAAGTTTGAGAAAGGCAAGCAACAATCTGTGCAGACACTTCAGGGTCATCTCGCAGAAAACAAAGGTAGAGTTGTGTATTGTGGAGGGTGTCTGGGTAGCGTGGCGATCTATTCCGTTGCCTACCAACACGGGGATCGCCAGTTCGAATCCCCGTGTTACCTCCGGCCTAGTCGGGCGTCCCTACAGACACAATTGGCGTGTCTGCGGGTGGGGAGCTGGATGTGGGTATGTGTCCTGGTCGCTGCACTAGCGCCTCCTCTAGTCGGTCGGGGCGCCTGTTCGGAGGGTAGGGGAACTGGGGGGGAAGAGCATGATCCTCCCACATGCTTTGCCCCCTGGCGAAACTCCTCACTGTCAGGTGAAAAGAAGCGGCTGGTGACTCCACATGTATCGGAGGAAGCATGTGGTAGTCTGCAGGCCTGCCCGGATCGGCAGAGGGGATGGAGCAGCGGAATGGGGTAATTGGACAGGTACAATTGCAGAGAAAAAATCCAAAAGAAAAAAAAAAGAGTTGTGTATTGTGAGCATAGAAATCTACTACTACTACTACTACTTTCGGCTGCTATCGTTAGGGGGCGCCACGGCGGATCATCCGTTTCCATCTCTTCCTGTCCTCTGCATCCTCCTCTGTCACACCAGCCACCTGCATGTCCTCTCTCACCACATCCATAAACCTCCTCTTTGGCCTTCCTTTTTTCCTCTTCCCTGGCAGCTCCATATTCAGCATCCTTCTCCCAATAGACCCAGCATCTCTCCTCCATTGTGAGCATAGAATTACTAGGAGAAAATGTGAGCTGAGATGGTTGGACCGAGCCAATTAGGTGGTAAGAACCTGATACAGGTATGTGGTACCTCCTGGTCAGGCTACAAAGCCTTAACTAAAAGAGCCGCAACCCAACAGGGCGATATCAAAATCCGATTGACAATCACAATATCATCCCCATTCAATTACACAGCAGAAGGATTCATCCAACTTCTGAAGGCCTCGGGGTGGAGAACAAAGGAAAAAATCTCTCCACCATGAGGGCGAAGTGATGATTATTATAGACTGATGGAAACGAATGATGCGAAACAACTTAAAACAAAGACACAACGTAAATGCCACAGAAGGAGAGAGCTGACTAAGTTATTTTGTAAACTGGGCAGCTAGAGCAGCTCTGCAGGTGGGCGTGGCCCCCTAAGGCCCGCCTACAGAGCTGGGTATGTTGAGGACTTCTCTTGTAGTCTACATTTTCAATTACATTACGTACTCCATATTTTCCTCTTGTTGTCTAGTGTTTTGATGAGGGCATTATACACAAATACCAGGAGGGAAACCTCAAAAGAGGATCTGCCGCCATCAATGAAAGTCCACTATTGCAAAATATCCATTTTTGTGAGGCTAATCCTCTCGTCTTCTCCTGTCCCTCAAATTACAAGAGGCGAGATGATCGGGAAGCATAATTTTTCATTACACACTCGATGTGGCTGAAAAATGAACAGTGCCTCTGCTGATAGGCCTAATTGGTGAGTGAGAGAAGGCCGGCAACGGCAGGGAGAGTGGGTGCGGGCTATTTCCTGGCATTCAATGAGCCATTTACAGCGAATAGACACCACCGTTATTGAGAGGAAAAAAAAACAAAAGGCCATTTCTCGTAAGAAAAAAAAAAGCCTTGGTAGCATGAGCGTTCGTTGGAATACAGTTTTACACTATTGAAGCCTGCGTGCCAGCAGCTTCCTAGAAATACAGTATAATTACAAGGTCAGTGTCGCCGAGGGGCTCGCTGAAAGTTGCCACACCACCAGTTAAAATACTTTTTTTAGTAGCATGACAGTATAGCTTTTCCCACAATAATCTAGCTTTTCCAGTTACGAGCCATTTTTCCATCAAGTAACGCTATAAGTTACACATTCAAATCCACGGGGAACTTGTAGCTTGGACAAGCTACAATTTCAAAGTAGCTTCGCCAACGTGGACCATGGTGAGGAGCAGGCCTCATTAATTCACCCCCAAGGTGTTTTCCAAGAAGTCGCTTCCAACAGTCATTGTCTTTCACAACAAAAAGGGCAGCGATCAGCAGCGTCTGTGGTTGATGACAGTTTCCGAACACACAGCTCCGTTCCCCTTCATTTCTCTGATTCATTCATGCTATTTAAGTCTGTGTCTGCCTCTTTTTGTCAGTCCCACCATCATTCCCTCCATCCGCTTGTTACCATCTGTCCAGTGGCTCTGCTGGTATTCTCATCCACCCCTTTTTCGAGCAGCCATTTTACCATTTATGCAGCGCTGTGTTACACAGCGTCATTACAAAGAACGCTTACCGCCGAGCCGAGCTGCTCGGAGAATGATGGCTGCGTCACTGAAAATGTAAGCGCTCTGACATAATCATCATGTGACATGAGTCACAATCACAAAGTTAGAGAGATGGGCCTGTTTGGCGGTTCTTATATAAATACCCGAGCAGATGGGACCGGTCAACTGATCACTGTGCAATTTCATTTACGCAAGTTTGTGTGTGTGTGTGTGTGTGTGTGTGCGTGTGTGTGTTTGGGGTGAAATGTTGGGATGCAGTGAAAGAAGGAGCTTGCATGTTGGCATGCATGTGTAATGTTTTTGCATGCCTGCATGTGCTTTTGTATGCCAGAGTGTGTATGTCTGTGTTCAAGTTTGAATTGTTGTACACACCAAGTACAGTAGGAGTATAGCTTTTCTTTCCCTCTGAAAGTGGGGCTCCATAAAGTCAATCCTCACTGAATGCTATTTTTATGGCTACATAATCAAGCATTACGTGGGACTGGTTGTTCTCCATTCTATCAGCACTGTAGATATTATCTGCCAGCTCTCTGTTTTGATATGCAGATGATGAGCTTTTTAAGCTTGGCCCATGAAATAACCATAGAAAATTCTGTATTTATTTTCGTTCCTCTGCAACTCATGCCTTCTAAATGGTGCAGCGGGGCCTTGGTGGATGAACCAAGTGCACAGGGAGGCAGAATTCACAGCTCTGAAAACACGATCCTGCTGATGTTACAGGCTAAATGGCATAGGGTGCAGGGATCAAAACTTCCTATCACCTCTCCCTTGTCCTCTCTCTTCGTCTCCACTCTCAAACGCTCTCTCACTTCCCCCGGTGGCAGTTTGAGGCCTCTCCTCTTCCTCCTCCTCGCCCTCTGTTTCCCCTCCCCCTGTCAGACAAGGACTTGGTGTGCGGACGATGCTGCATTATGAAGTAGAGGAGGCTGTGCACCTCCCAACGCTGCTGTCGGCAAAGAACCTGGGTGTGCGTCGGAGCGTGCACACTCACAAACAGCGTGTACTGATTTTTACCCAAACATTTGAATATACACATTCAATAGGTACACACACACACACACACACACACACACACACACACACACACACACACACACACACACACACACACACACACATGCATATTCTTTTTCACATGTTCAACTGGGAACACATGAAAGTCAATGAGCTCAGAGAGATGGAGCGGAGTGGCTCATGGCCGACAATATGGTCGGCGTTCAATAAAAGGGGATCCAGACGTTCTAAGGCCTTGACCACACATATATGGATATTTTTCTAAATTGACATTTTTCCCCTCCGTTAAAAAAAAAATCTGTCCACATGACCTTCATTTTACAAAATATCACTGTACACACACGAGCGCAAAAACTACTACAAATGCTTAAACAATCACGCCGGACCATTAGGTGGCGATAAAGTTTACATCAACGATATATCAAACACCAGAGAAGAACATTCTTAGCACGCGTACTGAGCTTATTTTCCTTAGGCGGTAGTGACCTCGAAACAAAAACAATAGTAGCTAATTATTTTTTATTTATAGTTACTTGACATCTGTTTCTTCACCTTTATTTTATCTAACACCTTTCCAGCTCACGCTTTGAGGCAGTGAAATGAGTTTGTGTCGAATAAAGCACACGTTGAATTGTTTCTATTGACCTTCGGTTATCTGCATCTCAGAAAAGCGTTTGAAAGCTGGTGGCCTATTCCCCCCTGCTTACTTGGGCCTTTCGCTTTGAGGCGGCCAGATTCACCATTCCCACTCTCCATCAGACCCACACATGCTGCCAACTTCACACACTTCATCACACACGCGTTTCAAGCACCGAAATGACTCACATTCTGATGACGGTCCAACACTGGGCCACAAAGAAAAATCCTCCATCTTAGAAGACATGAGAACAAGCCTTATTTAAAGCGCCACGTCCCCACGGTTTACAGAACCATCTCAAAACCGCGGCACCGATATGTAAAACTTATCTCAAACAAATAAGGCACACACACACGTTAATACATGCATGCACACACACACACTCTTACGCCGAGACGCAAAAAACTCGCCTATACTCACACGCCGTCCTTTATCTACTCCTGACATGTATACATATGCATACAATGTATATACAAATATACAATTTATATTTCAGGGGCGTCCGGGTAGTGTAGCAGTCTATTCCGTTGCCTGCCAACACGGGGATCAGCCGGTTCGAATCCCCGTGTTACCTCCGGCTTGGTCGGGCATCCCTACAGACACAATTGCCGTGTCTGTGGGTGGGAAGCCGGGCATGTATCCTGGTCCCTGCACTAGCGCCTCCTCTGGTCGGTTGGGGAACTCGGGAGCACAGCGGTATCCTCCCACGTGCTATGTCCCCCTGGTGAAACTCCTCACTGTCAGGTGAAAAGACGCGGCTGGCGATTCCTCATGTATCGGAGGAGGCATGTGGTAGTCTGCAGCCCTCCCCTGATTGGCAGAGGGGGTGGAGCAGTAACCGGGAAGGCTCGGAAGAGTGGGGTAATTGGCCAGTTGGGGAGAAAAAGGAGAAACAACAACAACAACGTATTTGGGTCAAGAGGACTGCATTCTGTAATCATCCCCTGTTTAGAGGTCCACTTCAGAGTTTGCTACAATACGCCACCCTGTTTCGTTGTGGAGGATGTTCCTCTGCCCACATTTTATGACTGTATTCATGGTTTCTGTCTCCTCTGAAGACCTAAAAGGTCGCTCCTTTGTTACTTGAGGTAACAGCAATGGCAGCGTCTCATGCCATTGAATTGAAGTATGTTCTCTTAAGAGACCTCTTTAAAGGACACGTGGCTTCTAGGTGATTTTCTCGCCAGTCACCTCTCCATTTTCCCTTTATATTACGAGCCGTCTGACATTTCGGCGGCTGCTGAGCGAGTGGTTTGAATCAGACCAGCGTGGGACCGTCGGCGTTAGTGTGTGCATTGATAGCGAGGAGACTCTTGCTGGTAAGCAAAAGTGCTCTGGCAAACTTCCTGCAACGGGCACAGCGCCCTGCGGGACACAAGACTGCCCCTATACGTCTCACAGGAGATCACCGCCGAACAGCTGGATATATAGAGAGGGGCACCTTCACTCATAGACGAACATCCACAAGCACACATGCACACGCGCGCACACACACACTTAAGGGTACTTCAGACTCAACCACGGCATGAACCTATTCTTTCTAGACTGGAATAATTACCGCCAAAAGGAGGCAAACACAAGAGACAAGACCTTATTCAGACACCGATTTCCTCGTGCTGCGGATCCTTTCACTTCTTAGTGACCCTGACAAGCCAGTGCGCAGAAAAGGAACAGGAACACACAAAGCAGCAGATTCACAGTAATTGCCGGCAGACGAAATCTGCCACAAAATATAACATCCAGTTCAAACTGCAGCCTCTCGAATTGTGCCATCCCCTGCTATCGAGAGCCTCACTCCCTCCTTATCTTGAGCCTGATAACCTTTGCGAGGTTCCCGGCAAATGGAAATGTATTCTTTAAAGCGAGGCATGTTCCCTCTTTGAAATCTCAGCACAGTTAATGTTCCGAGTGAATTGTAATCGATGACACACAGGGTTAACTGTTTACCACGCCTATGGGAGGGCGGTGTTCACTGCCCACGCCAAGCTCCAGCATCCTACAGCGGACTAGAACAGTGACAGATGAATTTAGAAGTACCTCACCCAGGTTTTTCTCCCACATCTATGGGACTGTTTAACATGCTGCACTATTTAAACTGTATTCAATTGTAAAACGAAGGGGGGCTCTCTGGATTAAAGCAATGTCAATTGGACTCACCCTAGCAAGGATAATAATGGATTAAGCCGTGAGTTGGGACCCCTATGAAATCTCAGGTCCTACGCCCACAACTCAGGATATGTTTTTTTTCTTCTTTAGAGATCAATGTATAACATATCTTAAATACCATGCTGACACATTCTGCTCTAGTGTGACAGCCATCAGTTGCCACTGAAGCACACACACACACCCGCGCACACCCATGATCACATATTCATACGCAGGAGCCAAACGGTCCTACCTGCACCAGGTTCCAGCCCTCTAGCGACTCGGCAATGATGGAGGTCACCGAAGGACAGACGCCCCCGAAGATCATCAGGTGTTTGGGGCCGTAACATATGGCATCAAAGAAGGCCCTCAGCCCCTTGGCATTGTCGCACTGAGGAGCAAGACAGAAATGATGGAGGGAGGAGCAGAGGGGGTGGGGTGGAGGAGAAGAAAGAAGAAAAGAGAAAAAGGAAAAACCATTAGGTTTGAAATTGGTTTAGGAAAAAATACGAGCAGCGGCAATTTTGGTTGAGAGGCACAGAATTTAGGGAAAGGGTCGACGATATAGGGGCACGGGTAGGAAAACAGAGAGAGAGATGGTGAGGAGAGAGGTACAGGGTTGAAAATCAGACGTACGTACATATTCTGGGCTATTTTGGGGAGGCAATAAGCTGAAAAACAAGGGCGGAAGTCGTTTGTTAACTTTGCCCTTCAGTACAGTGTACGATGTCAAAGTCAAATACGACGGTCCCTACTGTCTATCAGACACTACAGTCACTACACACAGTGGGACAAATTTAAACAAACCATGCCACAAACATTATGCTCCTATTCTCACTTTAAAGTAGGCAGTGTTGGTCAGGAGCGTTCGCCATCCACCTTGAACAAATCAATCAATGAACTAATCATCCACGACTAGATAATCAACCACCCCCCCCTTTGTACCTAGCCAATCACCCCACTCTCTGAGCCGTCCCAGTCGCTGCTCCACCCCCTCTGCTGATCCGGGGAGGGCTGCACACTACCACATGCCTCCTCTGATACATGTGGAGTCGCCAGCCGCTTCTTTTCACCTGACAGTGAGGAGTTTCGCCAGGGGGAGGTAACGCGTGGGAGGATCATGCTAATCCCCCCAAGTTCCCCCTCTGCCCCGAACAGCCGCCCTGACCATCCAGAGGAGGCACTAGTGCAGCGACCTGCAAACATACACACATCCGGCTTCCCACCCGCAGACACGGCCAACTGTGCTGTAGGGATGCCCGACCAAGCCGGAGGTAACACGGAGAATCGAACCGCCGATCCCCGTGTTTGTAGGCAACGGAATAGACCGCTACGCCACCCAGACGCCCCGATAATCAAATCTTTGAAGTAATCAATCAGTCAAACAATCAGTCAATGAACAAAAAAAAAACCATGTATTCCTTACTTGGCCATTGTTTTATCGACAAAAAAACTCTTCAGCTCATAAGATCAATAGACTACAGTAACACCTGCCATGATGGACGCCCTTCAACCAGTGCATTAATCGTTACTGAGCACTGTTTGGAAAAAAACGGAGTGACATTTTGGATAGCATTTAGCTTGACCCAGTAGTGCCATGACACATGCTGATATAAACTGCAGTCTAGGGACAGAGGAATGTTCATGTGAAGCCATGTAGGACATAGGCCGCAAGAACGGGCCCGCACTCCGATCCTCTGGTGCACAACGCAGCCATCTCACATCACTATAGCAACTAGAGAGAGAGAGAGAGAGAGAGAGAGAGAGAGAGAGAGAGAGAGAGAGAGAGAGAGAGAGAGAGAGAGAGAGACGGTGTGAGAAAGAAAAAAAAGTGAACACATGACAGAGCACTATATAGAGAGAGAGAGCGAAAGAGAAAGAGAGAGAGGGAGCGAGCAAGAAAGAGACCAAAAAAGTGGGTGAGTGGGTGAGAGTGAAAGAGAGAGCGAGAGAGAGAGGGAGGAGACAGAGAGGGAGAGAGATGGCATTAGAAAGGAAAAAGTGAACACATGACATGAGCACAATATAGAGAAAGACAGCGAGACCAAGAGAGAGAGAGAGAGAGAGAGAGAGAGAGAGAGAGAGAGAGAGAGAGAGAGAGAGAGAGAGAGAGAGAGAGAGAGAGTGTGTGTGTGTGTGTGTGTGTGACAGAGAGAGAGAGAGGGAGAAAGAGACCAAGAAAGTGTGAGTGAGAGAGAGAGAGCGAGAAAGAGAGACCAAGAAAGTGGGTGAGTGGGTGGGGGGGGAGAGAGAGAGAGAGAGAGAGAGAGAGAGAGAGAGAGAGAGAGAGAGAGAGAGAGAGAGAGAGAGAGAGAGAGAGAGAGAGAGAGAGACCAAGAAAGTGGGTGAGTGGGTGGGGGGGGAGAGAGAGAGAGAGAGAGAGAGAGAGAGAGAGAGAGAGAGAGAGAGAGAGAGAGAGAGAGAGAGAGAGAGAAGGTTCCTATTGATTGCTGAACAAGCTCACTAACCAGCTTTGCTGTGATTCCCTGATTTCCAGCGTCTGTAATGATATTCCTATCGGCGGTAAACACTTTCCCCAGGTCTCCTATTATTGCCACTCAATTTAGGATGTGTTCCTGTGTGCAGCAGATAAATGGACTGACTGACTGACTAGATGAATGACTGACTGGCAGGTGGTGGTGTGGGTGTGTGTGTGTGTGTGTGTGTGTGTGTGTGTGTGTGTGTGTGTGTGTGTGTGTGTGTGTGTGTGTGTGTGTGTGTGTGTGTGTGTGTGTGTCCTCTGACACAGTCCATCTCATCTGGAGAGCCATTTCACCTTGTTAGCCAACGGCCGCCGCCTGAATGACATTTCCCAATGAGCGACAGAGCAGTGGGTCCTTCATAGCGCAGACGGAGGAAGGGAAAAAAAATCGAAAGCAGGAGAGTGCGTTTGCTGCTTCGTGGGTTATTTCGCTGGAGCTGTGGCGACAGCCATCGCTGTGGGGCTGACATATGGTTTGTCTTGTTTTTAGCTTGTGGCCATTACCCGTCCTCTTCCGCTCGAGGGCAAGAGCATGGTCGGCTTAGTTTGGAGTAACATTCGACTCCGGGGCCTCCAGTTCTCCTGACATGTGGGTCTGTTGGCTATGAGGGAAAAATGGAAATACTTTTTTTTTAAACTTTTTTCCCCCCTTTTTCTCCACAATTGAAATTTGGCCATTACCCCACTCTTCCGAGCCGTCCCGGTCGCTGCTCCACCCCCTCTGCCAATCCAGGGAGGGCTGCAGACTACCACATGCCTCCTCCGATACATGTGGAGCTGCCAGCCGCTTCTTTTCACCTGACAGTGAGGAGTTTCACCAGGGGGATGAAGCATGTGGGAGGATCACGCTATGGCCCCCCAGTTCCCCCCCGAGCAGCCGCCCCGATCGACCAGGGGAGGCCCTAGTGCAGCGACAAGGACACATACCCACATCCGGCTGCCCACCCGCAGACACGGCCAATTGTGTCTAACACTGGGATTCGAACTGGCCATCCCCAATGTTGGTAGGCAACGGAATAGACCGCCATGCCACCTGGACGCCCATAATAAATCCATCCATTATCCAAATCACTTATGCTGCTGTCAGGGTTGCGGGGATGCTGGAGCCTATCCCAGCAGCCAGTGGGCGGCAGCAGGGGGACACCCTGGACAGGCCACCAGGCCATCATATAATAAATAAATAAATAAATATGGAAATACTTGACTTTCACTGAAATATAAAGTTACACTTTCCCCACCCTGTCCACTGCACCAACTCCTCTACAGTCGGCTCTAACCGTGTGTTGAAATTAAACTATTCATTGTTCCCGCTTCAATTTCTGAACTGGAAGACCAACTGCTCCGAAAAACATGGATTCCCCTTTTCACATGTTCACGCCCGTAGAGAACAATGTACTCTGTTAGCTAAGTCAAAAAATAGCTACAATGTTGATATGCCTCATTTGAAATGAGCGGGAGGAGATGTGATTAGGCACAGCGGGGCTCCTTAGTCAGGCCACATGGCAGCATAAAACAGCAGGCTATTAGTGGAGATATTTCCTTTACATTCCACGACTTATCATTCATTTCCCTCGAGTTGCCCATAACCAGGAAGGTGAAGTACTGCTTCGCTGTTGGTTACCGCGCACCAGAAGAAGAAAATGTTTTGAACAGAACTTAATTGACAACGCGAGTGCAACACGGCCCGGTGATACTGCAGGCTTAAGCCGATTCATTATGCAGATTGTCAATATAGCCGGCGGAGAAGGCTAATTTCCCCTCACTCCCACGGCAACAAATATAATTATTGATGTCTTACAATACCAGAAAAGTGTACCACCATCACACTCAGTGTGTGTGTTTGTGGGTGCACGTGTGTGTACCCATGGATGTGAGCGTGCATGCCTGTCTGTGTGTGTGTGTGTGTGTAATGTACATTGCACATTGCACATTGTGCATAGTTATGAGCCTGTGTGTGTGTGTCCGCCGTTATTTTGGGTGTGGCGTGTGAAAGTCTCTGCAAGTTGTGTGTCTGTATGTACGCTACAAGGCCAGGGATCATGACACGTGACCTTGCTCTGTAACCTGGCTCATTATTCTGCACCATGTTTCAATTTCAGCAGAAAGCTTTTCATTTAAAGACCACAAACGTCAGCTGCAGTTACGCTGCTCTAACAAAGAAGGGCTGAAATAAATCCTCTCAATATGGCCGCCGTTCCATCGATATTTCACATTCGTGCAGCATTTCATCTGATCTATTCAATTATTCTCCCCAAACAGATGGCGATCCAGATTTACAATAGTCATTCAAGTCTGGCCTTATGATGCACGGTTAATGAGCGCACGCCTGAGTCCCTCTGGATCTCTTATAAGGCATTTCCTTGTGTTTTCTCAAGACAGGAAGCAGTGGAGTAAAGGGAGAGGAAGGAGTAAGATCGCAATGCAGCTTTGATTAAAAACCAAGCACCCCCCCACACTCTCTCACTCTCTCTCTCTCTCTCTCTCTCTCTCTCTCTCTCTCTCTCTCTCTCTCTCTCTCTCTCTCTCTCTCTCTCTCTCTCTCCCCCCCACACACATTTTTTGTCAAGCACAAATCCACACAATCTGCTTTGACCGTTTCACAGAGCCTTGACCGCTGTGTTGTCATGCCAACAGTGTGGCTATCCACACGCTGAGCGCCAGATGAGGGAGGAGGCCGCACAAGGGCGACGTAACGATGGCTATATTTAGCCTCTCATTAAGAAGCACAATCACTCAGACATTAATCAATACTTATTCAGCTATGGAGATATTGTGAGACCCAGCGCCGGATGATATATAGAGGGAGGCAGGGGATCAAGGCAGACAGCGGGATGATGGGGGGGGGGGAATCACAAAAGAAAAAAAGGAGAGAACTCAGTAAAGGGTTAGGGTACAGGGTTGGGGTTAGGAATCTCGGGGGAGGCGTTTGGGTGCCATGGCAGTCTATTCCATCGCCTACCAACATGGGGATCGCCGGTTCGAATCCCTGCGTTACCTCCATCTTTGTCAGGCGTACCTACAAGCACTATTGGCCGTGTCTGCAGGTGGGAAGCTGGATGTGGGTGTGTGTCCTGGTCGCTGCACTAGTGCCTCCTCTGGTCAGTCGGGGCGCCTGTTCGGGGGGTGGAATAGCGTGATCCTCCGACGCGCTATGTCCCCCTCGAGAAACTCCTCATGTCAGGTGAAAAGAAGCGGCTGGTGACTCCACATGTATCGGAGGAGGCATGTGGTAGTCTGCAGCCCTCCCCGGCTCAGCAGAGGGGGTGGAGCAGCGACCGGGACAGCTCGGAGTTGGGTGATTAGCTGGATACAATTGGGGAGAAAAAGGGGAGAAAATCCCCCCCTCCCAAAAAAAAAAAAAAAGGAATCTCACAGGAGAGCTACAACAGAGGAAAGTAAGGGGAGAGAGCGGTGAAAAGGTGGTGTGAAGACATATCGACCTAGATGGTAAGGGCGTGCTAATAAAAGCCAACCATTCATTCATTCATCTTCATCCGCTTCTCCGGGGTCGGGTCACAGTGGCAGCAAGCTAAGTAGGGCATTCCAGATGTCCCTCTCCCCAGTAACGCCTTTCAGCTCCTCCTGGGGATCCCAAGGCATTCCCGGGCCAGATTGGACATGTAGTCCCTCCAGCAAGTTCTGGGTCTACCCCGGGGTCTCCTCCCAGTTGGCCGTGTCTGGAAAACCTCCAATGGAAGGCGCCCAGGAGGCATCCTAATCAGATGCCCAAACCACCTCAACTGGCTCCTTTTGACGCAAAGGAGCAGTGGCTCTACTCCGAGTTCCCTCCGGATGTCCAAGCTCCTCACTCTATCTCTAAGGCTGAGCCCAGACACCCTTCGGAGGAAACTCATTTCAGCCACTTGTAGCCGTGATCTCACCCTTTCGGTCACTACCCAAAAGCCAACCAAACACCTGCTATTGCTGCTTCCACACCAGAGTTGTCCTGAACTAGGCGAGTGCGTCCATGGTTTTTTATGACACATTCCAGTTTATCAGTCCTCTACAGATTGTAGAGGACTTTCAGCACCTTCATTATGAACAAGAAACTGCTTAATGTCAAATGCGAGACGGTTTTATTATGTTTAGATAGAAAAGATTCATGATCGCTCTCTTTTATTCATTCCTTCTTGGATATGAATCTCCACATATTTCTTTTTCTGTCAGCCCGTCTTTATCGCTCCCCCTTCAGTGGTTCTTTTCCTCTCTCACCAATTCGTATTCTGCAGATGTTTCTGTGTTTTTTGTGTTTGAAACACTCCCAGGAAGATAGAGCCTCTCCTGCCATCACAGGCAGGCTTCACTACAGACTCCAGCTTACCTTCCTCCTTGATAACATATGTAACCAACGAGGTCTGATCTGAGACAAACATTACTGGCCTGAAAGGCGGAAAAAAACAACAACAATCAAGACAAACTAGTCGGGAAGGAAGAGGGTATAACCCTCGTAAGACGAGATAGTACAATAGCACTCAGCCCCCGGGTCAACCGGCAAGAAATAAAGGCATTACTTCCCTCTTCCCCCTATCCGAAATCTAATTCCTGGCATTTGGAGACCATTTGGAGTAGATCGATTGGGTTAATGCTCATGGTAATCTGCTGGACCGTCTTGGGATGCGGCCAAGGTGGTGGTGGTGGGGGGGTGGGGTGGAGAAAGAGCTGGGAGAGGTTGACCACAGAAAGTAGAACCCCGGAGCCTCACACACAGCCCAATCTACTGTCAGAGAACTTAACGCTGGGCAATCTCCTCAGGTGGCCAGTGATAACACCCCCCGCTTGCTCATACATGGCACAGCATGTCTCATTTTGGCCCCCGGTTGTACAAAACGCCCATCACTGCATTTCTCAGGCTAAATTACCATCCTTCTTTGTCAGACATGCCTGACCTCTCTTCCTCATCCTTCCCATTTAGAGGACATTAGCGACAAGACAGCTGCCAGAGGAGGAGCTGATTTCGAGCACTTTTCTCTCCGTTGCCACCACTGCGTTTCGTTTGCCTCGCAATGACCTTTAGATACGGCTGACGAGTGACACCCTCATTGATTTATTATCAAGTGATGACACTGCGGTTGTGGCGCAACTGATAAATCAAACTCCGTTAGGCTAAATGTGATGGAAGAGCTGATGCAGAATGCCATTCTACCTGTGTTGAAGGGGAGAGGTCCTTTCTTTAAGAGGTCTAATGTTTACAATGGCAAAAAAAAAAAAAAAAACGGTTTGAGCACATTTGCCAAACAGAAAGGACACTTGCAAAGGACATCCTGCACGGCCTGGTTGAAGGGCTTGCAGGACTAGGAAGAGAGGGAGACCGAGAAAAACCTGGGTAAACAACATTAGAGAATGGCTACAGAGGAGCGTAGTGGAGGCAAGGAGAGCTGTGATGGATGGGGAACGGTGGAAGAGACTTGTTGAGGCATCAGCTATGCGTCTACAACCTCCATAGGTCACGGAACTGATGATGATGATGATGAATGTATACAAATGCTGTTCTCTGTCTTTTAATCAGCTGTACAGGTTGTAACTGGTGGGATCACAAGTTCCAGGCCTGTGTTACAAATGCAAATGTGAGCCAGTGGTTATGGACACCAAAAGCCTGCCTCCGACAAATTTTGTGGAATTATGGCAAGAATTTTTTTCAATTTTTATTTTTTTTGTCATTAGGAGTTAATTACTGGACTCCAGATTGTTAATCCAGACCCGGAGGGAAGCTTTCACACTGAGGCATTTGATCACAACTCACCTTAAAGGTCAAAGAAGATTGAATCAGTTCATCTGGATACAACGTTGTATGCAGATGAACCGATTCAACCTTCTTTGATGTTCTTATCTGGATTATTGAGCATGCATCAAGTCACCTTAAAGGTGCGATCAAAATATTTTTCCTCTACTGACCACTATTGGCAACCAGTGGGAATTGCAATGATGTTGGTAACTCTTAAGTTACGATGGCCGGCAAGTGACACATCTAATGTTGATAACGTGTCATGGTTTCACAAGCTACCTAATGCAGAGATCCAACAGAGAGGTGGAGTGAAAAAGTAATCATATGGTAAAACACTGTACAATATCTATAACTTATCACATTTGGCTATATATTTCATCACAATGCGACTTATCTATCAGCAGCAAGCTTGATATTAGTTTTATGCCCTAATAGTTGCAATTTCCCCTCTCAAAAGTGATACCTATATTCATTCTACTTTTGGAGAAAAGTTTATCATGTAATTATTTTGCTTGACTTTTTTTTTTTTTTTTTTTTTTGTCATGAAGCTGGCTCCTCCATATTGGATTGTTTGAAACATGCAAAGAAATGAAAGTGTAGGGCCCCATAATTTTGTGGAAGGACACTGGTTTTCTAAAGGGTGGGCCCCCCTCTACAGGTTTGTTTACATCAATAAAAATTTGGGGAACACAGGTATTGAAAGCCATAAATCTCAATGCCCGTCAAAGCTTGATGGTCAGTTTTTGCTACGATAAAGTCAACATTTTACTGAGAGTACCTTCAATGGTGAGGCTGTACTACTATCTGACCCCTTTATGGCAGCGGTATTCAGTCCCAGAGCTCGGCACTCAAGAGTTGTGGTGATGCTCTACTACGTTGTTAATTGCATTCACCTCGTGCTCCCCGGTGTAAATCGGCCCCTGATTAACATGGCAGAAACTAAAACCGGCATGCTTCTGTCCCCCAGGGGCTGGAATTGAAGACGACGGTGGTGGAGAAACTCTTTTCACTTGCGGGGTCAGGTACAGAAAAGCACCTCAGGAGCTAGTGGGCTTTCAGTGCCTTGCTCAAGGACTCTGTGAAACAGCAGATGATAGCCAAAACACTGTTTGAAGCCAAAGGGCTTGGTGGATGATCTACTTACCAAGGAGCTTAGTGTGTGTATGTGTGGTGTGGTGTGGTGTGGTGTGGTGGTGGTGGTGGTGGTGGTGGTGGGGGGGGTTTGCACGTATGTGGGGGATATTGTGACAACAACAAGAGCTGATTGGAGCGTGAGGCTGGAGCTAACCATGATGAAATGCCTTGTTAGTGCTGCAAACAGAGGCAGCTGCACCTGTCCCTCGCCTATTGGCAAATTACTACACACAAATAAGCAACCTGAGGCCCCACACTGCACACGTGTCTTTGTGCGTGTGTGTGTGTTTGCGTGTGTGTGTGTTTGCGTGTGTGTGTGTGTGTGTGTGTGTGTGTGTGTGTGCGTGTCGGAAGCAATCTGCTCTTCCGACAACGAGTTACACGGCCAACACCACAACAGGCAACACGATGTACGACCACCACGTTATGGACACTAGCATCATGGAAATGTAAACTAGGAAAATATGTCCGGAAGGATTAATGTTGTTTCCAGAAGAATGATTACTGCTTGGCATTGTGCAAAAATAAAAGTGCATCACAGCCATAGCTACTACAGAAGTCTATCACCCTTATGTCCATAGGTACAGTCATTCGGCATTAGCATTGCAGCATTTGCCAAGTAATTCTTCAAGGTAGAACATCAGTGAACATAAAATGTCAGTTCAGTCATAATAAATGATTACAGTAAACATGTAGAAACACGAACTCCTACACCAAGGCCAAATCTGTATCCTTACATACACTATGCATCTCATTTACTATATACAACCCCAAGCCAGACATGGAAATTAGAATGACTCCCTCCATTATCCGAACCGGTTATCCTGCTCTCAGGGCCGCTGGAGCCTATCCCAGCAGTCATTGGGCGGCAGGCGGGGAGACACCCTGGACAGGCCGCCAGGCCATCACAGGGCCAACACACACACATTCATACCTAGGGACAATTTAGTACAGCTGATTCACCTGACCTACATGTCTTTGGACTGTGGGAGGAAACCGGAGCCCCCGGAGGAAACCCACGCAGACATGGGGAGAACATTCAAACTCCACACAAAGGACAACCCGAGACGACCCCCAAGGTTGGACTACCCCAGGGCTCGAACCCAGGACCTTATTGTTGTGAGGCGCCACCGTGCTAACCACTGCGTCACCGTGCCGCCAGAATGAATCTAGTGTTTGTTAAAATCTATACCTGACATCATACAGCAGGAAGGGCTGCAGCAAGAAGGACAATCTGAAGATTGTCTATTTCCCCATCTACTAACACACATGATCTTTTACTGTCATGGTTTTGAGTTTCAGTCTGTTCATTCATCCTTTCATCCATTCAGTTCAACTGTTTGTGCATATATGTTCTAGTCCAGACCCTGCCACTCCCACCTGCGAGTCTTTTACTGTCATGGTTTTGAGTTTCAATCTTTTCATTCATCCTTTCATCCATTCAGTCCAGCTGTTTGTGCATATATGTTCTAGTCCAGACCCTGCCACTCCCACCTGCGAGTAGGCTCACCTGACCTGCTCCTCCTCCCCACTCACCTGTTCCCACCTACCAGTAGGCTCGCCTGACCTGCTCCTCCTCCCCACTCACCTGTTCCCCATTCCCTCATGAGCTCCCCGGTATATCTACTGGTCTGGTTCCCCTTGCTCTCTGCCACATTGTCTTTGTGATGTACATTTCCTGACCTCTGTTGACTGCCTGTTTTTATCCTGATTGTGTTAATAACCTTGCCTGTGTTGTGTTGTTTTTTTTTTGTTTTTTTTTTTTGGTCTCAGCCCGACCCTTTGCATTTTGTTTGCCTGCTTGGCTTTTTGTGTCCTTGCTTTTTTGTGCTTTTTTTTCCCCCGAGTAAAGACTCATTACTTTTACATCTGCCTCCGCAGTCGTGCTCTTGGGTCCCTTTTCTGAGAACCGTGACATTTAAATGCTGTGTTTGTGCAGGTGTGCATGTTTCAGTCTGTGCATGTGAATTCACATTATTATGTTAACCAATATATCTAAATACGCAAGACTTACAATCAAAATCAATACGGTTTCGCACTGTATACTTTGCGTAGCACTTGAACTTGTAGCATCTCAAAACCAATACTGTACAGTAAGCCACGTGCTGGCATCTTGGCTTAGTCAAAACCGAACAAACCAACAGCTACCCTCCCTCTTTCTTGAGGTCTCCCTCAATCATCAGTTAGAGAAATGCTCAGGCGTAGCGGTCTATTCCGTTGCCTACCAACACAGGGATCGCCGGTTCGAATCCCCGTGTTACCTCCAGCTTGATCAGGCGTCCCTTCAGAAACAACTGGCCGCGTCTGTGGGTGGGAAGCTGGATGTGGGTATGTGTCCTGGTCGCTGCACTAGCACCTCCTCTGGTCGGTAGAGGCGCCTGTTCGAGGGGAGAGGGAACTGGGGGGAATAGCGTAATCTTCCCACGTGCCAGGTCCCCCTGGCGAAACTCCTCACTGTCAGGTGAAAAGAAACGGCTGGCAACTCCACATGTATCGGAGGAAGCATGTGGTAGTCCGCAGCCCTCCCCGGATTGGCAGAGGGGGTGGAGCAGGGACCGGGACGGCTTGGAAAAGTGTGGTAATTGGCCAGGTACACCTGGGTAGAAAAAAGGGGGAAAACAGCCACAGAAAAACAAAACAAAAGAAATGCTCCATAACACTATCGACCGAACTTGCCCCACAGCGGGACAGCGGCAGTAGCACTTAATCTAGACTGCTAACATCCCGACAACCAAAGACAGGGAACCTCACAGAGGCTAGGGGCATTTGTTTCCCATCATTGAGCCCTTAGGCAATAGGGAGGTCCACTCAGGCGTAACATATTGACCTCCCCACAAATTTCTCTTTCCAAATCAAATGACCTGAAAGATACGGCTGGCAGGTCATTCGGAGACTTGAGGGACGGGTGTGACACGTGTTGGCTGAGGTCTCTAGTGAGATCTTTGAAAAAGAGCAGCATAAGGGACAGGGAGATGCAGGGAGGGAGAGCAAGACAAAGAGGAGAGGATGAAGGTGGGCAGACTGTGCAGCGAGCATCGAGACACCTTGTGGTAATATTTAGACAGCAGGCCTCGGAGTATTCCACATTGATTGAGTGGGAATGGAGAAGATGGGCTGAAATTGAGAGAGGTGAGGAGGGAGGGATGGGGAAAAAGTTGTTTTTTTTTCCCATTCTGCTCTCGTTACATCACTTCTGTGACACAAAAAGTCATTTGAGAAACTCTGCACTAGTCTAGAGAGACAGAACTGCGAAATTCACTGCAACAGACTGACTGGGTTGCTCAGTCTGTTGCAGCCACACACTGAACCACGGGTCATGGTGGTAACCCTTCATTTGTTTCATGACACACAGAATGCACATATCTTCCTCTTCTTTTGGCTTGTTCCCTGTTTTTCAGGGGTCGCATGAGCAGATTTTATAGTTTCCATTGGTACCCTGTGAGGGCACTGCACCAATGGTGGCCGTTGTTAACCCTGGCCTCAACCAATCCAGAATGGTTCTTCTCAATCTGCATATTGGGTTGGCAAACTTTTACATCGGATGCCCTTCCTGACACAACCACTAACTAACCCTATGGACAGGGGTACAGGTAAAACGCTGGATGCCGTCCCGGTATTCATGGACTTGTGCCCATGCCTGTCACCACACACAGAATGCACATAGACAGACAAATAACAACACATAAACTTTGGTTTCATATAACATTATCAATTAGCAACCCCCCGCTTTTCTCCCCAATTGTATCTGGCCAATTACCCCACTCTTCCGAGACATCCTGGTCGCTGCTCCACCCCCTCTGCCGATCCGGGCAGGGCTGCATGTGGAGTCGCCAGCCACTTCTTTTCACCTGACAGTGAGGAGTTTCGCCAGGGGGACGTAGCACATGGGAGGATCACGCTATTCCCCCCAGTCCCCCCCCCCCCCCAACAGGCGTCTCTGCCGACCAGAGGAGGCGCTAGTGCAGCGACCAGGACACATACCCACATCCAGCTTCCCACCTGCAGACACGGACAATTGTGTCTGTAGGGACGCCCGACCAAGCCGGACGTAACACGGGGATTCGAACCGGCGATCTCTGTGTTGGTAGGCAACGGAATACACCGCCACGTCACCTGGACGGCCCTTTATTCGCAATTTTTGACAGCACAGTTGTCTATTTGGAGTGCACATATTTAGTTAACGTTGTTTTGTCAACTTTGCTATGTTAATTTTCATTAACTTATTGAATTTTCATGAAGTTAATTCAGTTTTCTTGGAGTTACCAGTTCCTGGGGGTCTGGAGTGGTCTGGCTGGACAACAAATCAAGTACCAGCTACATCAGACCTGCTTAAATGGTGCTGATTGCTAATTGGACCGCACCATGTTCCTCCTGCATTGTGGGGAGGGGCAGTATTTTCTAGCTGTTTTGGATATTGTCGTTTCATTATTTTTTCTTAGTTTATATCAGGCAGCACCACACCGACATATTTTGTGGATATGTGGTTTGTTTGAATGGTAAAGTCTCACAGTCTATCCCCGTGTCTGTCTGAATGGTCTGGTCAGCCACTATATACAAGTTTGGGAGGTCAGCTTGTGCTGTTCAGTTCCCTTCTGTTAGTGCTTCAGTTTAATTCTGTTATCTTGACCTCTTTTATGGGCCCAGAATAATCGTCAGAAGTATTTTTGTCACTATTTATTTAAATTTTTTTAAATTAAAAAAAAATTTTCTTCAAGAAAACGCCTGTGTCTTTGGTCTACAGCTCAGTCTGTGACAATCTCACACTTTATCTCAAAGTCTGGTTCCTACTTTCCTAGACTCCTGTACCTTCTGATTGTTTTTTCTCCAACTCCCGCACACTTATATAGACCATTTGGAGAGCACATTATTAGACTATTAACTAGTCTCAAACGGCCATCAGGGTAACAACCATCATGGCAGTTTGGAAGCATCCCTGGTGGCACTGAATTATATGCACACTCACACACACACACACACAAATTATCATACCTAATTAAATGATTGCCTAAACACAAGACACAACAGTCAACCAGCCAGACAGAAAGGCATACACACAAAAATATACAGTACTCTCACACACAAACACACACACACACACCCACACACACACACACACACACACACACACACACACACACACACACACACACACACACACACACACACACACACAGGCTTGCTCACAAAGCCAAGATAAGCTCAGATTGGCCAGTGGTACCGAAATCATGGTGAACACATTGCACCTTTATTAGCAATCTGCGGCAAACAGGAGGCATACACTGTGTTAAGCCTATTACAGGTTGCTGTGTTTTTGACAAGGTCTGCTGACAGCTGGAACATGGTGTGCTAACCAGCGAGGAGGGACACACCAACGTATAATCCTACTGAGCCAAGCCAACCAGGGAACCATGGACTGGCTAGCAGAAGAGGAGAGTGAGGACAGGAGAGGGGAGGAAAGAATGATTGTCACCCTCAAAACACAAGAGGAACATTTTCTTCCTTTGTGAATTTTAATGATCTCACTTTGTCCATTAATCCTTTACTGTTGGTAGCATCGATTGCCTGAACATTGAAATTTGTCCCCATTGCTGTGGGTTGACGTGGTCTCTGTGTGTCATGTTGTCATATCTTTGTGTATAGTGTATGTTTCACTTTGTCTCAATCTCCGTGTTAAATAAGCATTTGTTGTACAGGCTAACTAAACTCAACATCAACCGGAAGTGCATACATACTACTGCTTCTTTTCTTGAGGGCAGGTTTGAGCGGGCAAGAGGCATGGAAGTTCCACAGCAGGGTAATCACTGAGTCCTTCGGAAGGTGTCCAGACAGAATATGAATACACATCATTCATTCCATTAAATTCTCAGACCCCATTTTAACGCCATCAAAATAATGATACAAATGATAAAAATTATTAGCTTTGCTCGCAAGCAAATTGCCCCAGCAAGTGTCTCTGCGGTCAACAGTGAGCTTCCAGCTTTGTGAGATCGATAACTGCTGTTTATTCTCTTACTCTCTCTTCACATCTATATTCTGCTCTAACCTCTTCATTTGTCCTACTGATTTCGTTATTTTCTGTACTTAGCTCACTTATCGCTCGATTACCTAGTTTTATCTCTCAAATGACTCTTCTGTTAGTGGGCAGCCTCTCGTTCCTAGTTTGTTTACTAGCTTTGAGCTTAGCCTAGCTTAGCAGTTAGCTCTATTGCATTTCCAGTCAAAGCAGTCTCGTTAAATGATGGTCTGTGGTGACTGTTCCACAGTTACAGATGTGTTGTCTCTACTAGAGAGACGTATCCGTGATTAGAGCAGCTTCTTTCGGCTAGGATTATGTTAGGAACAACATAGATAGCTGCCTATGTGTAGTTTGATGCTAGGGACTTATCATTCAGGAGGCTGCAGGTGATTACAGAGCCTGATAGGTTTATTAAACCTAGTGTTGATATGGAGTCAACTAGTTAATGTGTCTAGTCAGGGAATTTCTCATAATATAGACTGACAGATTGGTCTATAACAGTGAGACCGACTACTACCCTGCTGTATTGCTCCCAAGCTCTCCGCTCCTAAATGTGTGAATCACAATTCCTACCACTGGTGATGGTGAAATGTACAACAAAGCACCTAATAATCTACAGAACCAAACATCTAATGTTATCAAAAAGTGTGATCACACACTGTCCAAATCACAGGTCTTCAAAATTGTCACCTAATGATACAAAGAGTCTAATTCCAATTAATGGCAGTAATGGTAGTAATGGTAATGGTAGTAGTAGTAATGGTAGTAATCTAGTGGTAGCTTTAAAGTCCTGCCTACTACTGATCATACAAACAAGCTTAAATGCCATCCATCCATCCATTATCCAAGTATCAGATCACTAGTGCAGTGACCAGAACACATACCCACATCCGGCTTCCCACTCGCAGACACGGCCATTTGTGTCTGTAGGGACCGCCGACCAAGCCGGAGGTAACACGGGGATGCGCTCCAGCGACCCCCATGTTGGTAGACAACAGAACAGACCGCTATGCTACCTGGACGCCCTGAACATAGTTGTGATATGTTTGGGTTATGTGAAACATGGCTGAAACCAAAGGTTTTCCATCCCTTAAAAGAAGCTTCCCCACCTGACTATACTTATGCCCATGTAGCTCAGGCAATTAAACAAGGTGGGGGTGTCACCTTAATATTTAAGTATATTTTCAATTTAACTTCCAAACTTGAATCTAAATTCCAATCTTTTGAGGCTCTTATTCTAAGTCCATCTCCCTTAGCCATGAACAGACTCTGCTCAGTCCACATTGTAATACTCTATCGATCTCCTGGCCCTTACTATTTCTTGAAGAATTTGAAGAATTTATCTCAGGTCTGTTACTCAATCTGATGAGATTCTAATTTTTTGGCGATTTCAACATTCATGTGAATAAGGCTGCGGATCCACTAAGTAAAGCCTTTCTGGCACTAGCTGATACTTTTTGGTTTGCTCAGTTTGTTCAAGAGTCGACTCATTGAGGCGGTAACACCCTTGAAATGCTTTTATCTAAAGGGATAGCTGTTACTGGTCTGACTCTTGCCCACTGCATCTGCTGTGTGAGATCATTTTCTCATTAAATTTGAAGGATCATTGTCCTGTCCAGTTAATGTCAGCACAGATGTAATTGCCACTCGCCACATTGGTCCGTACACTGTAGCTGTATTTGGTCCGCAGCTGTCTGAAGTCTTGGCTCCTTTTAGAGACAGACACTGTTGAAAATCTCACTAGTGACTTAAATGTAGCCGTCTCTAGACTCCTTGATTCAGTTGTACCTTTCACTATCAGAGCTAGGTGACTAAAGAGGCCTACACCCTGGTTTAACGATGACACATCCTGTTAAGTGGGCCTGCAGGAGACTGGAACATAAATGGCAAAAATGAAAATTGGAAATTTTTTACCTATCTTGGCATGATCCAAAGGAATTGAATCAAGTACAACTCGACTTGGATATAACCATGACCTGGATGAATGAGAACATTCACAGATATCTTGGCATGAGTGTTTATTGAAATGTAAATGTGCTTTATCTGCTGCAAAAGCAGCATATCTCTCTCGCTTCTCTCCGCCAGCTCAAGAAGTTCAACCTGCCTCAGGAACTGCTGATTCAGTTCTACACTGCAATAATCCAGTCGGTCCTCTGTACATCCATCACTGTCTGGTGTGGATCAGCCACCAAACAGGATAGGGACTGACTACAATGGACAGTTAGGTCTGCAGAGAAAATCATTGGTGCCAACCTGCCAATTCAGGACTTATACACCTCCAGAGTCAGGAAATGGGCAGGTAACATCACTGTCGACCCATCACACCCTGGTCACAACTATACCCCAAAACATCCAGATATAAAAACAGTTTCTTTCCACGAGCTGTCATTCAAATGAGTGCTTAACACAGTCAAATAAATCCAGCCATTTTGTATATACTGTACTGTACATTGTACATATACTAGTACACTTTGTCATGTCCATCCATCTACCTCAGGCATGTATGTAAGTAACTTGCTAACATCTATTTCAGCATCTCTGATATATTCTCTGCACCACTGCGCTTTATCACCTCTTATTTCACCTGTATATGGTCAATCCTTGTGTGTATATCTGAAGATTGTTGTGTTATAGTGCTGCTATTCTATGTTAAGTACACTGAGAGAGCCACGAAACCGGAGACAAATTCCATGTAGTGTAAACCTACATGGCCAATAAACATAATTCTGATTCTGATTAATCAATACTAATAAACATTATCCTAGATTTATCTTTGACACTGTAGCTAAATTTACTAAAACGCAGCCATCTATTAGCTGCTCACCATTCACAGTCCATGAGTTTCTAGACTTTTTCTGCAATAAGTTTGATGAGATCAGGAACAAAATTAGTGTCACTTGTATAAAATGAGTCACTAATAGCCCCTGTTATGGCAGCTTTTGAGACTACCTCTCCTGATACTTCTAAACCAACTACTTGCCAACTTGACCATTTACCAGCAAAACTTTTTAAAGAAATCTGGCAATTCCTGGGACCTACAATGCCAGATATTGTTAATTTATCACTTACTACTGGCACTGTTCCGAGCAGTTTTAAAACAGCTGTGGTCAAACCTCTACTTAAGAAATGTACCTCAATCCAGGGTCTCTTAATAACTACCAACCAGTCTCTAATCTTCCATTCTTTTCCAAAGTACTAGAGAGAGTTGTGTATTGAAAACTTTCGACCCATATAGAAAACTATCTATATGAACCTTTTCAGTCGGCTTTTAGGGCCTATCCCTCAACTGAAACTGCTCTGACCAGAGTGGTGAATGATCTTCTACTAGCTATGGACTCTGATTCCACCTGTGCTTCTATTACTGGACCTCAGTGCAGCCTTTGACACCATTGATCAATGTATACTATTAGACAGAATGAATTGTAATTTTGGTGTATGTGGCCTAGCTCTATCTTGGCTTAAGTCCTACTTATCTGGAAGAACATAGTGTGTCTACGATAATAATATACCGAAATTCTCTGATGTTAAATATGGCATACCTCAGAGCTCAGTTCTTGGCCCTCTACGTTGCTCTTTATATTTTACCTCTTGGCCAAATTATATGAGAAGAAATCCACTTTATTTTGTATTCTTACAACAAATTGTAATCTTACAATGAATTTGTTCTCTGCATTTAACCCATCATATTGTTTAGGAGCAGCAGGCAGCACCCGGGGACAAACACCAGTTTCTCTTTCCCTTGCCTTGGTCAGGGGCACAGGCGGGAGTATTAACCCTAACATGCATGTCTTTTTGATGGTGGGAGGTAACCGGAGCACCCGGAGGAAACCCAAGCAGACACGGGAAGAACATGCAAACTCCACACAGAAAAGACCTGGGACAGCCTGGGGTTCGAACCCAGAACCTTCTTGCTGTGAGGCAACAGTGCTAAACACTGGGCCACTGTGCCGTCCCCATGCAGTCATAGAATAAATGTCCATTGCTTTGCAGATGATACTCAGCTGTATGTGCCTATAAGGGCTGGTGAACGTACTCAAATTACCAATTTAGAGGCCTGCTTGGCTGCTGTGAAAAATTGGATGTCACTAAATTTCCTGCTTTTACATTTGGATAAAACTGAGATGCTGGTCGGTGGCCCTGCTGGACACAGACAACAATTTGATCGAATAACATTAACACTCGACAACTCTGTGATTTCACAGTGTGGCAGCCAAAAATCTTGGTGTTAAGTTTGATCCCAGCCTTTCCTTTGATAAGCACATTAAATAAATCACCCAGACTGCCTTTTTTCACTTACGTAACATAGCTAAAATTCAGTCTTTCTTGTCAATGGCTGACGTAGAGACTGTAATACATGCATTTGTTTCATCCAGACTTGATTACTGTAATGTTCTGTTCTCAGGTCTGCCACATTCTAGAACTAAAAGTCTTCAGATGATTCAGAATGCTGCTGCTAGAGTCCTAACAAAACTAGAAAATTTGACCATATTACACCAATTCTTGCCTTCCTTCGTTGGCTCCCTATCCATATTAGATCATACGTCAAAGGTGCTTCTGCTGACTTATAAAATCCTAAATGGGTTTGCCTCATCTTACCTGTCTGATCTCCTTAAACAATATATTCCATCTCGAGCTCTCTGCTCTCAAAATGCAGGGCTCGTGTATGCACCCAAAGTTAAAAAGAAGTCAGCTGGTGGCAGGGCCTTTTCTTATCAGACCCCATTCTTGTGGAATAACTTGCCTGTTGCCTTCAGACAATGAGAATCTGTTGAGTCTGTTAAATCCAAACTTAAAACTCATCTTTTTGCCTTAACCTATAATAGTTGCCTTTAAATTGAGTACTTCTCGACCTGTACTGCATGGCAGACCAGTTTCTTTCTCAATGAATTTGCCAAGAACTGTTCTGCCGCCGACATTACAGAGTATTGAATATTGCAGCTGTTCTTTTCTCACATCTTTGCTCTCTCTCTGAGTGATGCCTCCTCCTGTCTCTTCTATCGTGTATGTGAATAGTGTGATGTGAGTCTCCCCCATGTGCACGTGTTCTCTGTCCTGCCAGGTCTCCATGATGATGCTGGTCGCCACCTGGATGCTGCTTGGCATCCTCCTCATCACATTCTTTATATATCTTATAAATCCATACAACTGTTTTTTTAATCCTGCTTCAGTGTTGAATCTTTCTCCCTCTCCGATGTGTGACTAATGTCTTTTCTTGTCTCTTCTCCTGTGTATGTGAACGGTGTGATGTGAGTCTCCCCTGTGTGCATGTGTAGTCTGTCCTCCTGCCAAGTCTACATGATGATGGTGGACACGTGGCTCAGGTCCTAGGCTGTTCCGGTGGCATCTGGACACTACCTGGCATCCTCCTCATCATATTCTTCATATATCTTATAATTCTGTTATCCTCTTTCAATGTTGTATTCTGTAAATTGTGTTTTATTCTGTACACATAACATCCATTGCACGTCTGTCCATCTTGGGAGAGAGAGAGAGCCCTCCTCTATTACTCTCCCTGCGGTTTCTTCCTATTTTTTCTCCCTGTTAAAGGTTTTTTTTTAGGGAGTTGTTCCTTATCCAATGCAAGGGTCTACGGACAGGATGTATTGCTCTAAAGCCCCCTGGGGCAAACTTGCCATTTGTGATACAGGGCTATAAATAAAATTGACTTGACTTGACTTGAAGGTTGAGTGAGAAGGGGAAGCAATGAGATAAAGAGACAGAAAAAAAATATGAATGGCAGGAGGACGAAAGGCAGTTGTGAAATTAATTTCATGGCCCCCAAGGGCCTTAATTTTCTTTTGTCCCCCCGTGGATGCCTCCATTGGAGAGAAGCGGCGTGAAGGAAGTAAAGGAAGGCTACTCTGGATAACAGCAGTGCCACATCACCCTGAAGACAAGGCAGTCCAGCAGTGAAGGCAGAGCTACCTCCTCAGCCTACTTGAGTTAGAGAGTCATGATACTCTATCTGTGGTGTAGTCACAACCCCAAAGCACAGCAGTGCAGGCAGGTTTGTCTTAATGCATTTCTTATATCATTTTTTTCTTCTCTTTTTATAATTAGCGTAGCAACCCGAAATAAACTCAAAGTTCAAACCTTGCTCCCTCCGAGACGATCTGAGCAATTGTCCCACACTACAACAGAAACTGAATTGTAAGGAAGCACATAAAAATTCTCTCTTTATTTCTTTCTAATGGGGAATGTTGACACGCTGTAGAAAACGAGTTAAAGGCAAATACTGCCAAACATTACTGTGGATTTTATATCAATCTTGAATGTTACCCGAACTGATAGAAGCAACAGCAATTCAAATACACCCAACATCAGCAGAGAAAATGCAATTTTTCTGATTACAATCAAGTTCTGACCACATTCACCTGGTTCCTTCAACACCCAGAATTCATTGTGAATGCCACAGCCTCTTGCTCCGCGTCATGTAAATCCTCTTTAGTGTACTCACACAAGCACAGTTGTGCAGCGGACTCTGCCAAAATATCCTGAAATACGTTCTCATCCATCATGTCCTCTACTGTTATAGCTTGGCCATCAATTTCTGCTTTTTGCAGTTTATTTTTAAAATTACTACCATTCCAGCATCTTTTCACTCTGCACCATTGCCCCTGTTTCACCTATACATATATATATAGTCATTCCTTGTATATATTCCTAAGTTTGTTGTGTTTTAAATCTATGCAAGTACATTGAGAGCCACTAAACCAGAGTCAAATTCCACACGTGTAAACGTATATGGCCAGATAAAAATGATTCTGGTTCTGATTCCAACTGTAGGAGTGTAGGCGAATGTGCATCATTTACAACTGCTCCTTGTGGAAGTTTGATCCCCACTCGCTGTATCTTGTTTCCTCCTCCTGGACACGTGACCGATAA
This sequence comes from Lampris incognitus, assembly GCF_029633865.1. Taxonomy (NCBI): domain Eukaryota; kingdom Metazoa; phylum Chordata; class Actinopteri; order Lampriformes; family Lampridae; genus Lampris; species Lampris incognitus. Next base: position 15,367,010 of record NC_079228.1, on the reverse strand, counting down.
TCAGGAAAAGAAGCGGCTTGTATTTCTTGTTAGATTGAATACCGCGCCAATAATATCATCATCGGCGGGTGCATTTTCAACCTGACCACCGTGCTCCCCAGGGCAAGTACACCAAAACCGGGCTGTTTTGCAATAAGCATTACTGAGGATGAATATATGGAGATTACATTAAAAAAGGGATGAAGTTTCGTTTTAAGTTAGGGAGCATCTGACTCTGTACTTACTTTCTCTCTCTCTCCCTGCTTTTCTTACGACAGCTTTGTCAGCAGGGACACAGCGCATGGCTCTTGTCGAAATGCCTTTCTTCCTCGAAGCATTACTGGCATCTGCTTTGTCAGAAATCTTTTTTTTCTTTTAGCCTTTCTCTCTCTCATTTTTAAAAAACAAAACCTTTTCTTACCTACTCCACCAGAAAAGAGGCCACCAAGCATCTTCAGTAGAGATGAAGAGAACCTCAGATACAAGGGTCAACAAGATCGCAATCATCCCTGATAACCCGCCCCACTCCCTCGTACACGTTGTGTGGATGTGTTTGTGCACATACAGATACACGTATGTATATAGTGTGTATGAGTAGATGGGCACATATTGTAAATAGTGGTAAGGTGCAAGCACGTGCAGGCATATCTGCAAGGGCGCCTCATTAAAAGCGGTTTAACAGGGCGCCCGGGTGGCGTGGCGGTCTATTCTGTTGCCTACCAACACGAGGATTGCCGGTTCGAATCCCAGTGTTACTTCCGGCTTGGTCGGGCGTCCCTACAGACACAATTGGCCGTGTCTGTGGGTGTGAAGCCGGATATGGGTATGTGTCCTGGTCGCTGCACTAGCGCCTCCTCTGGTCGGTTGGGGCGCCTGTTTGGGGGAGAGGGGGAATAGCGTGATCCTCCCATGTGCTACGTCCCCCTGGCGAAACTCCTCACTGTCAAGTGAAAAGAAGCGGCTGGTGACTCCACATGTGTCAGAGGAGGCATGTGGCAGTCTGCAGCCCTCCCTGGATCGGCAGAGGGGGTGGAGCAGCGACCGGGAAAGCTCAGAAGAGTGGGGTAATTGGCCGGGTACAATTGGGGACAATAAGGGGATAAAAAAATGGCTTAACCACGTTGGGAGTCAACATATTCAATATGTCAGCAAGTGGCTGAGCAGCTGACCTCTGTCTCAGAAGCACAAGTGAATTTTTGTCTCTGACATGTTTGAGCTGCCGACCAATGACTGCTGGGATACGCTCCAGCATCCCTGCAACCTTGAGCAGGATAAGCGGTTTGGATAATGGATGGATGGATGGACATGTTTGAGCATTCATGCATTACATTGCCAGTGTATGTACATGTCTGAAGATACCATCCATGATGATGCATGGCTGAGTGGTACCGATGGCGTTTAAGAGCTCTGAATGGAATCATTGAACGTTGTTTACCATCAGTTTCCATGTTTTCCCCCACAGCCACAACACTGGACCCTTATCTAAACAGATAAAATCACTTCTTTGTTTAGTTTTTACTTACTGTTTAATATTTCCATCCATCCATCCATTATCTGAACCGCTTATCCTGTTCTCAAGGTCACGGGGATGCTGGAGCCTATCCCAGCAGTCATTAGGCGGCAGGCGGGGAGACACCCCGGACAGGCCGCCAGGCCATCACAGGGCCCACTCACACACACATATTCATCCCTACGGACAATTTAGTACGGCCAGTTCACCTGACCTACATGTCTTTGGACTGTGGGAGGAAACCGGAGCCCCCGGGGGAAACCCACACAGACACGGGGAAAACATGCAAACTCCACACAGAGGACGACCCGGGTTGACCCCAAAGGTTGGATTACCCTGGGGCTCGAACTCAGGACCTTCCTGCTGTGAGGCGACCGCGCTAACCACTGCGCCACCGTGCCACCTGTTTAATATTTACATTGCCAAAATAAGTAAGGCACCAGTCATGAGAGATCCATTCGGTTTTTGAGTGAGAGACAAGCTAGCTGATGGTGATCGTGATCATTGGTTTTAGCACCTGTAAAATCTATCATTGATGATGCGTTCTAGCTAGCTAGCAATCAGTTTGTTAAACTAGCTAAAAGGTAGTGAATCAGACACATGGTTGCCTGCTATTTAAAGTTAACCACTACTTTTCCCCCCTTTTTCTCCCCAGCTGTACCAGTCCAATTACCCCACTCTTCTGAGCCGTCCTGGTCGCCGCCCCACCCCCTCTGCCGAGCCGGGGACGGCTGCAGACTACCACGTGCCTCCTCCGATACATGTGGAGTCGCCAGCCGCTTCTTTTCACCTGACAGTGAGGAGTTTCACCAGGGGGACGTAGCGCATGGGAGGATCACGCTATTCCCCCCATTTCCCCTCCCCGAACAGGCGCCCCGACCGACCAGAGGAGGCGCTAGTCCATCGGCCAGGACACATACCCACATCCAGCTTCCCACCCGCAGACACAGCCAGTTGTGTCTGTAGGGACGGACAACCGACCAGGCCGGAAAAAACATGGGGTTTCGAACCGGCGATCCCCGTGTTAGTAGGCAACGGAATAGACTGCTACGCTACCCGGGTGCCTCAACCACTACTTAATCTTAACCCTAAACCTAACCTTGACCCAAAGCTTAGCCATTGCCTAACCTATGTATCATTAATATTCATACCTTAGGTTTAACATTAAGCAATGGAAACAGCCGCAGCATCTAAGCATCGATATGACGCTGTGGGACGAGACCGTGTTGGACCATACTGTTAAACCATCCATCCATCCATCCATCCATCCATCATCTTAACTGCTTATCAATGCAAAATGCAACATTTAAGCCATGCTTACAGACAAGAATGCCCAAAGAGTTGCCTCAGGACTTTTACCTAAATCTCACGGAAACTTGTTACGAGGAAAAACATCCATATTTGACCCCGGGTCTCATTCTGATCCCTGCTCCCGGCAGCATTATCCATATAGGCCCCCTACAGACCGGCCTTGTGGATCGCAACTTTTAGACTGCGGATGAATCCAAGAGGAGGAAATAAAGAACGGAGGAAGTTTGTGATGATGTTGAAGATGCGCTGATCATAAAAGGACCCCTGCCCTTTATGAAATGTCCAGAGATCTGCTATGTCATCCATCACACTGGTTTCCACCAGGCGCAGACGTCCCCTGAGGGAACTGCGTGGGGCAGACAGCTAGATGCCCTTCATGCATATGAAAGATTTTAGTGACACCTGCCAACAACATAGACAGATGTGCAGACAGACGGCAAGAAAGGACAATGGCTACACGTAGAGAGAGAGGGAGGGAGGGAGAGAGGGAGGGGGGGGAGCAGGTCTCGTAAACTGATGCATCGCAGCGTCTGTCTGTCTGACAGCATTTCATCTCTCTTCATCTGTTTGGCGATGACTTCGCGCCAACCTGTCAGCCATTTTGAACGGAAACCTACTTCGCCTTAGAACTCGTGAAGCAGGCCGCACTTTAGATTCAGTTTGACGGCGCCTTCCGGAAGGGCACTTCCCACCACAAACATCACATTAGTCATGTCCTCACTCATGAGTTCAGATGACATTGCCTGCAGTCCCCCTCCACCATTGGTTCTACAGTCACCAACCACATGCAGGGGACAGATGTAGACATAGCGCTCTAACACAATCACGGTGGACCCAAAAGTAAAAAAAAAAAAAAAAAAACTAATAGGATTTTCACTCCCCTCATCTATTGACAAACTTTTATACTGAGATGATGATGGGAAATGTCAGCATCTCTCTGTCTATCTGTCTGTCCTTATTTAGTCTCCACAGACCGGAGCCAGGGAAGTGGAGGCATGCTGGGTTGTGGTGGAGCTGGATTCACTAGAATGCCTGCCATGGAGTGTGCGTGTGTGTGTGTGTGTGTGTGTGTGTGTGTGTGTGTGTGTGTGTGTGTGTGTGTGTGTGTGTGTACTCAGTAGAGTAGAGCGGAGCACAGCCCGGGCCGTCCCTGTGTGCAGCCTAGGGATTCTTCTGTCCATTCACATCAATCTTGTTAAAGTGGAGCACAGCCTCCCAGGAATCCCAGCCAGCTCCGCGTTCGGTTTCGGTACCTTTCACACTGGCCATCTCTCTCTCTCTCCGTTCCGTCCCTCTCTCCATACCTGTCTCTCTCTCTCTCCTGCTACCTTCTCTCTCGTCCTCGCCGTTACCTTTCTTTTCCCCAATTCTCTTTTCTTCCTTTACTCCCCTCCTCATCCTCACTCTAACCTTCGCTTTATTTCCCCCCTCTCATTCCCTCTCTCTCTTCACTCATGCTCCCTCTCTCTCACTGTCAGCCTCTTTCTCCATCTAACCCCAACCCCCCCAGCGCACACACACACACACACACACACACACACACACACACACACACATATCTGGGCTGCAAGGGTTTTTA